>NC_089824.1:89279773-89592273 GCF_035046505.1 Tiliqua scincoides
ATACATACTGACTTGAACTAAATGGGACTTATTTTGGAGTAGGCGCACAGAGGATTGTGTTGTTGGTTTCCTTCTAGAAGAAAGATAAGATGCACACTGTGTAAAAGGAAAAAAAAAAGAGCATCTTCTGAAGTATTTTGTATCATGCATGTGTGTAGTGTGATGGCTCAAAGAATGAGCTGAAATCAGAACTTCCCTAGTTCACATTCACCTCTGTGATGATTTCACAAGGTGGCCTTTAGGTAAGCCACTTCCCATCAGGCTTAGCTGCAGTATAGGGGATAATGATACTTATTCATCCTGCAGTGTTGTTGGAAGGTGGCTCAGGGTGTGTTTGGATTATGAAAAAAAAAATCGCCACTCCTTCTTAAGATACCTGTATATTCCTCATAATTTGTACTTATGATGGTAAAAATTTTAAGTATATTCTTTGGTATTGAATTACAATAGTTGCCCAGTAAAGGTTCCCCCACCCCCCACCCCACCCCCCACAAAATCAAACAAACCCATATGCCTGTGGGGATTTGCCCACAGAGGGTAGACTTACATTCACCAAACAGGCCAATGAACTATCAAGGAGGTGGATATTAAGACTGAATTTTCTCAATACACAAAGAAGATAAGTTGCACTTAGCATTGTGGTGTCATGACGATCTGTGTTTCCCTGCTCCCTGTTCACATCTCTGGCTACTGATGACATAGGTGGGCGGGGAGACATGGAATGGTGTGATGCGCTATCGTGGTGCGGGGAACCTAGATGTATGGCTTCTATTTTTGAAAGTAGCTATGTGTTTGATATTAATATCTAGTGTGGCCCTGGCCTACACTGTAACATCAGTGCTTGCTCTGTAGGATATGCACACAGCTCACTCCCCCCCAAAGCTGCAGAAAGGTTCACTTCAACTTTGTCCTGGCATTCCATTGCTCCCAATGGTTGAGAAACTTCAATATTTCCTCGCTTCCTTTAAGGCTTAACCATTTTCAACAATTGCATACCATCTGGAAATTATGCTGCTACCTTTTCTATAGCTCATCAACCAGGCCTGAATTTAGGTTTCAGGAGCCCTTAGTCATGCTAAAAACTGAGGCTCTCATTCCAAATTCAAATTCATATGATATCTAATTATCATCCTGCTGTGCCTAAAGAGGTAGGATATGATCCAGCCAAAGCACTTCCAAGTTCTATTAATTTAAGTAGCAGGGCAGGGAAGGCCTAACTTCCTACTTTAAGGCTCCTGGAACTTTAGCAATTGTGCAGAAAAGGAAATATCATCAGGTGCAGCTTGTCATCTCACAGATGATAAGTTGTACCTGCTGAAATTCCCTCCTCTACACAATCCTTAAATGTCCAGGAGCCCTAAAGTTGAAAGGTTGGCCACCCAACCCATGTGGTAGTTAACCATATGCTTGAGTTTCCCACTGAAATCACTTGGGAATGCTTACTTTTTGACTGGATCATTCCCACAGATGTGTTTTTAACAAAATAATACTTGTGTCTATGTCTAACTCACTTCATTAGGACTTCCTAACTCACTTCTCAATTGAACTTGGATTGTTCTGATTGCACTAGGAAGTTACGTGAAGGTTATGAAGAAGGGCTTCTCTGGTGCTCTATTATGTATTCTTTGAAGGGGATCTGGGCCTATTTTTCTCTTGCAGACTTGTAAAATTTTCGCTTATAAAATGTATAGGATTCAGGCACATGCATATTCTGTGTATTTGTAAATCTAGCTCTGAGACATTAGGAGATTAGCCCCTCTGTCCTAAACATAATTAGGAGGAATTGATTCACTATAGTGAGTGTTACCTGCAAGTAGGTGGGGGGGCATACAGCTGTATCTGCTGTATCCGTGGATCAGGTCCACGACTCCCCCACATGTGTCCCCTCTAGAGCTGGGCGCTCTGCTGGCCCTGTCGGGCTCAAAATGACTCATGAAGCAAAAAAACTGCTACTTCTGGTTTTTCATGAAAACCGGAAGTGATTTTTTAATGCCTTATAAGGCGTTTGGAGACCTGGGGAACCCTATGAGGGTTTCCCTGGGTCTTCCAATGCCTTATCAGGCATTAAAAAGTCACTTCAGGTTTATTAAAAAAACAGAAGTTACTATTTTTCCTGCCAGGTTCAGTTTGAGACCAGTAGAGGCCACAAATGGATATCCGGGGCCTCTTCTGGGCTCTGGAGGGTGGGGAATAGCGTTCGCCCATATCCATGGTTTCAGTTAACCGCAGGGGGTTCTGAAATGGAACCCCCATGGATACTGGGGCACACCTGTATTTTTTTGTTGAACAAGCTTTTAAAGCACCAGCTGGAGGAAAGTTCAGCATGACCACACTGCACCTTTTAAATTGGTTCAAGATCCATTTAGCATACCTAGTTCTAAAACAAGGGATCTTGGAATTGAAATATGAAAATGCCAAGGAACTGTTGTATGAAATTCCTGGCATCCTCACACAACTACAGTTCCTAGAATTGTTGAAGGAAGGTGCTGCAGTTCAATTTGCTTCAAGCCAGTTTACACTTACAGTATTTAGGTCCTGTTTTATATGTTTATATGACTAATTTAAATCGGTTTTAGAATTATTTAGGTTTCTCAGGTGATATATCTGGGAATCCAAGATCTGTGGAGAAGTTTGGCATCTGTGAAAACACATTATTTAGGCCAGTGGTTCCCAAACTGTGGATCAGGACTGGATTTTTGGCCAGTGGCATAAGGGTGATGGAAAGTTCAGATAACTAATTGCCTCAAGCCCCGAAACTATTAAAAAATCAGATGGCTGCTAATTACCCTGCAAAGAACTCAGGTCCTGCAGTTTGCAAGATGGCAAAGTCTGGTAAACCTAAAGTGGATCCCAATAGAGTGTCATTTTAAAAAGTGGATCTTGGTGCTAAAAGTTTGGGAACCACCGATCTGAGCAAAACTAGAATTCCCAATGGCCTCTTGGGGAAGACCTGACAGTCAAACCAGTTGTGTCTCACAATTCTACATTGGTGCCCCCTGTCCTTACTATCAGTGAAGTGACACATTGTATTATTGTCGCAGGAAAAATGTCAGTAGTTTTGTGGAGGATGGCATTGTATTACAGATGTCTTCTTTAACGTCACACTGTCAAAACTTTAGGACCCTTTCTTAAATTGCATGATCCCCTCTTTGACATTCTTCCCTCCTCATGATAACATATTATTATTTAGATAGCTTTACTCAGTGAGTAATGATGACAGGAATTCGTTTTTATCTTGCTTTTTTGTGTCATCTGTGGTTTAATGATTCATTTTTTAATTCACTTTTTCTTCTTTTTGTTTGCTTTTTATTTTACTAGTGTTTATATGAAAAACTTATACAAAAAAAAAAGAATACAAATGTATTACATAATAACAACACATACCAGAATGTATAGGAAAGCAGATTTACACATTCAGAATACTGCTTGAAACAAGTCTGTTGAGACTGTATCTCTTCAGACTACAGGAGGAAGATTGCATATTAAATATTTCCCTGCACCAGTGTTTCTCAGACTGTGGGTTGGAATCCACTAGGTGGGTCTTGAGCCAATTTCAGGTGGGTCCCCATTCATTTCAGTATTTTATTTTTAATATATTAGGCGTGTTGCTACCATGGTATGTGACTGCATTTGGGGAAATGTTACAGATCTGTACTTTTAACAAGCCACTATGTATATTCTTTTAACAATGATAGTCAGTGGGACTTACTCCTGCTAAGCGTGGGTAGGATTGCAGTCTAGGATTGTTAAAACTGTTCTTGCTTGATGATCTGGTCACGACATCACTTCTGGTGGGCCCTGACAGATTCTCATTCTAAAAAGTGGGTCCTGGTGCTAAATCTGTGAGAACCACTACCCTATACTAAAAAAACACACACACAGCAAGAACAATTTGAAAAGTAGCAAAATCCTTACACAGAACAGGAAGAAAGCCTCTTCTACATGTAAAGAAAATGTTTTAAAATAAAATTCTACCTGGGCCTGCCAAAACATGAGGCCAACTGAAGTGCTTTCCTAGTGGGGGGGGGCGTCTCCCCCTTACTTTCCTCCACTGCTCCTCCTTCTCCTTCCACTTCCTAGATTGGAAAAGGAAGCGGGGACAGAGAGGAAGTGTGGAGGGCAGGGTAGTGCTAAGCTAGAACACAGGTGAGTGGGAGGAAAAGAGGCACATCATCAGAAAAGGGGAGGGCAGAACTTGGCATGCCATCTCAGGTGTCAGGAGGTCTTGGGACAATGCTGCACAGGACAACCACATGGGAGAATTTAAATTGAATTTCCCTGCTGTGATCTGAAAAGATTCAGTCTACACAGGGGCTGTAGGAGATGGTTTATTCTCAATATGTAGATTGAGAGTCTATGCATGGGAGTAGCATGGTTTCCAGTTCCATGTGGCTCCATCCCACAGTACTGTAGTAGGAATGTATAAAGCATGGGGGAGAGCCGTAAAATTATGAGGGGGGAAAGCACACTAGTGCCACTTCCTAAATCTTTCATGTGTCATTCTTTTCACATCACCCTATCCCTTGCATGCAGTTTTTAGAATCCTTTGTTACCAGAGAGGCATGGGATGGAGTCCCAAGGAAGCTCCCAAAACTTAAGAAATCAGGCCTAAACATGCAGTTAGCTAACATGTCAAATATTCACATATTTTGTTGCTTTCATTTACCAACAACATCCATGCCTGATATCTCTTGAGGAAGTGCCGTTTTTCTTTTATGCCTCCCAGGACTGAATGTGGAATAGATTCCTGTGCATTCAGTTGATAAGGAAGAATTGTGTGCTGCAGGTGGTATAAAAGCTGGAGGTTTCTTTTGAGATATTGCTTAACTTGCTCTATCAGAGTGGATAAGATTGGAGAAGCAGCTTCCAAACTAAAGCCTGCTAGTTGGCAGGGTGTAATATTTTCTCAGCACTAGTAACTTGAGCCCAGGGAATACAAAGTCTTAGGATTTTTTTTTTTTAAAAGCTGTATGCATGTGGCTTTTTCACATTATTTTTGTCTCCTGATTTTGCTATCTCCCTAAACTTTTTAATTTCTCTTCTTTCTTGTTCAGCGGCTTCTCTTTCTTTGCACATAAATCAAAATTGTACGTTGAAAGCAAGGATCGGAAAAGCAGATGAAAATCCTATCAGAAAATGAAATGGCCCAAACTCGTCTGTGTTTCGCTCGTGCTCACAAGAGATAAAGCTCTTCCTTTTTTTTGTTTTGTTTTAAAGAACAGCAGAGACGCCCTTGCATGAATTTTTCCCCAATGCATTTTTGTATTACTGGATATGCAATTTTTGTGGTGGTGGTGGTGGGGGGGGAGGTCTTATGATTCTATCGCTGGCATTCTATCAAGTGCTATGCTACAGGCTGAATGTATTGAATTGTCCTATCTCAGTGCTTTCCCTTATCCCATAAACAATGTGGTGTACCTGTGTCCAGCTTGCTTAAAAAGGCATGGCTTTAAATGAATGCAGCCCTCATAACCTTTGCAGATGTTATAACACTTGGGCTTTTAATGCATAAATCCGTGGTAGCAGTGCATAAGAAAATGCTTGAAGTACATTGAATAACATAACACTTGTTTTAAATTAACCTAATATAAAATACTGGAGAGAGAGAGAGAGAGAGAGAGAGAGAGAATTGTTTTGTCCTCATGTCAACCTCAGCATTAGCAATGTATATGACAGTCTCATTAATTAATTGGGCATTTGCATAGTTATGACCCAATCCTAATTCTAAACATGAATATATCATATCATCTGTCTAGCAAATTGGGTTATTGGAGGTGGGGGGGAAGCACATTCTCTTTGTTACTGGAAAAATACACCAGTGTTTAACAGAAAAAAAGAGATTGAGGCAACCATGGAAAAGTGGAATGTGAAACCTGGAAGGAAAAAAGAAAGAAAAGAAAAGACAGGGAGTCATTTAAGGAGGGCACTGGGGTATGTGCACACTACATAGGATTCACCAGAAGCATCTGTAACTCTGATCTCAGTCCAGCTAAAGTGAAGCAATACCCATTTAGATGTACACCAGATCTTTGCTTGCACAACCATATCTGTGGCTATAACACATGAAGGAGGGGAGAGTGATTGCACCAGCTGGCCCCACCCCTGACCTCTATGCATTCATCAGAATGTTGGAACTGAGTCTTCATATGCACATAGGTACTATATGTGTTATTGAGAACCCTGGTGACATGGAGAGATCCTCCAAGTGTACTTTGTACAACCTGGGGTCTCTTCCAGCTTTCCACCAAATGCCTGGTAGGCATATCCAGTGATTGTAATCCCACTTTCCCTTCCACATCTTTATATCCAAGATGTGGTAGAGTAAACAGACTGAATGGCCCAAGCCTATCCAGACTTGGCCTCCATGGTGCAGGGCAGCTGACACAGTGGCTGCTGCATCTCGTGGGCCAGCTGGGGCCCAGACAGCAGCAGAGATGTAAGTAAATAAATCTTTTACTTACCTGCTCTGCTGCTCCCTGGGCCTCAGTGGGCCTACTCAGATCCAGGCCAGCTGTTTTTCTGGCATAAATCCAGTAGGTCCAAATGGGTATGTTGGGTCTGGGCTGAGAGCATAGTATCTTGGCAGCAGGTGCTGCAATAAATATCCTTCCTGGCCTTCCCTTGTTCCCCCTTGGCCTGGCCCCTAAACCAGCCAATTCCACCCATGAACCACCCCATTCCACCAACGTGCCCATTGCTGATGACCTGTGAGTCCCTGAAGCTTCCCAGGCTTTGTGTTGGCAGCAGTTCACGGGATATGCTGACAGATCACATGATATGTTGGCAGATCACAAGATCCACCAGCATATTCCACCTATGGGATTGAACCATTAGTTATGTATTGTTTCCTGTAGGGAAGGAGTTAGGTGCAATATACACTTCATTGTCTGATTGGAATGAGTCTGTGAGATGGGGCCCAGTTTCAGGAAGTTCTGTAAAACTTTCTACTTGAAACTTTAAGTTTTACAAAAATAAGTCTATTTGATACTTTTGGTGAGGCGTCCCCAAATTATAGCCTGCTAATACATTCTGAGCAGCCCAGTGACATAATTACATGCATCCCTACTCCTTCCTACCCCCTACTCACCCTACCCCAATCATGTATCTTCTTTCTATTGAAGGAAGCAATGGCTGGCCTGGTTGGCTGTCACTAGAGCCCAGCTAAAAGAGACAGACAGCACGCAGCGCCTCAACTGCAAGCATTTCTGCAATTGTGAAACTCCTTAGGTGATGTATATACATTTTTTTCTGTAATTGTTCTGCTCCAGCCTACCATAAAAACAAGTCTGAGTGACATGGCTTTGGCAGCTGAAAGTTTGGGAGCCCTTGCTTTAGGGGAGCTCCTGTTATATATCCTGTTCAATATATGTAGCATAAAGTAGTGGTTAATTCTCACATTGAAATCAATAGCGGAGGGGAAAAATGGCTCAGTAACGTTGTATGATGATGAATCCTCTCCTGTGTGCTTAGCCCTGAATAAGGACTCCCCACGCATCTGGGGATTGGATGAATTATGTCCAAAATGTCCCTACATGATTGTAGGGATGATGTGTGGTTTCGCAATTGCTCTATACCAGGGGTGCCCAAACCCCGGCCCTGAGGCCACTTGCGGCCCTCGAGGCCTCTCAATGTGGCCCTCAGGGAGCCCCCAGTCTCCAATGAGCCTCTGGTCCTCCAGAGATTTGTTGGAGCCTGCACTGCCTTGACGCAACTGCTCTCAGCGTGAGGGTGACTGTTTGACCTCTTGCATGAGCTGTGGGACGAGGGCTCCCTCCACTGCTTGCTGTTTCACATCTGTGATGCAGCAGCCTTGCTTTGTGCAAGGCCTTTTATAGGCCTTGAGCTATTGCAAGACCTTCATTCACTCATATAAGTTTCTCTTTAATATATTCATTTATGTAAACTTATGTAAATTTATTCAAATTTTAAATGTAAATAAATTCTTTTTTTCTCCGGCCCCGGCACACAGTGTCAGAGAGCTGATGTGGCTCTCCTGCCATAAACTTTGGACACCCCTGCTCTATACCAAAGTCACTAACCAATAGATGCTTGTGATGATCACTCACCCACATTCTACGCAGAGCTGCAATACATGCTACTTTAGGAGATGATGTGTGTATCTTTCATAACAGCTGAGTCAAATGCTCTGTTATAACTAATAATATAATAATTGCCTGGAAAGGCCTCTCCTTTCATTATTGCTCAATTTTCGCTATGTAAATAACACTGGGCTAATTCACACACGCCTATACCTCTCTTCAATTCCTGTAACTTGAGTACTCAATATCTGATGACTGGCAGACGAAGAAGTGGATGATCCTGTCAATGAGATGAGTGGATGGCTCTGTCAGAAAGTACAGTGTTTGAGTGATGAGATGTCTGTCTTCGGAATTTGATCTGTGATGTCTGATTCACACAAGCAAGTCACCGCTTAATGCATCACATGATCATGCACGTGGATTGGACTTTCAAGAATACACTGTTAAAATTCTGTAATATGCTACAGAAGGGGTGGCAAATTATTTTCTTTTATTTACTGTGGTTGGCAACCTTCAGTCTCGAAAGACTATGGTATAAACCTACAGCACCCAGTATTCCCAGGCGGTCTCCCATCCAAGTACTAACCAGGCCTGACCCTGCTTAGCTTCCAAGATCAGATGAGATTGGGCATGTGCAGGGTAACAGTTACTGTGGCTTCTGTATAAAACATATTTTTCCTACCCACAGTGTCCTTACTCTGTATACAAACCATTCTCCATGAAATTTTGAATGCTCTTCAGAAGGAAGGCTCCTGCAATTTCTAGCACAAAATTGTGATCTGCCAAGCTCAATTTAGCCTCCCCTGTATTGTAACATGTTAGGGTCTTGATAACCCACCTGTTTTGGTGGATCTGTGCAGGCACCAAAAGTAGAACACTTACTAAGCTCCTGGTGGATCATCACACATGGCTTGTGGACTGAATTTGGCTTGTGGGTGATGGGTTTTGCAGGCCTGCTTTTGCATATTAAGAACATAAGAACAGCCCCACTGGATCAGGCCATAGGCCCATCTAGTCCAGCTTCCTGTATCTCACAGCGGCCCACCAAATGCCCCAGGGAGCACACCAGATAACAAGAGACCTCATCCTGGTGCCCTCCCTTGCATCTGGCATTCTGACATAACCCATTTCTAAAATCAGGAGGTTGCGCATACACATCATGGCTTGTAACCCATAATGGATTTTTCCTCCAGAAACTTGTCCAATCCCCTTTTAAAGGCGTCTAGGGTAGACGCCAGCACCACATCCTGTGGCAAGGAGTTCCACAGACTGACCACACGCTGAGTAAAGAAATATTTTCTTTTGTCTGTCCTAACCCGCCCAACACTCAATTTTAGTGGATATTAGATCGAGACATTTGTAGCTCAATGCGGAGCAAGCAAATATTAACAACCATGTATGTAGTCAGAATCATGCGCGTGGACAGAATCATTTTATAAGTTTATGGAACAGCCTCCAAATTGGATTCCTTAAGGTTGGATGAAATCTAATTAGAATGTTTAATTCACTGAAAGAAGCAGGATAAAATACACACTTCATCTGTTGGCCATTATAATTTGGTTGATTATTTTTTTAATAGTATCACTTTTAGCATAGAATGCTTGTCCTTACTAAAGGAATGGAAGAGCACACCTAGGATGTGGCAATATTTTTCTTCTAATACTTTGGTGATCTGCTTGGTAAATAAATATATCTGTACTGAACATTGGTTTTCAGTGAACTTGGGACTTTTTTTTAGGTTTAATAGTGTTCTTCCTGCATTCTTAAAGCCTTAAGTCTGCTTATGGAAACACACAGTCCCAAAAAATATTTTTTTACCAGTTCTTACAATTTTCTTCCCATAGGTGTGTATTGAGTTTGTGTACCCTGCTGCACAGCGCACCTTACATAATCACATTGTTCTTTTTAAAAATTTCCTTTTACATGCAGATATGCCTCTAAGGGCGCAACCCTATCTTGCGCTGGAACAGGCAAACCAAGAAACTTGCACTGTATCCAGTGCAGGATAGTGGCCCAAAGCGGCTCAGCCAGAGATAAGGGGAAACTTTTCTCCTTACCTCCGGGTAAGGAATGCAGGCCCCTATGGGTCTCCTTGGACTTGTGCTGCCTCCTGAGGTGGCATAAGTTGGAGGAGAGCGGAGCGACTTGAAGCTACTCCAAGCTCCCCAGGAACAGCGGTTGGGATCCAGAATAAGTGCTGGATCCCAGCCCCGCCTCCTGCTCCCCACCCGCCCACCCCAGGGGCTGCCCACAACCCACAATCCCTTCCACCCAGGAACACCTCCCTCCCTCTTCCTCCTTGCTTCCTTCTCACCCACCCCAGAGCCTTGCATTGGCCCAGCTGGGTCGACGCAAGGCTAGCCGAGGAAGCAGGTGCAAAGCTTGTGTCAGCCTTCACAGGCCAGCGCACCTCCATACGCCGGCCCAGCTTACTCCCGAAGAGGTACAAACATGCTTTACAGCACATTTGTGATCCTCCTGGGCCAGCAAAAGGGACTTGTGCCACCCCAACTAGTTTTCTGGATTGCACCCTAAATCTATAACATGGCAGAAAAAGGGAGGGAGACAAGCACAAACACCTTATCCTAATATAACTAATATATTTATATCTTTTATTATATTTATGTGCATATATTATATAGAGCATTAATACTATTAATATCGATGCCTACTATTATATACTAAATCTAATAATTTATCTTATTTAACATCTAATATGTGATATATTTATCTTATTGATAATTAAGAATGAACCCTCGATTTAACAGACTTCAGAAATAATGGATGTTGTTTGCTTCTTTAAAAACTAGTCATTTCTATTTTGCACATACATGTGTTGGTTGGCAACCTTCAGTCTCGAAAGACTATGGTATAAGCCTACAAGCACCCAGTATTCCCAAGTGGTCTCCCATCCAAATACTAACCAGGCCTGACCCTGCTTAGCTTCTGAGATCAGACGAGATCAGGCACATGCAGGGTAACAGTGTGCATTGTCATAAATTACATTATCCACAGATTGTTCCATTCCAGGAACCCCCAGGTTAAGGAAATCCGCAAGTTTCAGGGCCCGCAGATCCTGAATCCGTGGCTGCAGTGGGCCCACTGTATACTTATGTGTTATAAAGTATGATGGTAAAAAGAGGAGCTTGTTGAAATTCAGGAAGCAAAGGAATTTTAACTCAGGAATGTTATGGGGTGGAGAGAAGAAGGCATAAAGGTGATCTTGGAAACTCACGTTCAGGCAGATCTGTATAAGTGAACAGGGTGACAGTGTCTTTGAAGAATTAAGAAGCAGCACAGTGTTAAAAATGATGAAGTTGTCATACCCAAACATTAAGGGTATGTGGAATTTACCGTAAATGTTCTTTGTGACAATCTAGGATTGCCACCAAGTGTACACTCAACAGAAAGCTGTAGTCAGCCATAGCTCCCTGAAGAGCACACATTTGGAACATGTGCTTGCTATATTCATAATTCACATTTTGGGGTGTACACTTAATGAATCATTTAGTGCAGGGGTGCTCAATAGGTGGATCGCGATCTACCAGTAGATCGCGAGGCAAAATGAGTAGATCGCGGCGTGCCGACCCCCCCTTCAGGTGCCTCTGGGAGGAAACGCCAGGAGTAAGGCCCATTGTACTCAATGGGGCTTACTCCCAGGTAAGTGTGGCTAGGATTGCAGCCTCACAGCCTAATCCTAGGCATGTCTACGCAGGAGTAAGTCCTGTTATACTCAGTGGGGCTCAAGGTACACCAACATACATTGTACACATAAATGTTATATGTTATGATGGCGCGAACATGGTAAAAAAAACTCTGGTAGATCTCCGGGCCTTGCTGGGTTTCAAAGTAGCTCTCGAGCCAAAAAAGTGTGAGCACCCCTGATGTAGTGGGTGCTTATGACCTCAGGGGAGCTGCCTGAGTGCTGCTAATTGCTCAACTGCTGGGGGTAATGTGAGCAATCCAAGCTGCTTGGAAGGAGCCCTGGTGTTGTGACTCGTGCCCATGAAAGCATCAACATTTCAAAAGCTGGGACAAAGCTGGCACAGAACTCCACAATCTGAGCTCTTCTCTTGTGAACTGTGACTTCTCACACTGTCCCATTGGTGTGGAAAGGAGCAGGATCTTAGTGGCTCCCATGCTGCTGGAATAACACAAATTTTAGATGTACATGTCAGAAATGTCCATGTGTGACAAGAGATTTCAAATGTTTCAAAAGTGTTCTAAAGAATTTGGTTTAAAAGTGTCATTAATGTCTAATCTTGCAATCACCAGTATTTATTTTAGCTCATGAAGCAGTTCTGAAGATGCAGGGTGGCACCATATCTGTACTGTTACCCTGCACATGCCCAATCTCGTCTGATCTTGGAAGCTAAGCAGGGTCAGGCCTGGTTAGTACTTGGATGGGAGACCGCCTGGGAATACCGGGTGCTGTGGGCTTATACCATAGTCTTTCGAGACTGAAGATTGCCAACCAACTAATATCATTTATTTCAGAGGTAGAATCCCAATGTTCATGAGCATGCAAAAGGGGTGGGATTTCCTTCAACTCTCCCTTCTGTTGGCAATGCTTCATGCCATACTTCACAATATTCTTGGGGGGGGGGGAGGCTCTCAACCTTCAGGATTAGCTTTGGTAGTGGTGGTGGGCGCTGCTGAATGGATGATATGAATATAAGATATGCATATGAGGTAGATATGAGGAAGCTCTATTTCCATGAGCATCACAATAGATATTTTTCTGTGGATCCAAGCTAATGTGTTTATTTAGGTTTTTTCCCCTCTGAAGTGAGACAATTACTGTATTTAAGTGTTATTAAGTTACAGGAGTAGCTATTTGTTTCCTTGTCTTGTTCCAGGATAACAAAACCAGCTAGGCCCAATTTTTTTTAGGTTCAGACTCATTTCCGTGCAGAGGTTTTCTTTCAAATGTGTATAAAATGCACTAATCTTCAAGGGGCATAATATTACCTTCATTGTTTACTCTCAAAACATTTTCTTGCAGCCCATTGTTTTTGATGCACACCATATTCTAACAATTGAAACCATTCATTCAAAAGTCTTTTCCTTTTCTGGTCACAGATGCTTTTACAAAAAGGAAACATTAAGCATGTTAAATGAATCTAAATTAGACCTTATAGTGGCATGTCAAAGCAGGCAGGGTTATGTTAATAATGTATTGACCTCCCAGAAGGTGAACAGTAGAGTTTTCTGATGAAATTCCCATCCAGGTTCCTTTTCTTGCTTCAGCTGAGAGAGCTGCAAGAAATTATGATCTTAAGTCCTTTGGTGCCATCTTGTGGTCTTTATAACACTCTGGAGAAAAACATGGTGTTATTTTTTTTAGTATTTCGAAGCTACAGAATCTAGGATTTTTTATAGCATCTGTAAAAGTTAAATTAGGAAGAGTGTTGACCAAATTACAACAGCAACAACATATCTGAGCATCTATAAGGAAAACAAAATGTGATAAAACTCAGGAGCAGTGCAGAAAACAGCAGGAATCCTTCAGACCTGAGGCCAATGTAACCTCTAAAGAAGTGGTTCCCAAAGTCCTCTAAGGCAGTAGTTCCCAAACTTGGAATTTGGGAACCCTGTATATAGGAAAGAGGAGGGGCAGGGGGCAGCAACATGATCTGGGCAATTGTGCTGCTGCCAGGGAGGAAAGAGCTTTTCTAACTTACCTGGGGGTTATTATGGCTCTCCAGAGGGTCCGGGGTGCCTGCGACTCCCTTTGCAGCTCTCCCCGAGGCTTCAAAGTCCTGGAAAAAGAAAAAGAAAACACTTCCTGTTAATGGTCTGATACAAGAGGAGTTCCATCATGAGGGAGAAGCAATGAGCTCTCACCAGGTAACATAAACCCTAGTGACTCCTCTGATAAGATCCACTTGAATAAATGAGTTATTGGAGTTATACCTGAATGAAGATTCAAAACAAAAAAAATTATTAGGAGAATCTGAAAGAGAAATGTAGCTAGGGATTATCCTGAGAAAAGATCTCGGTAAATATATCGGGATATTTACAAAGCAGCTATTAATAATTTTTGCATGTGCAAAGAGGAATTGTCCCCTTAAGAGCCCTCAGGCCCTGCCCCACTCCGGCTCCCCACCAATACTTCACAGCAGGGGTGGGAAGGCTCGTGTCCCTGGGCTGGCCAGACAAACCCTGATCCTGGGTTTGGCAGCTCATCATCGGCATAAGATAATGAAAGATCTCTGAAGCAGAGCCACTGAGAGGAATTTTATGAGGGTGTACAAAGTTTCTTTTGGGCCCCTTCCCTTCTCCCTTCAATGTGAATTTGGCTCTTGGGCCCCCTTTTTGGGTCCCAGGCCCCCTTTTTGACTTGTGTCCAGTTGCAATGTATCCCCTGCACCCCCTCAGAGGCCCTACTGTATAGAAAAAAAATTAAGAAAAATGAAGAGAAACTATTTCAGTTGTTAATATAAGGGCCAAATTATTATTATTATTATTATTATTATTATTATTATTATTATTATTATTATTATTATAAAACTATATATCACTGTTAGTTAACTGCATTGTGTTACAGGGAAGGCCGAAAATGCTAAAGACATTTCTGTGAGATGCACATTTTTACAGAAAATAACGAACAGTGATAGATTAGTGCAGTGGTATTAAAATGGGGTGTCGCGACGCCCCAGCCTGTGGATCCTGGCCTCTGCCCCCTTAAGGGGTGGGGGCAGCCAGGAGACAGGGGGGGCTGCAGGGGCTTGGGTGCACTTTCCCAAGCCTCCTGCAGCCTCCCGGGGGTGCGGGGAGCCCTGTGCAACCTTCGGCAGGGCTCCCCAGGTCAGGAAATGTGAAAGCGGAGCGAAAAAACTGCACAATCGCTCCGCTTTCCCTTCTGACAGGGCTGCAGGGACTGGGGTGCACCCTCCAGTCCCTGCAGCAGCCGTCCCTGTGTGCGGGGCACCCTGCGCGAGCGCCTGCAGGGCTCCCCAGGTCAGGGAAAGGGAGAGTGGGGTGATTGCGCTCCACTTCCGCTTTTGCGGAGGCAGAGCATATCACTCCACTCTCCCTTTCCCTGACCTGGGGCGCCCTGCAAGCGCTCGCACAGGGTGCCCCACACACAGGGATGGCTGCTGCAGGGACTGGTGAGTGCATCCCAGTCCCTGCAGCCCCCTGAGCGACGCAATCCCCAGGACCTTTAAATCTATGTAAGAGAGAAGACTCAACCTGCCTTCCCCCTGCTGCCTTCCCCCCGCCCCCGCCAAGACTTACTGCAGGTTTCAAACTCCAGGAGAGTTTGAAAACTGCAGGACTAGTGGTACCAATGCTATGGAAATATAAGGAGTGGCACAGATATGAAGTAGTAAATATAATAATAATAATAATAATACAGGTATTTATATACCGCCTTTCTTGGTCTTTATTCAAGACTTTATTCAAGGCGGTTTACATAGGCAGGCTGATTAAATCCCCGTAGGGATTTTTACAATTGAAAGAAGGTTCTATCTTTCAAGAACCACAACAGTCCAGATGTTTCACTCCTGATCTGGTCTCACATTCTGGCCTCCATCCTCCCATGCTCAGAGCAGATGGAATAGCTTGGCTTCAGCTTGTCAGCTGCTTCAAGGTCGCACAGTGCCGGTGGCCTCGAAGTGGCGACCTTGTGGATGTTATCTTCAGGCAAATGGAGGCTCTACCCTCTAGACCAGACCTCCTGCCCAGGATGAAATATAGATTCATAGTACACATTAGAGCAGTAAGATATTTTGGTTCCGTTAGAATCTATCCAATAGTTTAATAGAAAGAGAATGAATGATATTTCTCAGGACAAAAGGATATTTCTAAGATACTGTAGAATAAATCTAGAAGACCATCTAGCCACAACAATTTTCCTGATCAGCCTCTAGGAAGCCTTCAGAGTTGGAAATGATATAAAGCAGGGGTTCTCAAACTTCTTGGGAAATTCCTTCCCCCCATACTCCTTAAAGGGGCAAAGGCCAGGGCTCTCCGCTGGGGCGTTGCGATGCCCCTGTTTGAGAACCACTGATATAAAGGAAAGTGGCAACTTTGGGAGGCAGTGCAGTTTTCACCTTTAAATCTGTGTAAGAGAGAAGACTCAACCTGCCCTTCACCTTATGTCCCAGTCCCAACTGCTGTCATCCCTGCAATCAACTGGTTGAAACAATCAGCTTCCTGTGGGAAGTACATATCAATATCATGTGTTTGCATACATATCTAAGGGCACAATCCGAAGGCATTGTCCCTTGTCCAGCGCAAGTCCCTTGTCCAGGACCAGGAGGGTCACAAACGTGTTGTAAAGACATTTGCAAAAACATGTAAAAACATTTGCTCCTCCTTGGGAGTTGTCTGGACTGACGCATAGACGTGCACCAGCCCAGGAGGCTGAATCCAGTCTCTTCGCTGACTCAGGGATAGAGCCTTGCATCGGGTGGGAGGGAAGCATTCCGGGATGGGAGGAGGGCGGGCAGAGGGTGGTCCTGAGGGTAGGCAGGGAGCTAGAGGCAGGTCTAGGACCCGGCAGATATGTCAAGTCCCAACCCCCATTCCTGAGCAACGCAGAACATCTTCAAGCCGCTCCACTCTCCTTGGATTTGCTCCAACTCCAGAGGTAGTGCAAGTTCAAGGAGTGGCTTACCCGGAGTTAAGGGGAAGACTTTCCCCTTACCTCTGGCTGAGCCATTTCCAGCTCCTGGCCTGACTGTTCCAGTGCAAGATAGGACTACACCGTAATTTGGCCATTATTGAACTGCAAATGAAGATGCATTTTCTTTATGCGTTATTTGAAATGTACCTTGATAAATGCTATTTTTTTGCTATGGTGTTTAAGTTTCTAGATATTGGAATTTGATTGTAGAGGTGACTTATGAAATTACAGGTTACAGAATTAGAATGAATTTAAAAGTTTTCTTACAGGGAATTACAGAAGACATCTATGTAAAGTTGTGTTTTTTTGTTAGAAAATTAATTGTGGCAACAAAATTTGTGTATCCCAGGAACTGGAGATTAGGCACAGTATCAGAGAGGAGAATGTTTGGGGCAGAAATGCTTGCAAATTGTGGGAAATAGGAAAACCCAAATTAGATGAGCAAAAGAATAAGGGGAGGTCTTGATAGGGTCTGCAAATTGTTGACTGAAAATAGTAAGTTACTGAAAAAAACAAAAAACAAATATGGTTCATAATCCTGAACTTGTGTTTAATGCTCTGAAGTGCTGACAACTTTAGTGACTGTAAAATTATTTGGTATAGATGGTTATTATCACCATCCCAACAACACATGGAAACAAAATGAACAAGCTAATTTGTTTTGCTGGAGTTTTGTTGGTGTTGAATGAATAAGCAAAGTGTCAAGTACACAGGACTCTTTTACTATGTCTTTTCTTCTGGGAACATGTACAATAGGAAATTAAAAACGTATGTAACTGTGTTCTCAATCCAAAGGTTTTGGAAGAGAGATCTCAGATCATTACAATAGTGAAGGCTAATAAGTTATATGTAGTGGAAAGACTGAATGTTGTGAAATAGTTCTCCATTTAGCAAAAAAACCTATTTGAATTCAAATATTTGATTTCTTAACCTCTTGCTCCCTCTGGAGCCTAGTAGTAATTACATTGGTTGTAAGTCCTCAGGATGGGAATCAATGCACTTTTATGTTCTGTAGAATGTCATGCACACACGATTGATACTAAATAAATATTATATAATATACAATAAAAAGAGACTGTGCTCTGATATATGATTTGTGGATAGCAATCTCAGAGAGGTAGCTAGCAGCATTGGCAAACACTCCAAAAGGATTATTTCAAAAGGTGTTTATCTTTTACTATTTTGGGTATGTATGGGATCTTTCTTTTTCTAAAAGATACAGCCACCCATCTGAAAAGCTAACTAGCAATGTCACCAATCCCACAGAAGATTGTACCTCCTTTATTCTTTAGGGCCCAATCCTATCCAATTTTTCAGTGCTGGTGCAGTTGTGCCAGTGGGGTGTGAGTTGCATCCTGTGGTGGAGGGGCAATCATTGGGGCCTTCTTAAAGTATGGGAACAGGTTCTCCCTTACCATGGGGCTGCATTGTGGCTACACCAGAGCTGGAAAGTTGGGTAGGATATATGTGCTCGTCATTTGCAAATACACCATGTTAGTCAACCTAGGGCCCAATCCTATCCAAGTCTCAGGAGCCGATACAGTTGCAACACAACACTGAGGTAAGGGAACAAACCTTCCTGTATCTTGAGGAGGCCTCCATGTTGGCCCTCCCACCTCAGGATGCAGCGCATGTCCAGTTGGCACGGCTGCGTCACTGCTAGAAAGTTGGATAGGATTGGGCCCCTAGACCAGAGATTTTCAACCACTGTACTACACTACATTGGTGTGCTGCGAATGGTCCACAGGTATGCTACAGGAGTTTGGGGAGTTTGCTATTTATGAGTAGGGCAATTGGTGATGTGAGCTTCCAACCAGAAGTGTTGTGTGTCTTGTCAATTGTCGAAAAAGTGCTGGTGTGCCTTGACAATTTTAGCACCTTGTCAGAGTTCTGTTAGATCAGGGGTGCTCACACTTTTTTGGCTCGAGAGCTACTTTGAAACCCAGCAAGGCCTGGAGATCTACCAGGGGGGGAAGGAAGCGTCTGACAGACACCCCCTTTAATGTATGGAGCCCCTGCTGGAGTCTAGTCAGTTTCATCAGTTTTGTTGCTGCATGCCTGAAGAGCAGCTAAAGTGTCAGTTTCAGTGTCAGTTTAGCCAAATATGTCAGTTTCGTCTACTGACTAGACGAAACTGACATATTAACAGTTTGGAGAGACAGGCCTCTGCGATCTACTCATTTTGCCTCGCGATCTACCAGTAGATCGCGATCCACCTATTGAGCACCCCTGTGTTAGATGAATAAGGTGGAAAATCGCTGCCCTAGACAATAGTCTTTCATAGGGTAGTTCTGTTGTTTGTTCTAGGGTAGTGATTGACAAATAGTTCTTGAAATCCATACAAGTAATTTCCAAAAGCCTTGCACATGAGTAACCAAACTGATTGTAGTGTATACCAGAGGGACGTATCACAACAATATAAGGTAGAGTATAGCTTTCTTCAGATTAGCAGCAGAAGAGGGCTGGAGTTGACTTCTGAAATAAGATGACAGAATTCCACTGGCTCATTATTTTACTCAAATGATTTGAACTACTAGTTTTGATGTTTCTTGTTGACATTCACATAGAGACATTTGTAAGTTAAAATATCCACCAGCTTTCCCCCCCCCCCGAATGTAGCTTTCCCAGAATGTGTGCTTGATGAAAGCATGACGAATGACATATATAAAGTCTGTAATATAATTTCTCTTGCTTCCAAAATAACTGAGTTTAAAATGACTAAACCAACTTTGTTTTAAGAATTGTCGGTGAAGTAAGTGGCAAGAAGGGCACAATCTAGTTCAGTTACTTGGGGTAGTTGGAGCAATACAGTGAAATGGAAAAATTATCTAGCCAGCTTCCTTTGGTTCAGAAATCTCTGAATGTTTATAGATGTTGATTTCTTCTGGTTACAGTTGATTGCTTAGCCAAAGGGAATACAGACCAATACATTTTTGCGAGATAGAAATAAACTAATATTAGCATGCAGATGCTTGCTAGTAAATGTGATATGGTACAACATCTGGCATTTCAATTTAACATTGGATTTTCAGTTTATAGTTTGCATTTCTCACCCCAGCAAGGTTCTCTTGACAAATATAACCCTGATCCCTCTTTATCTTCTAAGCTTTCCTATATGTGACTTTGTGTACTCTAAAACTGGTTTATTTTTAGGCTACCTACTAGTAAATGAAGTTTGCATTTTGCGAGCATCGAAGTATGTTTCTTGCACCTTTGGAAGTGTGTTTTTTTTTTTTTTTCACCAAATCCAAGTCCAAAGAAGAGTGGCATCAGTAGGCCCCACCGGGAGATGACACCACTACTGCCCAAAGTTTTTAAAACTTTGGTATTTTCAAATAATACCATCATGTATATCATTCAGTGCATAATTTCATACAGAATGCAATGAAACAAACCACATTGAAATATCTCTATTCTATCAAAAGTTATAGCCAAGAAACCAACAGGGGTGGAGTGACGGTGTATTACTACACCCACCACATGAGGCATTGCCCCATTCACTGCATGGGAGGATGTCCATCATGGGGCACTGGCGTCCTGCACTGGTTGACGCAAACCCTAGAATGCCACTGCCAAAGAGACAATGAAAATGTCAGAACCCTACATTCCATCCCACATGGCTTGCTTGGCATAGGACTACAGGCCTTTTTTTGTAGTATACTTCAGAGCCCAAGATTTTGCTGTTGGCTGTACAAATATCAAACATTCAGACATTCCTAGTAATTAGCATGTCTTGCACTATGTGTGTATCAGATTTCAGATTCCAGGTTATTCTGTCAACCATTTGCTGGTACTTTTCCCACTGCCTCTTTACAGGTAGAGACAATGATGAGAATACAATTTTGGGATACAATTTGAATCATTTAGGGTAATATGTATGATGATGTCCTGAGGTAAGTGGAGTGCCTTGAACTATGTGTGTAGCCAGTTTCAGAGTTCTAGTTCACTAGGAACTATTCCATAGTCACATGTTGGGCCTCCCGGCCCCACACAGGGCTGCTTTACTCTGTGCCGGCTAAATAGCTGGCGCTGACTTGAGTAGCCCCATTGCAGGGCTTGGGCCTTCCCCTAAGGAGCTGCTGGCAGCTGCCCAGCATCCATTGGATGCCGTGGTAGCCATTTTGGCACTGCTGCCCCTCTGCGCACAGGGCAGCTCAGGACTGGACTGCCCATCTCTTAGTAGGAGAAGGTCCAGGCTGAAACATGGAAAAAGTTAAATGAAAACACTTTTTCATTTAATGAACCTGGCTCTAAGGCAGCCGTTTTCAACCACTGTGCCGTGGCACAATGGTGTGCCACGAGTGGTCCACAGGTGTGCCACAGGAATTTGGGGGATGGTCACATTCTTAAGGCCAATGGGGGATGTGAGCCCCCCCCCCACTGGCAGCATGGTGTTCTTTGTCAATTGTCAAAAACCTGATGGTGTGCCTTGACATTTTAGTGCTTCATCAGTGTGCCACGAGATGAAAAAGGTTGAAAATCACTGCTCTAAGAGCGACAGCCAGTTTCTGGAGCCATTTGTCAGGTGCAGATTGACCCCAGTTTAGTGCAGACTAAATACAGTGAAACCCATTGATCCAAGTGCACTTTTGCAGTGGATCCTGGCATTATGTTTTCAGCTTGTAAACTAATATGCATTGTATAGTCATCCCTAGCAGCAGACATACACATTTGGGCGATATCATGTGGAAAGGCCTACATTCTGATCATTGGACCATACCACGTGGAGAGGAAGTCTTGAAGGCCTGAATGTGCTTTGAGATTTCCTTTCTGCAGAGAATAGAAACTCTTCTCAAAGTGTTCTTACCTTGATGTGTGAGTGTTAACAATGAAAGCACAAAAGAAATGTCTTTTCTGCCTAGCCAAGCTCAGATGTCCACCAGCCAGTGATTTCTTTTTTCCTCATTTTCATCCCTAGTGCACTCCATTTAGCTTGGAGGAAAGGAGAATATGCTTATTATATTATGCAGGCTCTGTTAGAAGCCTGGAAGCTTTCAAGCTGGAAGTGAGGACAAATGATCACAGAGAACAGCAGATTCTGCTTGCTTCTAAGACCAGTGAACAAGCCTGACTTAGGAACTTTTATTGGGGTCAGGTAGTACACATGACCCAATCTGGCAAATCACTTTTAAGAACCTTCTCTTAACACGCTTCTGTTATCTGCTGTGTAATTTCAGAGCTTTGAAGTGGCTAAATTTTTAGGGTTTTAATTTTTTTAATTAATGTTTTAGCATTGTTTTATCTATTGTATTGAAATATTTTGTAAGCCACTTTGAGGGCCCCTTAGCAGGGTGGTAAGGCGGGATATAAAAATAAATAAATAAATAAATGAAGGTCCATCCCCACCCTATTTTCACCACAAGTGATTTTTGTGGGGGTCGAGAGTTCAAGGGTAGTTTACCACTAAGGGCGCAATCCTAACCCTTGTTTCAGTGCTTTCCAGCACTGACATAAGGGCAATGCAGCTCTGAGGTATGGGAACAAATATTCCCTTACTTTGAGGAGGCCTCCGTGAGTATCACCCAACTGCAGGATGCAGCACACGTCCCATTGATGTGGGGAAAGTACTGACAAAAGGGGTTAGGATTGCGCCCTAAGTTCATCACTAGTTTATCACTGTCTCAATGATAAAAATATAAGGCACTTGTGGTGTATGTCAGAGAGCATGAGCATAAGAGGGCAAAGGAGAGGTTTTTGGATTTCATCATGATGTATCCAAATGCAGTCTCTTTGGCACCAAGAAGAAACTTCTTTTTTAAACCTGTTTTGACAAAAGACTCTATCAAAGCGCAGGGCAGGGTAAATAATCAGGAAGGCTCTATTGTATTGGTTCCTCTTTTGTTCAATGAGGTGGGAGAAGATATTAGCATAAAGCTCAGGCTTGCTTTCCATGTCACCTCAGTTTCTGATTTGTAGAGACAGAAATCTTTGGTGCAAATCCTGGTCTTCTGGCCATTTCCAAAGTGGACTTCCAAATGGAGCTAGCTTGGACTCAAAGGTGGGGGTTTAGGGAACAGAAAATGTGATGATATTGGGGAGAAGAACTGTGCCTTGAAGAGATACATGAGGCAGAAATTTGTATATTTCTAGCAAATTCTAGGAAACTTCACCTTGATTTCTGCCTGAATGCATCCCGCCCATGTCCAAGGTTGAGCTGAAAGACCAAGGCAAGGTGTGGATTAATGTAGCCTAATTTGGAGAGCCTCAATAATACTACAGTATTATTCAGTACGAAGTTTTTACTAGTGACATGATGGGGAAATTAAGGTTATTCCCTTTAACTTGCCATTTCCCCTGCTTTTTGAAACATAAGGGGAAATGGTAAGCACTTTAATACTGATCTTAAACTAAACTTTAAAAATTTCAGTATGTTTATATTCATTGGATTTTTTTTCACCTCTCCCCTGCCCCCCATAACGCCTCCAACCACGCCTCCCCGGAATGCCTCCCCCAAGCCCCCGACCACACCCCCATTCCCCTTTCCGCAGCCTGGTGGTCACAGGCACTGCTGAGCTGCGGAACGCAGACGCCCACTGGGTGGTGCGTCAGCGCCGGCCGGAGCTGAGTCACCTCCGGTGGGAGCCTGGCGATAAGCCCCGTATACGTGCCTTACAGCATGTTTGTGACTGTGGTCCGCATCATGGAGGCGCAGCGTGGACCACAGGATTGGGCCCTAACTCCGTTCTGGTGCTCTGTTGCTAGAAGGCTGACTTTGCATCCCATCACACCCACAGGGTAATCAGAAGCTAACTCATCACCCTTTGGGAGTTGAGTAGGAATTTTTTGCTTCCCACCTGATTGGCTATTGGTGGGGATTATACTTAACCCCAGATTGTATTTAAAGAAGTGTGGTGCTGCTAGTCTGGCTGGTCATTCTGGCAGATGTAGTGTGGGGCAGGGAGTAGGATTAAGGATTTGGTGTGCACCCAAAGTTCTGGTATAACTGATATAAAGAGGTTGTCTGATTTGCAGGTGCAAACTGGTGGCCCCCTCAGGTTTGAATTTCAAAGTCTACTAGCTCAGTGGCTGTAGGGGTGAGTGTGTGGGAGTGATTTAACTACCTTGAGCTCCTTTCCAGGGGTTGGAGTAGAAAACCTGGGATCAAAAAGGTAATGCTGCATTCGAGCCAGGGTGGTCACGCCAAAGGGGAAAAATGACACTGACATCTATCTCCTCCAGAGTAGGAGAGGGGAGAGTAGTAGGGGGAGTTGTCTTGCATTATGATCCACTGCAGGATATGTTGTTGTTGTTGTTGTTGCTGCTGCTGCTGCTGCTGCTGTTGTTGTTATTATTATTACCCCGCCTTTCTCCCCGGAGGGAGCCAAGGTGGCTTACAACAAAGGTTAAAATCATAAATAAAACATAATTTAAAAAAACAAGATAAATGTTGCATTATTAATTGTAACAGTTGCCCAATTCATACTAAAGTTGACCTTGTCTCATATCGTCTATTGGGGGGGATACCTAGAGGTCTCCAACAAATGGTCTTTCCAGCGACCATGGGGCACATTGCATTCCCCTAGTGCAGTGTTTCTCAACTAGTAATACAGGTATCACCAGTGGTACTTGGGATGATGTCTGGTGGTACTTGCAGGACCCCTGGACACCTGCTGCTCAGCAGCAAGACCAGGAACATGATGCAATAAACAGTGGTAGGAGGCTCGGCTCCGTGGGCAAAGCTCCAAAGCATGTTTTTCTGTGCTCAGAAAAGCCATCCCATTTATCCTGAGCCTCTTACTGGTGTTTGTAACATCACATCTGACCTCCCAACCTGAAAATAACTGGTGATGATGTTATCACCGGTTACTTCCTGTGGTACTTTAAATAGGTGGGCCATGTGAAGTGGTAAGGTGGAAGACAAACTTCAAAAAACACTGTCCTAGTGTGATGAAGATTCCTCATCTTTGATGTGATTTCATTCTATTCCCCCCCCCCCACACACACACTCACTGGCTAATGTGATTTAAAGTGGTGATACCCCAAGCTTCTACAGGTCTCTCTTGTCTGTTCTTTTAATGCTATTGATCACATACTGTTCTCTTGTGCATCATAGGGTGCAAACCTAACCCCTTATGTCAGTGCTTTCCAGCACTGACATAAGGGCAATGCAGCTCTTGAGGTAAGGGAACAAACATTCCCTTACTTTGAGGAGGCTTCCGTGAGTGACACCCAACTGCAGGATGCAGGACATGTCCCATTGGCACCGCTATGCCAGTGCTGGGAAGCACTGACATAAGGGATGAGGATTGTGCCCATAGTCACACAAACAGAAACACAGGCACACAGTCTGCTTGTTCGTGTGCCTGTTTCCAGATCTACCAATGTGCAGGTAGCCTAGATTCCTGACTGGAGGTGTCCCCGTACTCATAGCCAGGCTTACTCTGTACATCCTGTGAGAACTGATTTGAGAGATGTACAAAAACAATACAATTCAGGGAAATTTAACTTTTATGCATTATTAATTTGTGCAGCAGCTGGCATGTCACATAGTACCCTCTATCAGAATTCTCTAGTGGCGTGGTCGGTTAGTCTTTTTGGCCAGCATGCAGCCATCATTAGCAACACAGGAATACTGGTGCCAGAATGAAGGCACTGGACAACTGATTGGCCTATGTATATTTGTTTGTTATTTAAAATTTTCACATCCATCTTTGCAAAAAGGGGAAGTTCACAAAGCTGTTAACATAGCTAATTGAATAAAAATATGGTTTCCTTTCCCACAGGACTCATATTCTTAAAGTTGCAAAAGAAATGTCACCAAACAGCCACTGGAAAAGACTGTGCTGGGCTGAAAAGAGACAGTTGCTTTCCTTCTGCTAACTGTAAGAGAAGCACCACTTTTCAAAGATGCCTCAGGCCAGTTAGCAGGTTCTGATTTTGAGGATTTATACTCTGCTTTTCAATCAAATGCTCTCCAAGGTGGCTTACAATGACTGAGCCCTTGGTCGTCTGGCTGGTGACAGAGACCAAGAGGGTGCTTCCCTTCTGTTCTGAAGTTGCAAGGAAGCTTGTAGTTGCAGCAGAACAGAATTCTTTCTGAGAGGAAGTGGGGAAATTATACTGTTTATGAGTGGTTCTCAAAAGTTTTAGCACCAGGACCTATTTTTTAGAATGACAGTCTGTCGGGACCCATTGGAAGTGATGTCATAATCCTGGAAGTGACATCATCAAGCTTTTTAACAGGAAACTTTTGAACAGGAAAAGTTTATCAGGAAACCTTCCTCACCCCAGACTGGCAAGGGAAGGAACGTGTGTTCAGTAGGTCTCATGCATTAAAAATTGTTCAGTTGTGTTTAATAAAGTGGCCCAAGCTAACCGCAAATGCTGTCTGGTGCCTTTTTTGGGGGGAGCAAGGGTAAATAGAATGCCAAATGCAGGGAAGTGGCAGCAAGATACAACTATCTTGTGGTCTTGTGTGCTCCCTGAGGCATTTGGTGGGCATACAAGAAGGTGGCTGGATGGACCCTGTGCCTGACAAAGCAAGACTCTTCTTATGTTCTTATTTAACATGCCCCAGAAGAAAAAATCAAATCAATTACTTGTGTAAGTAAATTAAAAGTTTACAACAACAACTCAGTATTTATATACCGCCTTTCTAGTCATCGGATTACTCTTCTGACTTTATTCAAGGCGGTTTACATAGGCATTTCTAAATCCCTCAAGGGGATTTTTACAATCATAGAAGTTCTCTCTTTCAAGAACCAACAACATTTCAGAATGGATCTTCCTGGTTTGGTCTCACTTCTGGCCTCCAGTTCTCCCAGGCAGGCTGACAAGCAGCTCCATCTCTCACATAGGGGGCAGCCAAGACGCTTCTTGCTCACACCAAGAGCAGGTGGAATCACTCAGCTGGGCTTGTCAGCTGCTTCAAGGTCTCGCCATTCTCAGCCGTTCAGGGAGCTGCCGGTGTCCTCAAACTGGCGACCTTCTGATATTATCTTTGGGCTAACGGAGGCTCTACCCTCTAGGCCAGACAAGTACAAGTTTATACATTTATTTAAAATAAAGAAGAACCCCCCTAACCCTCCCATACAGTTGCTGATGTGTTTTTTAAAAAAAAAATTCCCAAACATCCCAAAGGCTGTAGTCCCATCCACGCTTCCTTGGGATTGGCCTGTTAAAAGTACAGTTATGTAACAGTTTGAGAAACACTGGTTTATACTATGGTCTTTCAATAGTTGCATCCAACTTCATTAATGCAGACTCAGGTAAGGGATGGTTAATCAGTGGTTCTGAAACACTCGACCAGAAGGCATCGCTTTGGACTTGGAACTGCTTTTCTTGAAATTCTTCTCCACAATAAGTGACAACAGTCTATAATACAGTAGAGGTGCCATAGGCTCTACTGATTAACGTGAGAAGGAACTGATGTTTAGTGAAAAACTATGTTTGTAGTCCCTTGTACATTGACTGAGTAAAGAATCTGGCTCCAAGCCTTTGCGCATGGCAGTTCCTTGTTCTTTTCTTTCATGCATTTCATACAAGTCAATCATTTGATATATGCAATGTCCCTCCCCCAATAGTCAAAGGAAATCATCGTCATCAGAACCAGGGAAAAGATCATGCCCTTTCCTTCTGCAGCTAAGAGCTGCTAACAAGGAGTTGATTAGATTTTTTTAAAAAAAGAGAAGTAACTTGGTTTATTTTCAGGGGTTATAAACCAGAAATAAGACACGTGAAGTTAACTACAGTGACCCCACTGTGCGACAGAGATGAGGTGGCAATCTTCATCCAATGGAAATCAATGACAACACTCCCACAGATTCTTTCTAATTGTATTGCTGGAAGAGTTCACACTGGGGCTGCATGATTCAGCAAAAGCGGTCCATTCCTGGAATGATTGCCCTTACGCCCCACCAACAAACACCTGAGACAAGTAATTTAGAATATAAAATGGATCATGTTTATGGAATAAGGCCAACTGTCAATCAGAAAACCAACTCAGCAGCAGGTCCTGTCTCTTCCACCCACTTTCAGTACTGCATCTAACCTAAAGGAGACAGCAAACAGAGTCTCTTCCCCTTACATGTGTTTCCATCCTGAATCCAAGCTGTGGGCCTTCAGTTGAAAACCTGAGCTTATCAACGCCAACCCTAAGGGGTTGAGGAATCTGAACCATATCCCCTCTCCCAGACCAGCAAGCATTTGATGTCAGTTTTGCAATCAAATCCAAAGGATTACCACCCAGCCTCCCTGAACCAGAAAGCATCTAGAAATGGGTACAAGTCTCCCCTCTGACCCTACCTACCTCAAAATCCCTAATCCTACTGCCTGGCCCACATCATACCTGCTAGATGCATCTATGGAAACACTCAATTTAAGGAATCAGGGGATGGCCAAATATTCATACTTAGCTCCAGAAGGCATCCAGCTAGTCTTAGACTGCCCAAGGGTGGGAGTGCTGACATAAACCTTTGAGGCATACTGGATAAGAGGGTATGCATAGTCAAGTGGCCAACAGGTCATGCGCCTGCCTTTTAAAGGACCCAAGAGCATATCTGCTGCAAAAGTACATTGTTGCTTCACGTGATAGCAGGGCAGGGCAAAAACACCCTCATCCCCAAAAAGAGTGACAGTGAGCAGTAGTCATCTAGTGGGAACATAATTCATTTTTCTTTACCCTGCTTTTTCCCTTTCAGCATCTTCCAACTGCTTCATTCTGATTTTTTGGAACTTTGTCATTATTTTTTCTGCATGTGAGAAGTGTAGGGATGTTGTGACAGGATTTTCATCACCCAAAGCAAGAATTCCATATTGTCACATATTCTGGTAGCTATTATCCAGGGGCAGACTTTTGTGGCACGATGGCAGAAGCCTGCCAGCCACCAAGCCCAGGCTAAGGATTCCCCAGTTTGGCAGCACAAGCAGACATGGCAGCAGTTATTATGTAGGCCTTCTCACACAATTTCTGAGTAAGCCAGAAGTGACTTTGGTCACCGGGGAAACTGATGCTCAATGTCTGGACGTCACAGGGGATGGAAGGGCTATACACCTCCAGGCTAGAAAACTTGCTCAGGCTGTAGCAATTCTGAGCATAAGCAAAGCTTTAGCATATTCCACACAAAAAAGATGAGTCAAAAGACTTGTGTTTGCAGGCTGCTTTGTTTGTCAAGTTTGCATTTCAAGCTCACGTTATTGCCTGCTAAGTAGTTGGCTTTAGCAACCCAGCCACAATTGAATTCTATGCCCATGTTGTTTAAGTTATCTTTGTTTGCCTGCCATGCCAAGCTTATTATGGCTCCTATCCACATTATTGCTACATCTTATGCAACCCAGTTCGGCTCTGGAAGTAAACAAACCAGGTACTGCATATATACCATGCTACTTTGTTTTGCCCTTTGAACTGGGTTCTGCATGTGTGTGTGTGTGTGTGACTTCACTGTTCCAGTGCTTGAGACACTTAAAATAAAGAACTCCTTATAAGTAAACCTTGCATTTGTTGTGTCCTTTCCTTGTCGTCCAAGAAACCTGCATGCCCACAACTGGGGCACTACAGGAGCAGAGAGAACTTGTGTGGGAGCAGGAGCCAATCGTGCCAGCAAAGTGGGAGGTCAGGCTCAAGGATAAAGGGAGCAGGGTCAAGGCAGGGGCAGAATAAAGTCAGCTTCATGCTTTTGAATGGAAAATAATCAAGGATGCCACAAATAATTTTTATTTTCCATCCAAAAGGTGCAAACTGCATTTTGGTGATTGCAGATAAGTGTCTTGAACAAGCGCAGGTTGTAAATGTATTGCTGGTTCCATGGGGGAAAAATACAGCCATTGCAAATGCCATGTGATATAGTCAGACAGGTCTATGCTCTGAATGGGGGGGGGAGTTTATTAGCAATTGTATGACATTAAGCACAAGAGCAGTAGCCCAGCACATGTGCAAGAGTTTGCTAGAACTGGGCTTTGAATGGGAAGAACAGATATAGAATGTCCTGGCACGAAATGAAATCATACATTCAGTAGCTATCTGGATTGGGTTTTGAATGAGGAGCTGAAGAGCAACACTCCAGAACAATTCATAATGACTTCCAATTGTTTGACTAGGCAATTTATGAACATTGTGATCCTGAAAATAAAATATCCGTGTTTGGACAGGCAGAACATCCACATCAACGACAACCATTGAAGGCTTTTGCATAGCCATGTGAAACAAGTACAGCCACCAGGTTTCTGCTTTTGAATGTGCAAATGTGCAGTAGAAGAATGTGTTCTTTTGAGAGGAGAACGATAAGCAATCAAGCAGATTATGTGTGCGGTGTGAAGCATAATGCTTACAGAACAACTCGGGAACAATGAACAACTTAGCAAGGTGAAAATCGTATCACTCCTGCAGATAACTAGCCAGAAGATGTGGCACTAGTGTTCGGGGAAAAAATAACTCAGAAGAAAGAGCCGGAAGGTTTTGTACATCCTTAGCAAACAGTGTTTCTTAAGCTGTGCAGTTGTCTTTTGTTCCTGCTTTACCACAGTTGTCGACTATGAAATAAAGTGAATTGGGCACCTGTTGCAATCTAACTTTCAGGGTGTCTGCTTCTTTTCGCCCCTGAACAATTAAAGATTTTCCCAATTGTTCCAGGCATCATCCTAATATTGCTTACTGCTACGACCAAGTGTGCGGACTCAGCTTTTGCAGTTGATGCTCTTCTTCCGAAAGAAGAATCAGTACAGAATGTTGATGCAAATTAGCTTTTTACACAGCACAAAGCACAACTGAAACAGACAACATCCGGCCATTTTTTAAACCTGATCCTAAATCAATCATCCCCTTTTGAAAGTACTTTTCTTGTTCAGATCATGATTTGGGGTATGGTGCTGCTGTCTCAAAGTCCCCTTGCTTCCTGTGAAATCACTGGGAACTTTAGTGCCTTAAGTTTGGCTTGATCATACCCTTCCTTTGCAATCTTGAATTAAATTAGATTTGAAAGGGCTGAGTTACAACCTTAAACTCAAAGCCGCTCATTATACTGGGGACAAGACATCTCTCCCTAACAGTGGCGCTACTGATGTGTTTATATAGTGTAATCTTCTGTGTACTTCAGACAGCATCTCTTCCACACATTTGGAACTGTTCCACTTTATTTCCTATTGAATACACGATATGTGTAGACATTAAGCATTGTACAGTCATGCCCTTGAGCTATATTCCCCTTTGCCTACGACGCTAAAAGGTACTCCTCAAAAACATGCAGTTTAAAGTGACAACTTAAAATGTGAGCTACTTTTAAACATAATATGAGTGGATTTTTCAGCATTCAAATTAAACTTAAACCTGCAGGGCATGGGAAAAGAGTAAGGTAGTCAGCTAATGCGGAATCTCGGTCAAGTGAGTCTTTATTCCCTAGAACGGTAATTCCCAAATGCTGGTGTCAGGGGGTCGGGGGTGGGGGCTGGCTATACAGTGCAGGCTTCTACTTTCCAGTTGTCAGGCTGCATTAAAGGAAACTACTGCATTAGTTTTAAATGGCTAGTGCGAGTTAATAGTGTAGTTCTCCTAGACTTTGTTCCCTACTTTTGTTCTTTGACTGCTAAATGGTTTTCAGAGCAATTGTATGGCTAAGTCCTATATAGGCAGGGACAAGTCATTGTACCATTGAAACATGAGCCACAGCTGGGGAAAAATCCCAACATTTCCAACAAGGAAAAACTCTTATGAACTTTTGCCCTTATAAGTATAAAGGCCAATAACTGATTTGCCATCTGTTGACATTTTCTGTTTTTGAATGATGCACACATTCATAGTGTGAGAAAAAAGGTGAATAAAAATTGATTTAAAACTAATAATAATAATTATAAGTTTCATTAAAAGTATATTTTGATTACTATTAAATAAACGGAATATAAGCATGTTATTCCTAGAGTAAATAGTTAAATAGCTAAAATAGCTAAATAATGTCCTCTACCAGATGTACTGAGTAAAAGGAGGTTTTTCCATGTTAAAAAGAGACAATTTTTTCTTTATTTGGGATCTTTCATTCAAAACAAACAACTGGTTGGTTGGCAACCTTCAGTCTCGAAAGACTATGGTATAAGCCTACAGCACCCGGTATTCCCAGGCGGTCTCCCATCCAAGTACTAACCAGGCCTGGCCCTGCTTAGCTTCCAAGATCAGATGAGATTGGGCATGTGCAGGGTAACAGTTGCTGTGGGTTGAAAAAGCAGGAAAACGTGAATTTCAGTCTTTGAATAAAAACAGTGGGGGGGGGAGAGGATGAAATTAAGAGCCCCATCCTGAGCTCTGTGCGCCGGCTTACCAGCTTAGTGCCAGCCCAGCGCCAGAGCTATGCCAATGCAAGCTCAAGCCAGTGTTTTGTTGCTCAGCGGTTGGGAACGTCTGGACGGCAGAGAGGTAGGTGGGGGTGTGGGGGGAGGCAGGGAAGAGACGTTCCAAGGCGGAGGGGGGAGGGCAGGGAGGAAGCATGCCGGGGGAGGGAGTGGGGTAGGTGGGCGGGACCAGTGGAGCTCAGCCATGCGACCCAACACAGAACTCTTTGATTTTGCATCAGCTCCAGAGCTGCTGCAGAATCGAGTAGCCACACTGCAGGGCTACTTTCCTTACCCAGGGAAAAGGGATGAATGTCGCCTTCCAATGAGGAGCTGGTGGCGGCTGCCCAAGTGGACTCAGGCTGCCGCAGCAGCCATTTTCTGCACCCTGGCAGCTATCTTCGGCGCCATGGCAGCCCCATGCTCCAGGCAGCTTAGGATTGATCTGCTAGACTGCAGTCCTATACACACTTTTCTGGGAGAAAGCCCCACTGGACACAATGGGATTTTCTTCTGAGTAGACATGCCTAAAATTGTGTTGTAAGACTCTAATCTTATGAGCACTTTCCTGGTTGCAAGCACCACTGAATACAAGGAGACCTCTGAATAAACATGCATAGGGTTGAGCTGTTTGGCTGCAAACCTGTACACACATCAGAGTAAGCCCCACTGAACACAACAGAAACTTACTTCCGAATACACATGCATAGGATTGCACTGTCAGGGAATGAGTGTAAATGTGAAGTGTGTAACATTTAAGGTATTTTAGTTCAAAAAAATTGTTGTCTTGATATTTGCTTCTGAAATTTGTGTGCCTGGTTAATATCCTCAAATCGCTGATTTAAATCACTTTGATTTAGAACCATTCAGTCTGGATCTAACTTTAGGAAGCTTCTTTGAGAAAAACATTAAATCATACCTGACGCATGGCTTGAGAAGAAGGAAGTGCCAGTTCTGGAGAGTCGCTGTTGTGGATACCTTGGTACACTCCCTCAATTGTTTGTATTTGTGCAAGATGTGTCTGGATGTTTATGAGAATAGTGGTGGATCATACTGTGCCAGGGCATTTTTTTTTATTTGCACCATTTAGCAGCAGTTGTGCACTGAATATACATTTGTTCCTATCAGTTTTTGAGCTTCATAGTAATTAATATCACAGGGGTGTTGAGGAAATTAATTAATTTGCCAGTATTCTGTGTGCTCTTTTGATAATGTAAAGTGCCTCATCCATGCTATAATCTCTTGCAATTATTTCTCTCATCTTCCTAATTCCTTGTCTGTTTGAAATATGACTCTTTCTGTGGTTACTTTTTCAAAACAAATTTACAACCTGATTGTACTAAAAATACAAATCTCACGAGGCAGTTGATATTACCGGAGGGTGTTTAGAGTTTGTTGAGATACTGACTATATGGGTCTATAAAACTTTGCACAGGTTGGAACCAATGTGATTGAGAGGCTGCCTTCTCTCCTGTGTTCCAATGTATGTCTTGATCCAGTCACTCTAGTGAATAAGAGAATGCTTCACTGCATACTCAAGGGGCTGCTCAACTTGTTCTGTTCAGTTGGAAAATGCTCTGAGCATACTCATTGTGTGAAATCCTATTGTCAGACTCTTGACATGGAAAGTTACATGTGTATTTGCATAAGAATTGCTCTACCCCCAATTTGAGATCAGAGTAAACAGGACTGTGTTCTTGATAGACACACTCAACAGCAAAACTCTTGCCCTAGATCAGCGGTTCCTAATCTGTGCGCTGGGCGCACACACAAGGAGCCACGTGGCCTGTTCTTCCCGGCTCGTGGGCCAAGATAGCACAAAATATTGCACTATTCTCATAAAACCCCGCGCTATTCTCATGAGATGTTGTGCTATAGCACTGCTGCGACAGGAGGCTGTGAATGAATGGAATTGCAGCAGTTATAAGATTGGGAACCGCTACCTTAGTTATTTGCCCTCCTGTCAGTCTGTGTGGAAGTGCGACAACTTACAAAGTATTTTTGTCTGGCTGGCTTTAGATGGTTGGTTCAAAAAATGGATGGCAAAAGAAGAAACACAACACCCCATACCTAACTGGCATCCTGCAAGGGGTGCCATCGTGAATCTTTGCCTTGGGGGGCAGGGCTGAGGAGGTCTGCCACCGGCCAGAGGGGAGAACTACAGACAGTTCCAGCTGGAACCCTGTCATGGTAGCTCATTATGATCCTCACCCCGTAAATCAGGAGAAACCAAAAGACCAATCCGATGCAAGGATTTGATTTTAAGCTGCTAGATCTGCTGCCTTTCCCTAGACAAAACAACATGCACTCCGGGAGTCTTGTACCAGTTTCATGTGCGGATTGGTTAGATTTTGGCCTGTCGTTCACTTGCAGTCTGCCAAAGGTACCTCACCTTAAGCCTTCTTTAGTCTAAGAGCCTGACAAAATGCCGGAAGAGACTGAAATATTTGTCTGATATCTTTCAACAGAGATTAATTTACTGTACTCCAGTAAGATGTCAGTGTAATGAAGGCATGATTTACCTGTGTACCTATCCAGTTTTTTTTCACCAAAGATGTGACTGTATCAAATCTATCAAGTACGTATTAATTAGGGAGACGCTTACAAATGGTGAGAATGTGTATGGAAACTTGGCCTAGATATAGGTGACTCCATAAATAATAGACTTTGTATCTCATTTTATGTCATTTGCAGATCCTTGGTAACATGAGTCAAGGTGTAACTCACCTTTGGTCCCTACTAAGCACAGCTATCCCCTACTATATTCTCTAGCCTTTTCTATTGTTCTTGTTCTGTGGTCCCATAGGGATTCTCCATATTTCTTTTATCTACCTGCACATACTCCTCACTCATTTCATTCATTCATCTGTTTTGAGTCTCTCTCTTAATTCTCACTAGGATGAGAAAACTCTGCCTCAGCTGTACCACTGCATAAGTGGGGGCTCCCATATAAAAAAGTTTCCCCATATAAAAGGTGGTCTGAACATCAAGGCTGAAATTGTTCTTGTTGACATTTTATTTCCTATGTAAAGGGATTTTTGTGCACATGCGTCCGAGCCCTCCATCTTCATTCTTAAGTGGTCCAGACACAGGTTTACCATCCAAATGAGGACAAGACTTTAGATTCTCATTATCAGACAGCTATTGCATAATAATAAATACACATTTTCTTGGGCTTAGAGCGGGGGCCTCCAAACCTCAAATCCAGCACACCAGGATTAGCCTTCTGGGCATGGTGCAGCAGTAGTGAAACCTTACCATTCAACATCACAGCCTCCCATTTTTGCAGCTGACCTTTGCACAAACATGCTCCAGGCAGCCACTCCCTTCTCCAAAACTGGGGCGCAGAGCCTTCTGGGGTGATGGACAGAGGAATTGACTTCCCGGCACAGGTTTCTGCAAAGATCAACTGCTAAAACAGGAAGCTGCAGCTCAGAATGGTCAGGCTTTGCTACTGCTGTGCAGTGCTTGGAAAGCTAATCCTGGTGTGCACCACAAGCTAGTTTGGAGTCCACTGGCTTAGAGGGTAGTGTATATGTGCGAAATCAATTGTTTTAATTCAACTTGTTCTGCCTATCTGTGTTTCTATAGAATTTCTATAGAATTCCATTTTCTATTGAATTTGGCGCAAAGACTTGCAAATTAGGCACAAACATCCTGAGAAATTCATTTGTTTTATAGAAACTTATTTGGCTTCCTTGAAAATTCTCAGAGGTTTCTCCTTCAGATAAACCTAGAACTACACTACAAAACGTTGGTGTCCACCATAGACACAAGCTGGACTTATGATGACTTTGGTAATCACAGGTCACACCTAAATTTCATGTTTCATCTTTCTTGAGAAATAAATGAGTTTTTAATATAAAAGTGCGTACGCATTCCTTAAAATGCTATGTAAGCAATGTAAGATTGCAATTAGCTTCACGTGCCTTTTTCTCCAAAGCTGATATTCTGTAACAATGCTTTGTTATGAATCTATATAGCTTTCAAAATGCTTCTTTGTTCATTTGATTCCAAGATTACAGCTTTCTCTTTTGTTAAAAATGACTCATATGCCTAGTGTCTCTCTGGAGAATGCAATCGTTCATTCTAAAGCTCCTTAAAAGATCATTTATTAGTGGCGTAGATGCAGATATAAGCATTCCTAATCTTTCTCTATCTCTCCTTAAAATACACATACACATACACATACACATATACAGAGAGAGAGAGAGAGAGAGAGAGAGAGAGTCTAAGGAGACTAGTGACAAATTGATGTAAGGTGCTAACCCAGTAAGCTACCTGCCCTAACCTACTTTGCCTGGCAAGTTACTGTCAAGTGATTCTTCTCTGATGACTGTATGTGAATATAATGTGCCTTTTTTCTGTTTTAGTACCATTTTTGTAAGTTAACATTGGTTTATATATTACATAGTTTCGGTCAGTGTACCAGCCCAATTCAGCCCATTGATGACACGGACTGAAAGTTTTGCATTGTGTAGAAAATGGGGGGCTGTGGAATGACAAAGGGTGCCCTGTACCTTTCATGTGACTCCCACTCCCTCTGGCCTGCTGTTAACTCAGGTTCTCCAATCCACTTCCCATTAACTGAAAATGAGTGCACTTGAGATTCTGGGTGTGTGTGGGGCAGGAGAAGATGGCAATTCTGGGCTGGCTCAGGCAGTGCTCAAACAGCAGCCAGGCCTGATGTCAACATACATATACATTTCTGTTGTGATACTGCATTAAAATAAGACCATTATCTCTGTCCATTATGGGTAACTGTTCACGTATATTTTGGAAGTTTAATTGGAGTCACGCCTGTGTAGGATGGGTGACGTGCTGGTTGAGGAGTCAGGAATGGGGGCCAGCATACATGCTAAGGTGAGCAAGGTTAGATGGTGAGCCAGGACTGCTGCTCTGACAATACCTGTCTGGGTTGGTGAGTCTGGCTGGTGATCCCTTTGGCTGGTTTGAGCAAAAGCCAACACAAGGCTTTGCCTGTGTGGGTTGGTGTTGACCAGCTGCCTCGATCCTTTGGGGTTGGCAAGAATAGGCTAACTTGGGCCCAAATCCTAACCTACTTTTCAGCATTGGCATAGAGATGCCAATGGGACATGTGCTGCATCCTGCAGTTGGGTTGCACTCATGGAGGCTTCCTCAAAGCAAGGGAATGTTTGTTCTCTTGCCTCAGAGCTGCACCGCCCTTATGTCGATGCTGGAAAGTAGGTTAGGATTATGCCCTCAGTCTCTAATTGGGTGATGCCTAGAGTCAGAATGTGAAACCCTTAGGGTCTGGGGGAGGTAGACGGCTAGCACAGTGTCCCCCGCACAATTAGTGCCAGTCCACTGAGTTTTTTTTTCTTAGCTAGGTTTTTTTCCCCCTGCTTCAGTTTTTCTCATTGTATTCAATAAAAATTAATTAACTCAAATCTCTGCCTTGTGTGCTCTTTGGGGGTGCCAGTGTAAATTTTGCTGGTCATATGAAAATAATTTTGGCATTCCTTGAAATACCTCCAAGGTTGTTTTTTTTAAAGAGGTGTTTCTACATGTGGTTTGAATATTGCTTTAAACAAAATCAAGATAACACACATGTGTGTACACATTTACACACATGTGTATCTGTGTGTAACATTTTATAACTTTTCATCTGTGTGTAACATGTGTGTAACATTTTATAAAACTAGTGGAACTTCTCAATCTGCATGCATAGTTCCACCAGTTTTATAAAATGTTTTGGTTTCCCTCGAAAGTTTTGCCTAGAGGAGGATCACATCAACTCACTTCCATTTTTTCTTAGGCTTTAAGTGAAATCGTGGTGGCAACTGAAAACATACATCTACTGAATGGCTAAAGCAGTGATTTTCAACCTTTTTCACACCTTTTTCACTCCCGGCACACTGACAAGGCACCAAAATTGTCAAGACATACCATCAGGTTTTTAATAATTGCCAAGGCACACCATGCTGCCAGTGGGGGTTTCACATCTCTATAGGCCCCACTAATAAATGACCTTCCTCCAAATTGCTGTGGCACACCTGTGGACGACTCACAGCACACCCAGTGTACCATGGCACAGTGGTTGAAAATTGCTGAGCTAAAGTGTAATCCATATTGCAAGGAAGTTATATAAACTTCCTTTCAAAGGGTGTATAGGGTTTTCCAATATGGATAAGAATGGAAGCAGTGTGTTAATCTGCACTGGGCCTTGGATTTAAAGGTCTGAAGATCAGGCTTGTAGATCAGGTTCAGGGCTGTAGAAATTATTTTCTAAAACAACCTCCTAGCCTAATGATCAGCTAAGAACACTGGATCTATGATATAACCTATCATATGCCTGAAACTCATCTTGGAAACTGGCAGGAATCATATTCCTGAGGTTGTGGTTCAACTGGAGGACGTGCAGTCTTTTTACCACCTCTGTAGCTGTCATTTCCTAGCCTTCCAAGCCTGACACTTGCTTGGGAGACCTCCCAGGTTAGTAAGAGCTGGAAAAATTGTTACTTTTATCTTGTACTGTTGCTGTTTTCATGTGGCTTTTGTGGTTATCTGAGTTTAATTCCATTTGGATTGTCTTCTCTGTGGTTTGTTTTCCCATGCAGCTGAGGTTCCACCATGATTTCAGTATTTTTGAAGTGGCTTGACTAACATTTGATAAGGAACTCATGTTGTACTTTTTTCTATGTGTATGTTCAAAAGTAGAACTTAATACCTACATAAGATGATAAACACAGAAAGGGCAGGATCTGACTGAGATGTCCCATGAATGAAAAATTATTCTTCCAGTGTTTGTATTTTCATGAAGAAAACAACCAGAGAACAAATCCCAAGTGAATAAATTCACACACCAGACTTGAACATTTTGTCTGGCTCTCAGTGTGAGGTTGGTGTGGGAAAATTTGCATACCTCTCAATAAGTCTGAGATCTGTGCAGATTGGCAGAAAACACCTCAGTATTTGAATGTGGGCAAAAAATAAAACAGAATACCTTGTTGCAGTCCTATAATCCAGGGGTTCCAAAAGTGTGCATCATGACACCCTAGGGCAGTGGTTCTCGAACTTTTGCGGGCTGCAGCTCCCCTGATCCTTGTGGCCCCACGGCTCCCCATTACATCACCTCACCTCATTTACCCCCCAAATTGAGATGAAGGTGTTATAATGATACAATAATAACAAAATAAGAATATAACAGTAGTTTAATTGGTTTAAAAGCTGTAGTTTTATTTCCAACAATTATTTCTGAACAGCCTTAAACAACACACATTTGATTACAGACAAGAAGTCCTAATGAGATGGATGTGCCTGTTTTTCTTTGCACAACTCATCAAATCGTGGTGTTATTTTTGAAATTGCCACACGCATTTCCCTTTCAATGTTCACTTTTGATCTATATTTTGATTTAATGACAGCAACAGCAGAAAAACCAGCTTCACAGAGATAAGTAGTGGTAAATGGGATTAAAATACGCAGGGCTCTCGTACTTATTTCTTGGTACTCTTCTTTAGTTTTGCACCAAAACTCAGGCAGTGACTGAACCTGGAACCTCATTTTCAGTGTCTTGTCTGTTGATATGTCAATGAGTTGTTCTACTTCCTGGTTTGTGAAACGTGGAGGCATCTCAGCACTGAAAGGGTCTCTCACCCATTGCATTGGCTCAACTTCATTTTCAGGAAAATACTTTTGGAGGTAAATATGCAGTTGGGTCAAATACTGCACAATAACAGTCCTTAGATCCTCCTTTAATACCATCTCATTTTCTTTCAGAAATTGATCCAAAGAAGGGAAACATGTGCAGTTGCCATCACTTATGCTAGTTTTCCAGTGAATCAGTTTCTTCTTCAATCCATCAACTTTATCTGAAAGCTGCAAAATGTTGGTATTGCAGTCTTGCAAGGACTTTTTCAATATATTTAGTTTTTCAAAAATATTACAGAGAATAGCCAGTCGTGCTATAAAATCTGGATCAATACACTTGTCAGCCAAACGGTATTCCTCCTCATGCAGATATGAGTAGATTTCGTGCCTCAGCACATACACTCTATGCAGGGAGTTACCAAGAGATAGCCAGCTAAAACTGCTGTAAAACAAGAGACATGAGTGTTCAGCACCCATGTCTTCACACATCTTTGCAAAAAATCTTGCTTTCACTGGTCTGGTTTTAACAAAATTTACAACTGTAATGATGGTTTTCATGATATCATGCAGTTCTCCACTGAGGCTTTCTGCTGCCAGTGCTTCCCTGTGTGTCCACACTGCATGAGATGCTTTGGATCGTATTCGAGCTTAGCATCCAGCCATTGAGCGGCCCCCATCTGTACAAATGCCAACACATTTCTCCCAGTCAATCTGATTCTACACCATAAAATTGTCCACAACCTCAAACAAATCTGCACCAGTAGTTCCTCCTTTTATTTCTTTACAGAATAAGTCCTCCACAAATTGTTTTTCATTAGCAAACCTAACATAACAAATAAGATGGGTGTCTTTGTTGTTGTCTGTAGCTTCATCCAACTGGAGCGCTCATGCAACTGGAGTGCAAAATCCTTGCCTTTCAAAGTACAGATGAGCTGGTTATTAATGTCTTCAGCCATATCCTCCATCCTCTGGCTTATTGTACTGTCAGATAGAGGCACTTTGAGCAGCTGTTTAGCTGCATCTTCACCAACCATGATTGTAACCGTGTCCACAGCAGCAGGCAAAACCAGCTCCTCTACAATAGTGTGGGGTTTCTTGCACTGAGCAACACGGTAGGCCTTTTGTATAGGAAGACAGAAGCGCATCAACATTAATTTTGTTTTTTTTTTGTGTGAAAGTGGACTGTTGTTGTTTGGTTTCTTTAAGCTTCCTTAAACAAAAGTTCCTTGGCTTTCCAACCACACTTGGGTGCAGAGTTTCAATATGACGCTACAGTTTGTTTGGAAGCTTCAGCTGACCCCCTCCCCTTTGGTTTTGCCCATCTGGGAGTTGATTATTTTCAATACAGGATACTTGGCAAAACTTGTCTGCTAGCACCTGTCTGTCTCTGCAAGCAAGCTTAGCGGTACTGCCACCCTCTAATTAGCAGTAATGGTGTTCTCTGTGTTTTTTTCTTGGACTGTAACACAAGTCTGAGATGCTTGCATACAGACATCAGTGAGCACATTATTAAATTACACAGTCTCCTAAGCATGCACTGTTTCTCAGAGCCCCTGTTCTTCATGCCTTTATGAACCAATTTGCTCTGAAGCTGCATGGCTTCGACCTAACCAGGCACTGCAAAGTCTTGATGAGCTAATGGTGGGTTTTTTAGATACTTGCCAGGTTTTTCTGCAGCATGTGTGTGTGTGTGTGTGTGTGTGTGTGTGTGTGTGTGTGTGTGTGTGTGTGTGTGTGTGTGTTTATAAAGCCAGCTGACAGCTTAAGAGTGTTGAAAAGCAAAAACCTGGAGACTTGGAACTCTGCCTGCCCTGGAGGGAGAAAATGCCTTTTTTCGTGACACTGAGTGTCATTCAGTGGAAATCACACTTCAGGGCAGGGAATTACCTGCAGGACATGAAAAATGTTTAAGGCACCCAGTTCATGCAACATTAATCTAAACTGTTGACAACATAACAGTGTTTTGGGGACGTCCAATCCCAGCGTAGCCACTAGATTGTTCAAAAAAAAAAAAAGAATCTAAACAGAATACATATAAAATGTTGCCCTCTTAAACACCTTTTTTTCTTTTAAAGTGACACTCATATCATGACTGTAGGACTGCTTCCTGTATGAAATAAAAATGATCTGTGGATGTGGATGTGGATGTGAAGCAACTTTTACCACAACTGTCACATTGAAGCTATAACATGAGATTATTTTTATTTGCTGACTTACACAAGACTTGCACAGTCAACAGTTGTGCTACTGACTTAGCATGTTAATCAATTTACAGCCTAATCCTAACCCATGGTGGTATGGGGAGACCAGCTGGCCTGCCCCATATCCAGAGTGAGATTGGGGCTGGTTGTGGCTCAGTCAGGGGCAAAGGGAATTCTCTCCCCTTGCCCTGGGTAAAGCTGCGGCAGCCCCAGTAGGGCTACTCACATCTGTAAGAGGGGTGCAGATCCGAGCAGCCAGGAGCCTGGGACCAGGATTAGGATTCAGCACAAGTGTCGGATCCTGGCCCCACCCCTGCTCAACCCCCATCTTGCCTGCTGCCTAACCTCCCCCTGCCCCGAAACACCATCCTCATGCCCTCCTCAAAACCCTTCCAGACCCTTGCGCTGACCTGGCTCAGCCGACGTGGGCTTACCTTAGTGTCAGATCAAAGGGATTTGCACTGGCCTCCCTGTTCTTCCGGTGGAGAGATCTGAAGTATCTTTTATTTCAGAAAAGCTATCAGTTTTAGATTAAATATACTCCCGTGTTACAAAGATGCAGCGGACTGGGCCATTGGGCTATCCAAGCGCTCACAAGAGTTTATGGTGACATAGGACAGGCCTGGAAGTAGCAAAGGCAGCCTGGAATAGACATTGCAGCTGCCCACCAAATGGAACCAGGTTGCTGCAGGAGGGGGTTGGTTGTGGCAGGTGGCTGCCTCGGGAACAGAGGAGCCACTCCTCACTCCTGGATCTGCTAGCAACTGACAGCAAGGGAGGCCAGCACCCCCAGGAGAGAGGGAAGCCAACAGGGGTTGGTGAGGAGGTGAACCCCTGGCAAGCCCTCAGCCTTTCACAACTGTGGAAGCGAGGCCAAGTCAAGTAGCTCTCTTCCAGGACAAGCAGCAGTGCACCCTGCACCCCATTGGGGGGTGCCAGTAATGTCCAGCCTCACCAACAGAACCTGGACACCTGCTGAAACTTACCTGAATTGCCAGAGAGTGTCCAATATGCCCCAATACAAATTGTCCAATGCATAATCAACAAGAAAATGTAGTCTTTTTCTACTCTCCCAGGATGGTGTAGTGGTTTGGGAGTTGAACTTCGACCTGGAAGATCCAGGTTCAAATTGCTTCTCAGCATGAAGCTTCCTGGGTGATATTGGGCCAGTCACTATCTCTCAGCTTTACCTACCTTACAGGGTTGCTGTGAGGACAGAAGGAGGAAAGGAACCTTGTACACTACCCTGAGCTCCCTGGAAGAACGGCATTTACATTTTACTGTTTAAGCCGCTTTGTGAACTACTCCTGTTGAAAAGCAGTATATAAATATTCATACTAATAAAAATAACCATTCTTATTTTTCTTCACATGGTTAGTTGGTTCGCTCAGTTCATAGACTTTTACATAATGCAGCAAAAGAAAGTGTGGGCCTGTCAACATAATTTATCTCTATTTTGCAATTATTTTGTGAATTAGCATTTTGCCAAATGTATGGATGTGATCCAGCTGGTGATGTAATTTAAGGTCCAAATTATTTGAGAGAGAGAGAGAGAGATTAAAGCATATACTGTCCTTTCCCGTCCCCTCTTTATTTGCACATAGTTGTATATTAAGGGCGCAATCCTAACCCCTTATGTCAGTGCTTTCCAGCACTGGCATAGCGGTGCCAATGGGACATGTGCTGCATCCTGCAGTTGGGTATCACTCACGGAGGCCTCCTCAAAGTAAGGGAATGTCTGTTCCCTTACCTTGGAGCTGCACTGCCCTTATGTCGGTGTTTTCCAGCACCGACATAAGGGGTTAGGATTGCACCCTAATTTGATTTTGTGTGAACAGAAGGGATTTCATTCAGGAGTGCAGTGGTGATTTTTGCTGATCTCCTCCCTTCAGAAACCTTCCCTTGTGCATGAAATCCATCTCCAAAAGGTCTCTCCTCAAGAGTTGATTTTAAGCTGTCTCATGGACCTGCGCTTGGGGGTGGGAGGACCGGGGGGGGGGGGAAGATCACTCATGGAAACACCCTTTCATGCATTCTTTGCTAAGATACAACCCTTTTTCCCCCCATGCTGAATATTAAACCATCAACAGATTGGAATGTAAAGGGACTTTTATGTGGTTTCCCCGTTACATATATTTTAAAATATATGTGGAGGTCATTAGTTCCATGTGTGGGAAAGATTTTCACAGCTATAAATGACTTGCATTCCAGATTGCATGAAGAGGCAGAGAGCTTCATAAGGTTGATTAAATAATGATGTTTGTATGCTGTGTCTGTTTCTTACAAGCAAGGATGCATTAGTTGGTCACAGATGGAAAATTTATGGTTGTGTGACATGCATGCTGCTTCAAGTGTGGTTCAATGCTTGTTCAGGCTTGACATAAGGAATTGAGGAAAGGATGAAGCAGGGATGTCTGATCCTAGTTACATCCTGTCTGTCTTTGGTGGTCATCAAGTGGTGGAGTACTGGGTCTAGCCTAACGTGAACGGAGACAGGATATGAACATTGAAGGCAAAGAACTGAAAAGGACATGTGGTGTCTAGCATTGACAACAGGACGTCATATAAAAGAAAATTAGAAATGAACTTGGGGGGTTTATTTTTGGCTGAAAAATCTAACCAATTTCAAGAAGGGCATAAAGAATGTTGATATGACTAGTGAAATATCTAGGGCAGTGGTTCTAAATCTTTTTAGCATCAGGACCCACTTTTTGAGAATGAGAATCTGTTGGGACCCACTGGAAGTGATGTCATTAACCCGCAAGTGATGTCATAATTGGAAGTGACATCATCAAGTACGAACATTTTTAACACACTGCCCCCCATACAATAAACTCATATCGATTAAGTAAGAGTACAATCCTAGGCTGTACAGCGTCCTAGGCTGGCACAAGTTTCTTGTGCAGGCCTCTGGGTGTTGCAAAAGTGCCATAAGACACTTTTGCACCACCTCAGGAGTTGAGAGGCTGAATTTTGCCTCAATGTGCCAGAGGACAGGTGAGTTTGCACTGGCCGAGTCAGGTGATCTGGGGGGCGTTCCAGGGCAGGGAGGAGGGTAGGCAGTGGGCAGGCTGGTGGGAGGAGTGGGCCCAGGAGGGGGACAGGACCAGGATCTGGCACTTAGGCCAGATCCTAACCCCCTCCCAAGCAGCCCAGCCTTACACTAGGCCACTCGGATCTGCACCACCACTTTAGGTGGCACAGATCTGAGTAGCCAAATAGGAGCAGCTGCCGTGCAACATGGGGAAAGGGAAATGGATTCCCCTTACTCTGAGTTGTGCTACAACCCATCCTGTCTGCTTCAGGGCAGGTGAAGATTGGGCTGTTAGTAAATTAAAAGTTTACAATAAGTATAAGTTTAAAAATTTATTTAAAATAAAGAAGAACCCACCTAATCCTCCCAAGCAGTTTCTGATCTGTTTAAAAAAAAAGTTATCCAAACATTCCAAGGCTGCAATCCTATCTGCACTTACTGGGGTGTAAGCTCCATTAACTATCATTGATAAAAACATATACATAATTATCTGTTAAAAGTGCAGATCTGTAGCTTTTCTCCAAATAAAGTCATATATCATGGTAACATCAAATCTGATATATTAAAAATAAAATACACATTGAAATGAATGGGGACCCACTTGGAATTGGCTTGTAACCCACCTAGTAGGTCCCAACCCACAGTTTGAGAAACACTGATCTAGGGGGCAGGTGATGGTAAAAATTTGTACAGCCCTAGAAAAGGGTGTGTGTGTGTGTGTGTGTGTGTGTGTGTGTGTGTGTGAGAGAGAGAGAGAGAGAGAGAGAGAGAGAGAGAGAGAGAGACTTAAAAATATGAAAATCATAGGAAATTGTCCAGCCTTGCTGTAAATGACAATGATGTCAAATTATATGTTGTAGGTACAACTCTGTTTTCTCCCAGTAACCAATGCACTGAACATCTCTACTACTAATTTGGCTATTATTTAAACATGCTTAGAATTTTAAATGTGGCTTCGGTAAACAAAACATACAATTTTGTAAGTGCCTAACCCAGCACTAGGGACCAGCGTAATTTATGGTGACTTGTATATTTTCAGATTTTAGAAAACTCTGAAGCCAGATACCCGCATTTCCCATATTTAAGAATACAGCTCTTCTTGCTTACGACGGCTTATTTTCATGCACAAAAATCCACCACTGCTTTCAGCTAGGTGATAACCAAAGCCCTTGCACTTAAGATAGCAAATGGAATTCAAGTACGAATCTCAAAAGGGGAGGGGGAGAGAGAGATAGGCGTCCACTATAGCAATCCATTAAGCAGTCCTGCCTGCCAAGTCCATGTACATTAGCTACTTTTGTAACTTCAACAAATTCCATCCAAGCTTTCACTTCACTGACCTAATTTAACAAGAAGGAAATTCAATAACAACTGCTAACATTGAAGAATTATTTCCCAAGAGAAATTTAACAACACTTCAACATCAAATGGGAATGTGCGAGGAGTAGAATATACATGCCCATGAAGCTAAGAGGAGAAAGTTCTTCACACAGGGGTTTTCCCCCCCCCCTCCTATCTCTTGACGCACAGGTATTCCAAAAACCAATACCTACAGAAGTCATAAACAGTTCTTATTGCTACATATTAAACTTTGATATACTGTAATTGAAGGTTTGCTAGGCTTAACTATGTGCGACCAATATGTATTGTCAATCTCTGGTAAGGCAAATGCTTCCCAGCAATAGAATCTTCATTCCACACAATAGCCTGATCCAGATATACTGCACACCACAATGGATTGTGGAAATGTTGATGATGCACATGAAAATCTTCCCCCTGAAATGGGGGGGAATGAAATGATTTGCATTGTCATTTCGTGTCGTCAGTAGCAGCAGCTTAAGCCAGGGCTGACCTATCCATGAGGCCAACTGAACTGGAGCAGGGAGGGAGATGTGTTGAGGATTGGGGAGGTATCAGTGGAATCAGCTCTGCTGATGCCTTATCCCAGTGATTTTCAACTTTTTTCATCACACGGCACACTGACAAGGTACTAAAATTGTCAAGGCACACCATCAGTTTTTTGACAATTGACAAGGCACACCGTGCTGTTGGAGGGGGGCTCACATCCCCCAATGGCCCTACTAATAAATGACCCTACCCCAAACTCCCACAGCACAAGAGCATTCAAGCATCCCAGAGCATTCAAGGCACACCAGTGTGCCACGGCACAGTGGTTGAAAATGGCTGCCTTATCCACTTGGACTTGCACCAGCAGAATCACTGGCACAGGTCCAGTTAGACCCATTGTGACAAAAGAGGCTTACCCACAAGCAAGGGAACAAATGTTCCCTTAGCTGTAGGAGAGATTGGCAACTCTACCCCACCCCCCGCAGGATGCAACATGTACTCCAGTGGTGTAGCTGCATCGGCGGGGCCATTAGATAAATTGGTCTGCAAGTTGCTAAACTAGATTAAAGTCATAAACCTTTTAAACTCCATGATGTACTCAGTTTTATAATGAATTGTCAGGATTAGGTCTTACAATAGGATGCAGCAGTAACCGTTTTGGCACTGCTGCATTGGCGGGGTGGTGGATCAGATTGGGATGTCAGTGTGGATGGATTTCTAGATGTATATCTGAATTTAGCCTGTGAGAATCCTGCAGGTGAAAGACTGTTTCCATGTGAGGCTCTCTCTCTGGACGGAGGCAACTCTCTACAGTGCAAAGAATACGTATGGAACTGAAACCCTAAATACACTGCAGTCCCAAGCCACCTTAGATACATTGTGTCTTAAGGGAAATCTTTCAGGTCCAGGGAAGCTCACGCTCCTTTTTGCCATTTCTTTCATTTAAGATGTCTGCTACGTCAGTTCTTGCTGGAAGATTCTGAATGAGAGGAACTTTCTCTATTAGCAAGTTTGCTTCTTGTCATGTTGCATTTCTTCCGATGCGTATGATGTTCTCTTTTGCCATTTAAAGCACCCTGGGGAACTAGTATTCCACCATTTCCGTGGTTTCCAAAACTGCCTTTGCGTTAGCCCTTAAGTGCCTCTTGGTAACAAGATTAATAAAACACTGTGTTGCTTGTAAATCAAATCAGGTGGAAAACATTTCAAGTAAAGACTGTGATATTTAATATGTACGTACCAATGGTACATATCCTCTAGCCTACATGATGAATGTTCCTAAAGTTCTTTAACTTTGAAATTTGGCTGGGGTATTTGACTGTAGAGGGGAAGCATGGAAACTCACATTTATCAGCACAATCCATTTTTTTTTCTGTGCATTTTATGTTACACTAAGCTGCTGAATCTATTTTGCAAAGCTCTGATTAGGTGACAGTTACTAGATAACCTTTATAGTTGCCACTTCAGCTGTTTGTTTTATGCTTGGGGGAAAAGAACCAATTTGCTGTAAGATTTTGCATCAACCCTGCCAAGAACGATGTGAAAATGCGTGCAGTTAAAAGGGGATTTTTTTTTTGTTTGCAATTACATATTTGTAACTTTATTTTTTTTTTTCCTATTTGTTTTAAGGTTTTGGGTATGCCTGGACTAGAAATGTGCCCTTTTAAACTGCCTGGCTGCACATTCCACTAAAGAGGAACGAAGAAACCCAGTCGACAACCAAGAACAGTACTGATCCTGCCGTTAAAGGTGCTTGAAAAGACATTCAGCAGTGGAGAACTATGATAATACAACGAGGCTTACTGCTTGTACTGCTGTGGGTGTGGCTGGTACACCCCTGTCTGACAGCTATGGTATTCACCAGGACTAGCGACCACCAGCAGAAAACCTTTCTGGCACGTGGAGCTGGGAGTGATGGGAAAACCCTGCATCGTCAGAAACGAGGCTGGATGTGGAACCAGTTCTTCTTACTAGAGGAATACACAGGGTCAGATTACCAATATGTAGGCAAGGTAGGTCTTATGTGTCTCACCTGCCCTTATCTCAATGATTTTGCAGTATTTTATGGTAGAAAATTGTTTTTTCAGAGCAATATTTAAAGTGACAGAACATTTTATTCTTTTGTTAATATATAGATATTGTTCTGTTAAAATGTGTGTGTGTGTGTGTGTGTGTGTGTGTATCTCCTCACAAGAAAGGGAGGAAGCATACAGATTCAAATGTGAGACCTACCATGTTAAATATGCAATTGTGGTCTTTTTTTCCCTGGCTGCTAGCATAACATTTCCTTTTGTCCAAAAGCCCTGAATTGCAAATATCTGTCAAGGCAGTATTTTATAAAATGTCTTCTCGTTCTGCTGCTTGCATTTTTGGTACACACATGTGTGAAACACAAAATAACACCTGTCCTTCATTGTGCCTCAGTGACTCCCACAAAATGAATTTTGGCATGAAATGACACAGGGACGAGTAATTTTGAAATTTGAAATTACTTTGAATGAAAGAGTTTGATGTTCTGTCAAAGCAAAGATATTTAAAAAAAAAATCCAAGCCATTGGAGTCATGGTCCCTTGCTTGACTCTGTTGAGTCCTGAACCAAAGTGTGAATAGGCCTGGACAGTGTCCCACATCCAGAATCCTCTGTAATACACCTGGGATTCCATGCCTGATGTGACAGGGTTCCTTCACAGACAAATCCACATGGAAAGAGTTATCTGAAGAAAAGCATTGCACTATGGTGAAGACAGTATGTCTGTAGTAGTTTGTACTAATTGCATACCTCTCAATGTGTTTCCTTCCCCAGGAGAATTCCAGATATCCTCAAAGGGAGGTTTCAGAAATTATAGGGTGTTGCCCGTGCGTGATTGAGAGCCCAATCCAAATTAACATTTATGAAAGCAGAGCAAGGGTTCTGCTATCATAAATGGCCATATGGCAACATGTACGGTGGTCATTTTGGAGCCGCTGCCTCAAACAATGGTGGCATTGGCTGCCTGTCATTGCTACACCTACCTACAGGTGGTAAGATGAATGGGGCAAGGAGGGGAAGTAACAGGGGAGTTTCTGGGCAGGTAAGGAGGAGGGTGGGATGGGGGAGGGAGGTGGTGGATCCCAGTGGCAGCAACTTGCACTGGTTTCCTATTCCCATTTCCTCTCTCCTTCCTTCTCCCTCACTGTCATCTATGCGAGCAAACTAGCTGGCATAGATTTAAGGAGACCTACTGAGGATGTGGAGGTTTCCCCTGAGGTGAGGGAATAATGATTCTCTTACCTTGAGGAGGACTCCATGACTGCCCTGCCCCACTGCAGGATGCAGCGCACACCCCATTGGCACGACTGGATCGGTACTGAGGGAGATAGTTAGGACTGGGCCCTGTCTTGTGTATCCTGTTTTTATATTTAAAGGCAGTGTCGGAAGTGACTTCCCATGCAACTCTTCTGTGGGAAGATTAATAAGCTTTAGATCAGGAATGTCAAACCTGTTTCATAGAGGGGGCTGAAATTTGTGGCATTGCTGAGGGCTGAAAGTGACATCATTAAGCAGAAAGTGACAACATTAAGCAGATGATGGCGAGAAGTAAGCATTTTGTTCTCAGTTTAGTTTCTCTCATTAGCTGCAAATGACAGAAGAGAAAATATGCAAATCTTGATATTATTTTCAGGATGTGAGAGAGCCCAATTATCAAGCTGGGACAGTTCAGTTATAATGGGTGTGTGTGTGAATAAATTGCTTCCGGGGGCTGCATTTGGCCCTCAGGCGTTATGTTGGACATCCCTGCTCTAGATGATTATCTCATAGTAGCAGAAGTCCATGAGACTGCACTTTGAATGTCTCAACAGGAGCACATATGCACCGACACACACACAAATGAGGACTGGAAGTAATTGTTGGTGATGTGATCATATCACTGCTAATTACTTCTCCGTTGGCGCAGTCAGGAGCTGATGCCAGGGTTGTGCGGCACCCCAGGTGTCAAAAGTTGAACCCCCCTGATTTTGAGAAATGTCTATACATTTGGGATTGTGGTTATAGCACAGGTTGGAAGATGTTTTCATTTAATTATGATAGGTTCTATTCTGGAGCCTCATTCTGGAGTCTTTACAGAAAGAACACAATGAGTTGTTATACCGTTATACTGTTTTTACTTTGTGGATTTTCACTATTTTAGCCTGGTTCAAGCTGACATGTTCCAATTCTTTGTGTAGCTGGAAATAATTTCCATTGGAATCAGAGGGGTTCCTTCTAAATATGTGTATTTGGTATGGAAGTATTAGGCTGCAAAACAACAGAAATCCTGAAGGATATCCTGCAGATCCATGCGCTGTTCTCAGCAAGAGCGGCTCATTGGAGCCATTCAGGGTTAGCCAGAAGGCTTTGCATCCTTGTGCAGATCTTCAAGTAGAGGTTATTCAAGCACATGCAAAATCTGGCATTTGAAAGAGAAAATCTCTCCTTCCTTGAACAGTTCCACTCTATTACTAATTAGCATAATACTTCTGCATCTATGAAAGGAGATTTTATATTTTCTGCTTTTGAGATGCAGCAGATTCCCTCTGAAGGAGCAAGCAAAATATGTGTTTACTATAAGCCATAACGCAGTGGACGCTAGCTCTGAAAACATTCAATTTATGCCACATTACCCTGACTAAATATCCACATTGCATTATGCTGCTATGCTCAGGAACAGGCTGTCAACTCAAATAACCTCATGTAATGCAATGTTACATGCCAGATTACATATGTTTTATTAATTCAGATGAGCCAAATTCAATAGGAAAAACCACTTGGACCTTTTTTGCTAAGGAAGTTCATGAAAAATCAATGTATTGGCACTCTAGAATTATACATAAGCTTCAAGTCAGACTTTTATCTATACACTTAGGCTCTATAAATATGTAGAGAAAAACCACCATTGCCCATCGTGGAGCCATTGTGTAATGATGTGGCTCCATGATGGGCAGGTAATAAGTCTTGTCTTCTGTTCCACAAACAAAACAAAAGGGATCTTGGTACAAAGAAGAAGGAACAACTACCAGCCCAATCCTATCCCCACTTATCTGGGAGTAAGCCTCATTGACTCTAATGGGACTTACTTCTGAGTAGGCAGGCATAGGATTGGGCTCTACCTTAGCTCCCTGGCACCTCCAGTTAAAAGGATCTCAGGTAGCAGGGTAGAGAAAATCCCTAACAATCAGAGTAGGCAATACTGGACTGGATGGACAAACGGTCTGACTTGGGATAAGGCAGTGCATATTTTAATCCAACAGCTTTGTGACTCCATTTGTAAGGTGGTGGTGTTTTTTGTCTTAAGTGTCACTTGTTCAGTTTCTGGCACAGCAGAAACTGGGAGTACCAACTTAAAATCTTGCTAAAGAATTTGTTGTGACTTCATGTTGCCTCTTGAAATCCACAGAATCAAACAGCACATCTGAAAATGAAAAGCCAAGATCCAAAGAGACAGCTAACCTGTCAAGATCCATCATGGGTGACACAACCTGGTTCCAGTCTGTAGTTGCCTCTCTGTGACCTCAGCTTTTCAACGCTTTTCAGTGGAAATTGGGCAAAGGAAGGCAAATTACTCTGCCTGTCCCAAGTCTGACAGTCTTTGACATAGACCTTAAAATTCAAGCCTGCACTCTGAGCCAGACAGCCTCTTGAAACTGGTTCTGGTTCTCCCTCTGAATCTCACTTGAACCCTGGTAGATACCAAATCCCTATTCCTGTTCTGCCAGTTGTGGTTATTCCCACTTTAAGGAGAGTTAGGTAGGTGGAAAAAAAACTCAACTCAAAAGGCCAATCAGGTATGAAGCAAAATTCTGACCTGGCATCTAAATGGCAATCAGCTAATCCCAGACTATACTAATGGGTGGGTAGGACGCGTCATGATCTCCTCCAGCCTTGGACTGATGAGGTGAGAGATTGAGCATGGAACATGTTCCTATGCCCTGCCCCTTAATTGCTTTGGCACCAATTAGATGCCTGGCCCATCCTCATCCTGGTGCAGGGGACAATCATCAGATGGGGAGGGCAACCTTTCCAGTGATCCCAAGTCCACCTCCTGGCAAATACCCGCATCATTTCACTCAGGGACAGTTTTTACACATATTGTAGAGCTGCACACCTTGTGACAAGCAAGAATTCGCCCAACCTATTATGTATGGTGACCCACCAAGGATTCTGTAAACCTGGTTTTCATACTGGCTAAAACAGAAAGCTTGCCAAGCACCTAATGGACTACATTCAACTCTAATAGCCCAATCCTACCTAAATCCCTATGCTATGATGCTGACTGGCATGGGCTGAATCCCATGGGGAAGTTTTGGCTGCTGGAGGTCTCTTCAGAGTAAAAGGCCCCAGCAGCTGCAGTGAGTCAACATGGACCTGTACCAGTGATATTGCTGGTGCAAGCCTTAATGGATCCATGTAGACAGATCAGGCTCGGGAAGGTAATTTGGATTTGGTGCCCACCACTGCAGGTGAACCTGCCGCCCTCCTGGGTCCCATCCACCCACCCTCCGACCATCTCCTCCCCATTCCACCCTCCCACGCATTATTCCATCCACTGCACATCAGGCCTCCATTGCTTGTGCTGGAAGTCTCTGGCCTTTCCACCGTTGTGCTTTATGGTGCATTTATGACAGCTAGCACCAGGTGAGCACACATTCTGTCAGTGGTTCCTTTAGTCATGATTAGACTGTAAGTTGTGCAAGCCTGCTAGACTGAAGAATCTAACAGAAGCTGACAGTGGGAATAACTGATTCTAACCAACTATGATCACAGTGTAAAAAATTCAGTTTGTCAACTGAAAAATTAAAAAAATGCCTTTCTTTTCTTTTCCAACACGGTAGTAAACCAACTGAAATGTACCTATCTTGAATACACTCCCTCAGTTGTCCACACTGCAATTCTTCTGAGTGCAAAATTGGTACATTTTTATGTTGTGAACTGTACCCCATTTGAATAATGTAGGTGCAGGTACTAGAACACATATATTCTCAGATTGCACAAGTAAGACTAATCCAAGCCTTTTTTAATTGACTTTTTCTTAATTTGGAAGCTCTTGGTGTACTTGGTCATCATATGAGTTCTATGGATCATTTTAAAAAGTTGTCTCTTGAGTAGGTGTTGTGATATGAAAGTAAGGTTTTGAAAGTAAGCCCCATTAAACCAAGGACGCTTGATTATGATTCCGTAAGAGGTCATAGAATTAACCTCATGAGTGTGTAAATGAGGGCATATTAGGCCTGAACTCTACAGTAGCCAATGTGTTTATAAGTATTTTCCAAGAGGGTTGCAGTTCTCTTCCTTAAAATATGCAGGGAAAGAAATGGACTAAGAAATAATGAGGTGCTGAGGCTCAAGGAAGGAAGGAAATAAGCAAGCAGTCTCTTTTACATTAATTAACACCCAAACAATATGGCACTGGGTAGCAGTAAAATTCTCAAGGATTGTTTATTTTTATGTGAAAGCCAGTGTTAATAATCAACAATTCTGATCAACACCTCTGAACTGACAGCTAAGGTGACTTGTTTTAGTCATTAGTCATTTCTCAGCTTCTTTCAGAAACAACAATGTATGGGTTTTTAATTTGAACAATTATAATGAGGAACATAAGATATTGTGTTTTTATGACTTTATTTCTTAACAAAGAAGCAGTAACAGGAAGCAGTCTTGGTTTTATCAAGAATCCACTGATCTGGGTATCTCACATCATTTTTTGATTTGGTATGGGAAAATCCAGCTGTAGTACAGAGAAGAGAACAACTTAAACCTTTATGAAGTACTGGTGAGAAAAAAGTGTGTGTGTGTGTGTGTGTGTGTGTGTGTGTGTGTGTGTGTGTGTGTGTGTGTTGCCAACAGTTCCTAAACCTACAAAGCCCTCATAGGAGAGATATTTTAATCTCAAAATAATGTAAATTGTGGCACAAACAAACTGTAACATATAGAAACAAACCCTAGTAAATAACTCTCATTTTGATGACTCTCAGTGAATCCTATATTCCGAAGTTCCATTGGGTTCAGTGGAGTTTAGTCAGAAGAAGGTATAGATAAGACTGTATCCTCAATAGCCTTGACCAATGTGTAGAGGTGGATTTTTCAGAGATAATGAAATAAAGGCTCCAATTCTAACCAAACGTTCCTGAGAGTAAGCCCCATTGAACAAAATAGGACTTACTTCTGAGTAGACCTGATTAGGATTATACCCAAAAACACATCACACACTGCTTTCTGCACTTCTTATTTCTGTAAAAAACAAAAAAATAAACCACCCAAAATCAGCAAAAATTAGAAAAAAAAATTCTCTAACACCTCTACATATTCTCTAATACCTCTGTTATGCATGTGGCTGCATTTGCTGACACTATGTCACTTACCTAGTACACTTATAAAGCGATTATAATGTTATAAAAATGCCCCCTTAATAAAAGCACATAACATTACATTCTGCACACCTAACTTTGGAAAACACCAAAATCCATGAAAAAAATAAAACAATTTTCACCCACCTCTACCAGCGTGAATAGATTTAATTGCAGGGGGAAAGGGAGTGCAAGGGTTAAACATGCCCTAACCTATGTGTGTCCAACTGGGCATGTGAACACCATTTGTGCATGCATACTGTTCACACATGAGCTTATATGCATGATCAAGTACCCTACTTCTAACAGCATGGGTCTGTTGAACATGCATAGGATAGGGGGTAGAATTTACCTCTGCAATCTCTTTTCCCAACTCCCCCCTAGCATATATTCAGTCTACCCAGGTGGTTCCATAAAGAATGCTAATGCATAAAAAAATGAAGGGTTATTCAAAGAAGGAATTTCAAGTATGGGCGAAATAACACAAGCGACATTAAAAATGGTAGAATGGTAGAAATATGATATTCATCAGTTATTCTATGAAATAACCCTGAAGTAATTCTTTTCTTTTTAAATGAAAATCAATACATTTGAATATGCTTCCCCAGCTAATGGAAACAGTGATGAATATGTAGTGCATATACATGTAGGAGGTATATTGGATTTTATTATTGGACCATAATTTTTATGGCAATATCTGTCATAGGATGAAAGGAAAAATATTCCAAGAAAGCGTAACTGACATAGCAGATATATTCTGTTCATATTCTTGAAATCACTTACCCAAAGATGTCCCGTGATAGTGCCAGAATAGATGGCTTGAGGGTTGCAGTGTAAATGTTGATTTTCATTCTCAAGCAAATAATTCGAGAATCTCTAGACTTGACCACTAAATGTGATGTATTCATTTTTTCAAGGAAAGATTATAATAGGAGTGTTGCCTAACACATGTACTTGGTGCTGAGTGCCAAGTAGCTTTGCAGCAGGTTGATGTCAAGGGATTATCAAGCCCACAAACATCTGAAACATCAATTTGCTGGAGCAACTCTTCTTGCCCTTGCTGGATTGGAAAAGCCCTTTTGGAATAGTCCATGAGAAGAAGTACCTAGTCGGGCCTACAAACAACATAAAAATGCTGAGAATGTCCAGGTTTTGAGGTAAACTAGACCATTTGTGGCCATGATAGAAGTGCCTATTGCCCCTGGCTTTTCCTCACCAGCTTCTCTGACAATGATGTCAGAACGTAGTGAGCAACTAACAGCTCAATCCTATCTTGTACTGGAGACCTGCGCTGTATCCAGAGCACGATAGGGCACCAAAGTGGTTCAGTCAGAGGTAAGGGGAAACTCTTCCCCTTACCCCAGGTAAGCCACTGCAGCCCCTATGGGTCTCCTTGGACTTGTGCCACCTCCAGAGGTGGTATAAGTCTGAGGAAAGTGGAGCAACTTGAAGCCGCTCCATGCTGCTTGGGAATGGGGGTTGGGATCTGGCATAACTCGGCATGAGTTTCAGCTTCCGCGGATTCAGCTTCTGAGGGCCAGCACACTTCTGCCCAGCCAGCTCACGAGGAGGCGCAAATTTGCTTTATGGCACGTTTGCAACCCTCCTGGGCCAGTGCAAGGGACTTGTGCCAGCCCATCCCCAGGTCAGGATTGTGTCCTAAGAAGCACTTAGTCACACCCTTCCCAAACATGTGGATACAATAGGATTCAGCCATCTTTACTGGGGGTAGGTGATAGGTACAGACAGGAGAAAATGGTGATAACAAAATAGAAACACATAATACCACTTTCTGCACTTTTCATTTTTGTAAAAAATCAAAACAAAAACCCCAAAATGTGCAAAAAGTAAAACAGTTTTATTTGATTTTTATTTATTATTTAATTGGGGGTGCAGTGGTAATGACTGTGACTGCATCTGCTGACACTATACCACCTATATCTCCTATCTAGTACACTTTAAAAGCAATTATAGTTTATAATTATAGTGTAAATTTTGAATAAAAACACATAACTCTGCTTCTGCATGTCTAACTTTGGAAAACAATGAAATCTATTGGGGGGAGGGGATCTCCCATTTTCTCTCACCTGTAACTATAGGAAACCCATCAAGAACCCTCTCCGAACAAAAGGATGGTCTAGGATGAACTGAGCACACAATAGTTATCCAGTTAGTCTATGGCCCCAAACACTATAAATCATGTTGCCAAAAACCTTGAGAGTGTATTGTGCTTCACCCACTGCTAGTGTGTTGAAGAGTGACCCACTGGTGCTTTGACAAGTCTTGCCACCCGTTCAGCAGCTGTGGAATATTTGTGACATTGGGAACTTCAGAAAGGTGATTGGTTTATCTTCTCATTCTGACAGCCTTGCTTTTCTTTCTCTTCTCCTCCTAAGACTAGGACACGCTGAATCCCAGCACCCACTGAGCTTTCCTCTTGGACCCTCAGCCCTCCTTTTTCCTTGCGTTCCTCCTAGTAGTTTCAGGGATATCACTGAACCTTGACCATCTGGCCTCACAATTTTCCCTCTAGCAATAATGTTGCTGAGTTGCTTCAGCAGATATGGATGGATAAAGCTTGGCCATTGGTCTTCACACTTCCATTAAATGCATGGTATGCTTTATTTTTCCCTCTTCCTGTGAGGGTATGGTGTATGTTTGGATTTGGTTAAGTATGTTTAAATATGTTCAGGTCTGTGCGCGTGAGCTACAATAGCATGTGCAGTATAAGTTTAGCATTTAGGTTCTTTTAATTGCATTCTTTCTAGTTTCCACTCACTCTGATTGTACAGTTACCGCCTCAGTAAATAGTACTATGTGTGAGATGACACCTGACTCTTTCATTCATCTGTGATGTGTACTGTTTCCTTAGTGTTCCATTCACCAATAGTTCAAAGATTTGGTAGACACGCATGTTCAGATACACATGTATGGACATATAGGCATATCCCTGAACACATACAGTAACAGGAGATGAGTCATCTTTTACTATTAATAAGTACACTCTTTTTCACCCTGATCCAGTCATAAAATAGTTTTGGAAAGGATTTTTATCCATATCCAAAAATTATTAAAGAACTAGTTTCTACCTTTAGTATCTTTTAAACTTTTTAAATCAGGTCCCTGACACTAATTAAGAGTAGCCCTCAATATTTCCAGTACAGGTGGAGCCTATTTATCAGCCTTAGTTCTGTTCCATGACTCAGCATGATTAACAAAAAAATGTTGTGCTAAATTCCATAGAGTTACGCAAATACACTGCAACCTGACACTTCCGGATGGAAGGAAACTAAGGCAGCTGTTATCAGTTCCCTCTCCTCAGCCCTCCCCATTGCCAGCTGCCAGGCTTCTTTCACATGGGATGCTGATCTTATGAGTCCAACCCTATGCATTTCTACTCAGAAGTAAACCCAATTGGAGTCAATGGGGCTTACTCCCAGGAAAGTGTGGAGAGGATTGTAGGCTATATCTCATGCTGTGCTTGCTGGGAAGGCTTGCTTGTGTTGGTGATTGCCTACACCATGGGGGGGGGGAATTTGGCAAACACTCCCTGGGATTTTTAAAGCAATCCCCTCTGTTGCTACCACACCTGCCCGAGTGAGTGAGTGAGTGAGTGAGTGAGTGAGTGAGTGAGTGAGTGAGAGAGAGAGAGAGAGCGAGCGAGCGAGCGAGCGAGCGCGAGCAAGCTCCACCTCCACCTCGCTGCACATGTTCTGGTTACACAGGGTTTTCCCCTGTGCCCCACTCTTCAGCCTCAGCTGGCTCAGGGGCTCCAGGAATGTTACTGTTCCTTTGAAAAGGGAACCTCTTCCATGGATCCAGGGCTATTCCCTGCCTGGGTGAGGCAGAGCCTTTTTGCAGTGTTTTGTGCTGCCTGGAAATGGAGCAATGCCAGCGCAGGGCAAAGGAGGCAAAGGTGTGTGTGACTTTCAGTACCCCCACCCCATTAGCGTTGAGACAAATCAGCAGATAAAAAATTGGTGGATAAATAGGCTGCACCTGTATTTTTTAAAAAACTGAAATCCAAATTCTAGTAACGATTGAAGAGCAAAAACAAACCTGCCTTTTGCAGGTCAACTGCTTCTTACGTGTATCAGTAAAATGAATGTATGTGAACTTTGAAGCCAGTGCTTAAAAGTAGTGATATATACCACAGCTTCCTACATCTGCCACTGATGTTCACTGTCCCTGAGCATATGAGGCATATTTTGCAGTGCAAACATAATAAAACAAGGCTCTAATATACCTAAGAGACCTTTTGCCATTCTTGCTTCCTGGGCTTCAAGACATTTGATGTAATAAATGCATGCAGGACATTTATATGCCAGCAAAATTGCATGACAGACATCAGAAAAGTAAGTAAAATAAACTCATCACAGGTCCATTTCAAAATGCTAATGGAGAAGTGGGGAGGAAGGTGAAGGGATTACCACTCCTCTGCTGCCATTATGGAGGCAGGGACATCTTTGCCCTTGTTTGAGACAGTGTGGGAGAAGTGGGGCACATGATTGGGTGTTGCTGCAGTTGGGGTTGCGTTGTAATCAACAAGCAGCCTAGCTCACCCCCTCTGGAATCAGTCTGTGTGACAAGCTTTCTCACCCATTGAGATAGCTGGTTGCTGCCTGGAGCCAAGTCAGAATTGAGAACCAATCTCAAAATTGGCTAACTAACCAATCTCAAAAGTGCCTCAAAATTAGGCTAACTAACCACAAGACAGAGCTTTTCAAAGAAGATAAAGAGTTTATTGAAGAATCTTTTGGAGGGAGAGAGAGAGAGAGAGAGAGAGAGAGAGAGAGAGAGAGAGAGAGAGAGAGAGATCAAAGGGGGGAATCACCTATCCTAGTCTGCTGGTTATTGCTTGAGTCCTTTCTAAGCAGCAACGCAAGGCTGCAACGTTCCCAGGTTCCAGAGGAGAAAACAACCAAGAATGGAGGAGGCTTACTTCAGAGAAAAGAAGCCTCCGAGTGCTACATGGACACCACAGCTAGTTTCTGATGTGACCCCCAAAAATCTGCTTCTGAAGTGAACAAACTCTCTTCTCAGACCTGCTTCCAGAACAGGGAATTTATAGGACTTTTCAAAAAGGAAACAAAAGGAATCTCTGGCAGGACAAAGGAGTTTGGAGAACTTCTTGAGATGTGCATTTTGAGCTTCCTGGTCTTGATTGAGGTTGTCCAGGAGGACACAAAAGAGCTTGATGGCCCATCCAGGGAAATTCATGCTGAACAACATTGTGAAAGCGTGTGCTATCTCTGTTTCAGGTGGAAGGACTTCTTGGGCCAGAGTCTGAAAAGGTCTACCCAATTGGGCAACTGTCATTTAATTTAACATTCAGGCAGGACTGGTTCTTGCTAGCTATTGTCAGACCTCAAGCACCCAAATTTAATTTAGGGGCCTTTCCTTGGGAGCCAGCAAAATCTCATTCCTTTTCACATTTCAGGGAGGCTTACCTGACTCTGAAAACAAGATGGAGTCAGTTTAAACTGCACACAGGTTTGTGGAAAGAGGGTGTCTGTAACAGAGGTAAGCATTGGTTTTGGTTCATGGGGGAACCAGAACCAATTTCAAGAGACTGTCTGAGTTTGGGGATGCTGGCTAGTAACCCCTCAGTCAGAATATGGGTGGGCAGGGGCGGGAAGGGGCATAATGAGGGCCAGGTTACTTGACATAAAGCAGATCAGTCCCGTAAGTTTCGCTCTCCCCATACACTACCCGAAATCTGGAAGTGCAGGTGAAACTGGAAGTACTGCAACTCTGGGTGTCAGGCAGCACACAAGCAACACAGCAAATGTTTTGGTTTCCTTTTGGGGGGTGCAGGGTTGGCAGACCCAAGCCAGCATTGGGTAGCTTTTCAGGTTGTACTGCACCAGCCTACAGGGCCGGAGAGCCAAGACCAAGTGAACATCCTGAATAAAGTAGGATGTCATAGGCAGAAAATAAAGACATTTACTTTAATTTCATTAAAAGAAAAGAAAGAATTGACTAGGTAACAATATATACACTCTCATTCATTTCCCCAATTTTCTTGTTTTGCTTTCCTCAGGATGACAGAATGAGAGAGGAAGGACCATGGGGAAAAGTCTAGATCTCTCTTTTTTAAAAAAATTTGGATTTTCAGTTGTTGGCACTATATGTTGGCAACATCCAAATTCTTTCCAGTATTCTACTACAAGCAGGACCAAGAATAATGAGCTTCTTTGACAGGAGTTTGCTGCACCACCCTCAGGCTCCACAGCCCACAGTTTGGGAACCACTGTCCTTTGGGTCCATAATAGAAGAAAGGCAGGCTATAAATATAGTAAGAAATAGTGTCTGTATGATTGCTCACATACTGCTTAAAACTCAGCAGAGTAAGGGTTGCCACTGCAGTCCTGCTCTTATCCCCTATATCAGTGATTCCCTAACTCCCTGGGGAGCTGTGGAAACCAGCCAGGGGAGCTATGGAATCCTCACAAAAAAGCACCACCCTATACAATGTATAGAGTTGTAGCCCTAATGGGGAGCTGTGGCCAATGGCCCGGGAGGTCAAGGGAGCCACCAGCCAAAAAAGTTTGGGAACCACTGCCCTGTATGCAGAATGGCCCAGCATGGCTGCATCGCACAGGGCTATTCCAATTCATCAGCCTGCTTATAACCCTTTGCTTACTATTCTTCTGAGAATACTGTTTGACCCTGCCGTTGACCCAGATCATTAGACAGATAAGGTGCAATGATAATAAGAATAAGAATAAACATGATACCTCATTATTTTATATGGGTAATGGCTTGATAGCTTGAGAATTTGATCCAATCTGAACTGAAAATTGTGCATGTTATTTATATAGCATGTACCAGGAATTGTAAGTATTTCTAAATATTATAAGAATAATGAGCATGAAACACTGTCTGCATGTATTGAAAATGTTGACATTTCGGAAATAATTCTTCCAAGATTTGAGGTCCGCTCCCCCCCCCCCCGGTAATGGACTGTAAGCATGAGTGCATTATACAAATTTGTAAAATTTGATGGTAACTAATTGGGATTTTAAAATGGTGAATGGGAAGAGGTCCAAGGACTTCCATCAACAGTTAAAGGCCCACAGCCCAGTCCAACATAACTCCCTGTGAAATGATGCAGCAGCACCGATCCCACAGGGGCATTTTGGCATCTGGGTTATGATCTATGTTTCCACCTGTCTCTTTCAGATCCTAAGCAAATTTATTGACTGCTTCTATCAAAAACACATGCATGCACACACACGTACATGGTTCCACCCTGCCCTCCACCCCTACTGCAGCATTGATCTGTTTTGGCAGGCTCTCAAAATCTAAATGAGACAATCTCTCTAGCCTAGGACCAGCAAAAAAGTGCAATCTCATTGATCAGCACACTGGGAGACTTAGGGTAGGGATAGTAGAGACAATAGGCAGTCTTCCACTAGACATATGAGAGAAAGTATCATTAGTGAGATGCACTTAGCTAGAGCTCTGTTGGGAAACTGCCAGATTCTCAACTTGCAACTGACGTGAGACTATAGGCTGTCTGTTTTCTTTCAAGAAAATAAAATGCTATGTAAAAGCTTCACAGTCTAAATCAATATCCTGAGAAACAAATTCCTCCTAAGTTAAGGAGTACCAGTCACCAAACTTTTTCCTCTGTAAAAGAGCTGATTATTCTGGGATGATTTGCACTCATTGTTAGTGTGAAAGGGGACACGGAAGAAAAAATCAACTCCATTTTAGTACAGCTAATAATAATAATAATAATAATAATTAATGTAGTTTTTGTGTGTATATGATCATTATCAGCTGTGTTGTCATTTTGATGTGAATAAATTAATAATAATAATAATAATAATAATAATAATAATAATAATAATAATAATAATAATAAGGAAAGCTTTCAAAATGGTTGAGCTGTACCTTTGCAGTTGTAAATGCTTACAACAGAGGGAAATTCAGTGATTTTTAACAGCAATTTGAAATCTGGTGCTTAAGGACCTTTTTTTTTTTTTCCTCAAAAGCTGTTGACCTTTTACATCTTCTAGTTATCCAGGCACTTGGGATGCGTGTGGGTGGTTTGAAGGGGGAAAAAAAATCAGTGACTTATATCTCCTTTGTGGATATTTCATTATATCTGAAAAGTAAAAGAGTGATTGTTTTTCATTTTAAAAATGTCTCTCTGCTGGAAGTCTTGCTTTTGTATGTATATGTTTGTCAGGATTCCTTTGTTCGTGCAGCTTATAATAAAAATGTTAAATAGTGATTACAGTGGTGTGTGCATTTTTGCATCTGTCATAGTTTTGCAGATACCATAGTTGCATCTGCATGTTTTCTGTTGTGATTCAAAGTATAATTACAGACTGAATTTGTTGTCCTTTCTGTTCAAAGCGGCATGGTTTGTCTTAGAATAAGCTTGTAGCCCCATAGCATTCCCTTGCTTTCACAACTGTATTACTGAAAGCAGAGATCAGCAGTTAGAAATCACTGGGCCATATCCGAACGCCTGAAAAGTACTGCCTGGCTCACCACATGGCAACTGAAGCCCAGGAAGCCGCCTGGATATTAGGGGTCCCTGGGCAAGAAACCATCAGTGGCCCCCTCTAAACCATGTGGGCAAAGGGGGATGGATATACAAATAAAGAGCCACCAAGCCTGACTTCTCACTCATGCAATCAAGCCACACCCCAATACTTTTAAAAAAGAATTTTACCTTACAACATTTTATGCTACGATTAAATTTTGAGTCCTTGGTATTCCAGAATAAAGTACCAGGGCATAGTCTGAGGGCGCATGATACAGCCACATTGCTGAAGCTAAGTAGATCTAGGCCTGGTCAGTACCTGGATGGGTGACTGCCTGAGGTCTACCTTGGTGGAAGAAAGACAGGACATCAATGAAATACAGAACAGTTTGACTATGGAACAGTATCATACCCCACACATCCTACGCCTGGTCTTAGGGCTGTGGTAACTGCCACCTTTTTGTAGATAGCTAACTTACTGCCAATCCTATGGTTCCCCCCCCCACCAACAATAAAGTGATGACAAAATGGCTACTGCTGCATCCTATGGGAGGCAATCCTATGGGAGAGCATTTGTTCCCTTACCCAGGGGTAAGCATCTGCAGTCTGCGTGGGTCTACGTGGACCAGCTGGACCTGGGAAGGCAGATTAAGGCCAGGAAGGGGGGATAGGATATAGATGGCACTGCAGCCACTGATACCTTCCCCTTCCAGGCCTTAATCTATACTCCTCCCAGCCCTGATCTCTTCCCCATTCTTCCCCTTCTCTCCCCATTCCACCCACCTCCACGTCCCTCTCCTCCTACCTCCCCGCACTGTTATCAGTTCCAGGGTATGTGGCATGTGGATCATGGTGGCTGCTTGCCATTTGGGGCAGTTGCCCAGCTGCATGAAATGGTGTGTCAGGTTTTGCAACAGCCATAAAGGACCTTAGGCTACTAAAATGCTCATTCCAGCCCTGTTAGGATTTGGCTAAAAGAGGGTTGTTTTTCTGAGCATGCAAATATGTATGCTTTAAATTTGATAGGAAAATACTTAAGACACAATTTATTTTATTTATTTATTTTTTCACACTGAATTCACTGGAAAAATGTGAGCATGTGTGCAATTTCACGCATGGCCGTAAGAATCAAAGTCATTGATATCTACTTCAATATTGCCTACACTTCTGGAGGCAGCTTCAGACAGGGATCATTCCAACCTAGAGATGCCAGCAACTGAACTTGGACATTCTCCATACATAGCATGCGGTCTCCTATTGAGTGAGAAACTGTGCCCCCCTTCTCCCCCCCCAAAAAAAAAAAATCTAAGAGGATTTTGTATCCAGATGATTCACATAAATTGGCCAGAATCAATGATTTGGATTTCATTGCTTCTACTTTTCCTGCTAGGAAGTAGACTCTTGTCAATAGAATTAAGCCTGTTGTCAGAGAAATACTACAGTGGTCAGAAGATGCATTGGAGCAACTTCGGGATGGCTTCAGACGTACTGATTGGACATTATTTGCGGAGGACAATATCAACATCTATACCTCGACTGTACTGTTCTATATCAAAAGCTGCATGGACACTGTCACTACCACCAGACAAATATGGGTGCTTCCTAATAATAAGCCCTGGGTCACCAGAAATGTGTGCCTTTTGATAAGAGCCCGGAATGCTGCTTTCCGTTCTGGAAACACACTACAGTACAGTGAGACCAGAGCAAACTTAAAAAAAGACATCAGGGATGCAAAGACCATGTACAGGCGGAGGATTGAGCAGCATTTTGAAAGTTCAGATACCTGCCGGGTATGGCAGGACCTGCGACAACTTACTGGGCAGAATTATAAAAATAGTCTGCCCAGCAGTAGTGATTCCATGGCAGAGCAGCTTAATCAGTTTTTTGGCCGGTTTGAGGAGGAGATAGCAGCCACCAACATTCCAGCTACAGCCACTGATGGTCAGTCACTTGTCCTGCAGCCTGATGATGTGAGACGGGTTTTACAGAATATTAACGTCCGGAAAGCAGCTGGCCCAGATGGAATTCCGGGACGGGTCCTTAAAGACTACGCTGCAGAGCTGACCAAAGTTTTTATAAATATTTTCAATTTATCTCTGCGTCATTTGGAACAACGGGGTACATCTGTACGGCTGTTATTTGTGGATTATAGTTCTGTTTTAACACCATTCTACCTAGCAGGCTATTTTTTAAAATGACTAGTTTGGGCATACAGCAAGACAGTTGTCTGTGGATAAAGGACTTTTTGACAAATAGGCCACAGTCACTTAGGATGGGCTCTTAACATTCTTCCACTCTGATATTAAATACAGGAGCTCCCCAAGGCTGTGTGCTGAGCCCCTTCCTCTATTCCCTGTATACACATGATTGTACCCCATCACATAACACCCTGTCACATAACACCAATGAAATTATAAAATTTGCAGAAGATACTACAGTGGTGGGGTTTGTTAGCGGGAATGATGAGTCTGCTTATAGGAAGGAGGTACAGGAGTTGTTACTGTGGTGCAAAGAAAATAATCTCTCACTTAACATCAGAAAAACTAAAGAACTTATAACTAACTTACGGAAAAAGAGGGATGTACACACACCATTATACATAAATAGTGAAGAGGTGGAGAGGGTTGCTAGTTTCAAATTCCTAGGTATTTACATCACAGAGGACCTCTCATGGACTATTAACACCAGCATGTTGATTAAAAAAGGCACAAAAGCAGTTATATTTTCTGAGGAAGCTTGGGAGGTTAAATTTATCACAGCAGCTGCTTTTGTCTTACTTTCGTTGCACCATTGAGAGTGTCCTAACCTTGATATCTTAGTGTGGTATGGAAATTGCTCTGCAGGGGACAAAAAGCTCTGCAGAGAATTATTAAGATCGCGCAGCACAACATCAGCCTTCATCTACCAGCTTTGGAGGACATCTATACATCTCGCTGTCTACAGAAGTCACATAGTATTCTGAGAGACCCCTTCCATCCGGCTCATAAGTTCTTTGAACTCTTGCCTTCGGGTAGACGATACAGAACTATTAGAGCAGCACCATACAACTCCTGAACAGTTTTTATCCCACAGCCATAATTATGTTGAATAAGGCGATATAGTTGTTACCATGCTCCTGGGCATTATGGTCTGTTATACTGTTTTTATGATGCATGTTGTATAGAATGTGTGGGTGAGCGTGTAGAGTGTGATTGTTGGAATTGTAGTATATATTTATGCTTGTATCTCAAAGGTGCATAAATTTTGTTGTGCTGTAGCACAATGACAATAAAGTTACTACTACTACTAGGAATATTTTATGTAAACATATAAATTCAAGTCTCACTAGTTTAATGAATGATAAAGTGAGAGAGAGCAAATAAACAATGATGCAAAATGTCAGCAGGGCAACATTCATTGGAATGAGAAGACTGCTCAGTGACGCTGAGCAGTAAACAAGCAAGCCTGTCCCTCGATCCCATATCCACTTACTTGGAAGTAATATCCATTGGTTTGGAAACTTGGCAAAAAGACCTAGTGTTTTATAATTTATTTGATTATAGTATGAATGCAACGAAGAACGATAGTCAAGGGTTTTTTTCAGTTTTTTTACAAAACTGAAAAAGTTTTCAGTTTTTTACAAAAACACACAGAGTTTTGTAGTAGATACAATATACAATTAATCAAAGAAAATATTTTGGGCCCAGTCAGACTAGAAATAAATCTATTTTACCTTGTAAAAGCAAACATGGTATCATTTTTGCCTGACGCAAATTACTAAATGGATATTGCTGGATATTACATAGCAAATCTATAAGGGAAATGGTAACATCTAACTAGAGGAATGAGGATCAAACTAGTGGGATGTTCTCAAGCAATGCTTTCTTCCAATAACATAGCTGCTGCCTGGAAATAATATCAGCTGGCAAGGCAATGAGCTTTTTTTTAAATTTCAACGTAAGGAAGAATTTTTAGAATTCTGATTACTTTATTACTAAAAGAAAACATAAGCTAGAAATAAGGGTGAGAATGGAACATGGATGAAAAATAGGAGATGTACAGAAGATGCAGGGAGTTTTTTGACCCTCTTCCATAAAAAAGAGTTTTGCAAATCTCCTAGCACCTGTTGTAAATCTAGCCTAGGATGCTGGTGAGTTTGCCCTCCCCTGTCTAATGGCTCCAGGCAGATGCTTCACCTCTGATTGGCAGGGCCATCCAAGAAGGTTGGGACCAGTGCACAGGTTGGGCACACAAGCTCTCGTTGAACTCGGGTAATGCCTGGCCAGCGACCCTGCCCCATCCACCTCTTAAAGCAGTCTGAGATTAGCTGGTTGCTCAAAGAGAGCAGGTAGGAATTGTTTGCTATCAGCCTGATTGAACTTTGGTTGTTAGTTTTTTTTTTTTCTTACCCCAGACTGCCAGAAGGAGAGTTTGGTTAGAGTCATTTAAGGTCTCTTTGGCATATATCGTGCAAGGTTGGGGTAGGAAGGCATGTTATTTCTATGTCCAGTCTGAGGTGAGCCAGGACTGCTCTGATGATGTTTGACCAGTTCAACAAGGCTTGCTGGCAAGCCCCCGGACTGGATCTGACTCGGGCTTTGGAAGGCTTGTCCTATGTGCCTGAGTGGTCCAGCTGCCTCGACCCTTAAGGGCTGGCTTTGACAGGCTTGCTCAGACTGAGCATTGCCTCAAATTGGATGGTATGCCCAATGCGATCCTGGGGAAGGTAGACAGTTAGTACCGTTTTCCCCGAATTAACACCCTGCACATGTTTTAGTGGGGTTCTTTGTAGTTAGCCCTGCTGCAGTTGTATTTAAGTTAAATAAAGCGACCCACTTAACTCCAAGCCTCTGTCTGGTCTGTCTTTTTTTTTTTTGGGGGGGGGGGTGAGGGTAATAGCTTTTGTCCATCATTGGACTATCTAAATGTTTTCCAAGCTACCTGAGTAGGTGTGTTTATAGCATGTTATATGCTTTCTTCTACGTAGCACTTAGAAGACAATGATGTTACTCAAATTCTCTTTACACATTATGTGTTGTGCGCTTTTAAGAGTATGTAAATATACATCCAAATATAATGTTTGAATATGATAAATGCTCTCATCATACAACTTTGTGAAGACTGCAGTGGGAAAAAGTAGGGTTGTTACAGCAAGCCTTCCAATTACACATTTTTCCAGTCCTCAACCATGGATAAAAGCCTACATGTGAAACTGTGTGCATGCCTAGGAGGATTGTAAGATGGTCAAATGAAGGCCCATAATTTGGTGCAATCCTGCTTCCTCCCCTACTCATTCAGTGCCCAGTGGTTTTATGAATAAGGCTAACAAATGTTTGAAACATTTGTACCACATTGGTCTACCTGTTAAGAAACCATCACTGTCTTCAGTTCTCTGTTTGAGTATATAACTCAGTAGCAAAGCTGGCTTTGCTACTTTCTGCATAATGTATGTAGCATGGCCAGCTAGTTATGAAATATACAACTAGTATCAACTTGTATTCCTTGTGGAAAGGAGAGCAGCAAACCAAACTTGGAATGTTCTTCACACCTAAGTCTGCTGCTTCCTTCCTTCAGGCAGCCTCAGATGGAGCTGGTCTGATCTGCTTCCCTAACCACTCAACTTGCTACTTCCTCGCAAGGTAAGGAATAGGGAGGAATAGGGAATTCCTCGTGAGGTAAGGAATAGGGAAATGCCACTGAAAAAAACCACTTGAAAAAACCATGGGGTAGATGGCAGTCCACTTACCTATCCACTCAACTGCACTCCTTCCTCACGTGATCACTTTTAATAATGCAGGAAGTGCAGGGCATGCTGGGAGCTCCCTGTGTTCCCCACACTTCATGTTTTATTGAAATAATGCAGGAAAGAGCAACACGAAGCAGTTAGGGCTTGGAGCGACATTTTCTGCTTCGGGTGGGGGGGGGAGTTGCAAGCAAGTGGTGCTGGATCACATTGTGCTGTCCCTGAAAACTTCTTTATCTACATGGTCTTGCTTTCCAAATCTTGCTTATCCAACAAATGGGCTAAAGAGAACTAATCAGAAAAAAAGATTGATATGATTTGCAGTGAAATCACTAAACAGGGACACAAGATAGTGATCACTGCACTAACTCACAAGCTGCAAATGCTAGAACATCCCTTTGATATTTTAACAATACTATTTTAAACAGAAGTAAATATTTTGATCAGATAATACCATGACACAATTTCGCCCATTGTTGTTTTCTGGAAAATGAATTTCTTTCAGGGGCTTTGTGGTTTGTTACCATAATCATTTAGACCATCAGGTTTTGAGAACAATTTGTTTGCAACTTGTATGAGGCCTTGATGGGACTCTGTCCATCCATTATCAGTTTTGGAAAACATCACTTTGTTAGTGCTGAAGTGCTCAAAAATTATGGACAGTGTAAAGAAAACCTGCTCCTTGGGAGAGCAGTATGGTTTTTTTTTTTTTTTGGTAGCGATGTAGTTCATTTTACACATTTTTACAATAGCACAGCTAGAGGGGAACAAAGCAGAAAGTACTGCAGGAGTCGCCAAAGCCCTGTGTAAGTGGCCCTTCCGACTCACTGCCGGAGCCATTCCAAGCAGCAGTAGCAACACGCAGGCACTCTCTGAACCATATGGTGTCTCTTGCACGAGGCCGTCACTGTCCCGAATGGCTCTGATTGCGAGTGGAAAGATCTGCTTACTCGTCAAGTTGCGACGCCTTCAGTACTTACCATTTTGCACCCCCTCTAGCTATGCTACTGCATTTTTATACCACCCTTTCTCCAAGGAGCTCAGGGTGCTGTACACACTTCTCCCCTCTTTTTGTTCTCACAACAACCCTGTGAGGTAGGTGAGGCTGAGAGATAGTGAGCGGCACAAGATTATCCAGGAAGCACCCCCTGGCTCTTTTCTCTTTTCCTCTTCAAACTTGAATAGAGGATTTCAACCTCTAGCAATCAAAATGAGTGAGAACCGAGTCAATTAAGGGTGAAACATTAAGTATTTCATTGAAATACAGTGTAAAACTGTTTATCACAAGAGTTACTTTTAACACTGCTTTCAGAATAAGGGGGAAAAGTAATTCTCCTTACAAACGAGTGAGAGCTGGCACCAGTCTGGCATGCATTAAAACTGAGGTGACATGCAAGGCAGTGAGAAGACAGATGTCCTGAGATGAGGAAATAAAAAAAAGAGAGAGAAAGAGATCCTGACAAGTGTGTGGTAATGAAGGAGGCTATGAGATAGCTGGATAGAAAACTCTTCTGGTTAGGGGGGATAAGGGTCCTTCCACATATTACATGGAAATAAATGCATATTTGCTTATGCATTCAGATTTGTCAAAGAGCCATAATTCAGATTCCCTGGTGCACTGTTGGCATCTTTCAGTCTCGGAAGACTATGGCATGGTGCTCTGAATAGTGGTTCTGGAACAGAGTGTCCTCTCCAGTGTGCAAAGCCTGGGTAAAGTAGATATGGAGGATAGGCTGTTACCCCTGCAGCAAATCCCCCCTCTTCACGTCGCTGAAATGGTCCAATGGAAAGGCAGAAGCCAATACAGTTGGTTCCAGCGGCGTTGCCAGTATGTGACTGTGTTCAACCATGAACTGCCTCAGGGACTCCGGCTCCGGATTTTGCCTCGAGGTTGACTCCTGAAGCCTTTTCCATAACTGGATGTAGCCACAAGGCAGTGGAGGTTTGGGATCAGAGTTTTCCTTCTCTCAGATGACCTGCCTTCCCAGGCTAACAAGTCCCTGGTGCATGAAGTTGTAAAATACATATAGGATACATACATGGTAAGAGACCTAAATACATGTTACATGTGCACTTGATACGCACGTTCATTATGTCTTTATGGCCCCAGCGTACAGGAAGTTCACCAGCCCATGGCTGGGTTTCACTCATTTGGAAATGCCATTTGTGAGATAGGAGGCTACATGATAAGCATCTACAACGTGCATGATCGTGCCTGCCTGGGAATGGGTTGCCACAATTATACAGTTCATACAGTTCTTTTCCACATAGAAATGTCAGTTCTCACAAACACTTTGGACTAGAAATGGGATGTCATGAGGCCTGTCTCCTTTCCCCACTCCTACATTCTATATCTGAATTTCTGCTCCAAGTTTCTCTATCACCTGAGGTTCAGTAAGTGACTACAAGGATTGGGGCCTTTTCAGTGGTGCTAAAGTTATGCAGTGCCCTTCCTGGGAAAGCCGGATTCTCACATCTTTATGTTATTTTGTATGTCTCATTAAAACATGGCTTTTTAAGGTGCCTTTGGTGTAAGGTGGTGACTCCTCCTGGATTTTGTGTTGTTTTGTTTGATTCTGCTTGGGGTTGAGACCCTTTTTGATGCTATTTGTTTTTTGCTGCTGCTATTTTTTTTTTTATTTATTGATGTGCCATTAGTTATTATTGTGTTACTGAGTTTATTATTAACTTGTTATTATAAGCTGCTTTGGGAGTTTTTAATAAACAAAGCAAGGATAATTTTCAATAACTAAATGGTTCCTAAATGAGTGTTGTTTAGCTGCAATCTTGGCATGCTCCCCAAATGATCCTATGGGAGGCTACCACAATGTTTTTGTTTGTTTCTTGTATGCATTCAAAATGTGATGGAGAGGTGAATGTTTGTGTATTGCCAAATTACATATGTGAATGAGGAGTCCAAAATGCATCGGCAGTGCTAGTGTCAAGGTGCTCTGCAGCAAATCCCTGATCAGGATTCCCATATGGTGCCCCCACGAGACCCCCCACAATGGTGCATAGGGTGTTACCACTCCCAACACCATAAGGGTATACCTGACCAGATGGGCCCTAGACCACTGCCTTACCTGGCTTTCTCATACCATCCCTATGCGCTGGCCTGATATTCACATCCATTGTGCTAGCAATTGATCATAGATTATTTGGTCCGCTTCTGTTGAATTCTACACATATATACATCACTTACAAGTTATGTCAAGCACGTAAAGGCAAGCCCTAGCCCCACTGTAGCCAAGGGTGGGGCCAGTGGATGCACCACTCCAGCTAGAGTACTGCTTTGGCTCACCTAAGATTCTGGGAGAAATGGACTTATTAATTTGTGATATGACAGCCTCCATTTCAAGACTGAGATCAAAAGCTGGTGTTAAGAACAGGAACGGTTTGTCGTTTAAAACTATGGCAGCTGCTGTTTTTCTCAACAGTGCAACAGCACTTCACACTCCACCCACATGACCAGCATCACTCGGGTTATTCTGGATGAGTCAGGGTATACTTTTCATTATCACAAGTTACTCTTAAGCTTACTTAAGCAATTGCGGTAAACAACAACACCCAATATAATCCATTATTCTAGTGAGTGGAGCAGGCTAAGTGGTAAGAGGTAATTTACTATTTTCCAAATTACTCATTGAATACACTCACAATCATAATGGCTAAAAGGAATGGGGGGAGGTATTCAGGAGTACTTAAGGGTGGTAAACTGTATAAAAAAATATGCATAAAATAGAACATCCTCCAAACATAAATAAACCTGTCCCACTAAAATGTATGCAACTGTGGACCATTAGCACAATGTGTTTATAGAGCAAATAAGGGACACCTATACCTCCTAGTGCTCTGTGCAATCTCTTGTAGGTAGACAAGTTTAGCTGGATAGCCTTCATATGTACAGGTTCTGAGAAATCAAGATGTCAAAGAACTAGAGAAGGTGTGAATTTAACCTTCTTTTAATCCAACAAGGCCATCATCTTTAGAAGTGGCAATATAAATTGCCCACAATTTGCCATTTTAATGAGCTATTTAACATGGGTATTTTATTCCTATTTTGTGTGTGTGTGTGTGCAAGAAACAGCTAGAGCACCACAAGGGGACCCCAGCTGCCCCCTTCTTAAGCTACTGCATGAACAAGGGGTTCCCGGCCAACACTGCCAAACTAAGAAGCCTCTGGTGATCACTGCTGCCCCCCTTACCCATTCCACTTCCCCAGGATGCACATCAGTCTCTAAATCTTACCCATGTCTGCACCATACCTAGTTTAGAGACTAAGAGCCCAATCCTATCCAACTTTCCAGCACCGGTGCAGGCGCGATACAACCCCGACATAAGGGAATAAGTATTCCCTTACACTGAAGAGGCCTCTGTGACTGCTCTGTGGGGGGCCCCACAGGATGCAGTTCATACTCCATTGACACAGCTGCACCGTCACTGGAAAATTGGATAGGATAGGGCCCTGACTTGGCTAATTCTGATGTAGGCGTAAACCTTCCATTGACCAGACAATCAGGCAGGGGAGCAAAAAATTCCTTCTCCACCTCCTATGAATGACCAGCTAATCCAAGACTGGGAGTGGCCATTTGCTGAGAAATGCAGGTGGAGGGAAAGACACAAAAACAGCAACAGAAGCTGCCCAGGCTTTGTCTCTATCATCCAGGCAACACCAATAGACTGCCATCTTACTACTTTTCTTGGGCTATGAGAGGGTTGTTGGGAAAGGGGGAGAAAGCAGAGCAGTCAGCAAAAGCACTGCCTTCCCTATGGTAAGATACATTTCCCAGCTAATTTCTGTCAGTAAACATACTCAGGAGCAGGGGTTCATTAAGGTTACATAACAAATACTTTACTCACAGTGCATGCCTGCTTACACACATCTTCTGATTGGTCAGAGGCTCCTACTACTTTGGATCAGAGCACCCTAGAAGCTGTAGGCACCCTAGAACCGCAGAGCACCCTTTGTGCAGAAGTGTGATGAAGAAGGCCTGGTGGACACAGAGCCCAGGTAGAGCACATCCTTCTCCTTCAGTGGTTGGGGAGGAAGAGAAAGCATGTGCAAGGAAGGGAAGAAGGAAATGGTGTTAAGGAACACATCTCCTGCAAGGGTCATAGAGGGCAGGTAGATGGTCTCAGGTGAGCAGACATTATACTGCCACCAGAGTCCTGTAGGCAGTATTGCATCCAAATTCCAACAAGGCAAGGCAAAACACCTAACCCCTAAGAAAAGTTGTGTCTATTCTCGTTGTCATTTGACAGATCCACAGTGCCCGTATCTACAAGGTTTCTGGCTTTTCTCTCTCCTGGATAAAATGAGATCAGCTAAGGACTTAAAGAAAGCATAAACTAAAAAGTCTATATTAATGGAAATGGGTGTGACTGCTCAAATAGGATGACGACAGTGCTTAAAACAGGGGTGTCAAACTCATTTCGTAAGGAGGGTCACATAACATTTGTGATGCCTGCTGAGGGCCGGAAGTGATGTCATTAGGCAAGAAGTGATGTCATTGAACAGGTCATAACCAAAAATAAACACTTTTTCTTACTTAGGAACTCATTAGCTGCAAATAAAAAATATATAACTCTTGATCATATTTCAAGATATGGGAGAGCCCAATTTTCATGTGGGCTGCCCTTTCAGCAGTAACACCTCAGCACCACTCCGCAGCAGAAAGCCTGAGGGCCGTATAAAAAGCTTCTGCAGGCCGCATCCAGGCCTTATGTTTGACACCCCTGGCTTAGAACAACCAGTGACACAGGAACAAGATAAATTGAAATATATATTTTAAAAATTCAATTTAGAAAACATACCCTTAAAAATCAGTTGCATTTTCTAATACCTATGTAGCTTTTTGTGTGTAAGACTACGGATGTTTCCTATTGAACGTAGTTATGTAGCAACCTGTGTTTTCTTGCAAGCCCTTGCCTAACATTATGTAGCATTTATGAGTCACAACACTTAAATAGCTTTCAGCTTAACGAAGTTATGTAAAATCACACCAATTAATATTTTCAAAAGGAAGAACCATATGTTAATATACAAATGCAAGGCTATGCTGCTCCGTAATTGCAGATCCTGTAGGTGAAGTCACGATGATAAAGCGATGAATGCAAGAAGTGTAAGTGGAACAGATTTTCCGGAGAGGAAGATACAGTGTTGAGTGCTGAAGAATGAAATGCTACCATTGGGGAGAGAAGAAAGAAATTCATGGAAATAACAGTTTGCAAAATATCAGAGACAGATATAAAAACAAAACTACTTCTTCACAGCTGATCATTTCGGGAAACAAAATTGCTAAGTGAAACAGATGTCTTTTCTTTCTCAGCTTGGCTGACATGAATCGCAGATGCCCATTAGCCAAAAGAAGTGCATGAACATTTTGCACTTAAGACAGAAAATGAGAAACTTCACTATTATTTGTGCCGTGTTTATTTCCTTTTTATTTTTCTTGCTGCTATTACTGAAGTTTAGAGATGCTTTTTAATCTTGGACAGTTTTTGAAAGTTTATTTTGGGAAGCGTGTAGTAATAAGAGCAGTAGCTTTAGCAGTGAATAGTACAAAGAAGTAAGAGAAGTGGTAAATTATCATAATTAGCATTCCGGAGGCCACAATTTTGTGCTCATCAATTTGCCGCTGGCAACCACATTTTTAATTCTGGTAAGAGATCCCCTGTCCTTCCGCCTGAAGAAAGGCAGAATATCTTCCAGACCGCCTGTTGATTTCAGAGAGAACTGGAAAGCAGTGTGAGGTCTCCTTTCTTCCCTGTCCTTTCCAAGGACGACACAAAGCCTGAGCAATTTCCTCATCTTTCTCCATAGTTGGGAGAAGAGTGGGGGAAAATCACACACAGAGCCTCAGAGAGACTCAGCACAACAGAGATGACTGTCTCCTTGAAGCTGGAGAGGAGGTGAGGGCCTGCCTAACCTGCATTAAAGGGTTGTTATGGGGATAGATGATAAATGGGTGGGGGACAGGAATCATATATGTTGACATGAACTATGGGGAGGAAGTGTGGGATAAAAATATAATGAACAACTAATATATAAATGGAGGGTTGTATCCAAAAAAAGTGAATCCTGAAAGAGCACCATTGAAATAACATGCAAGTTAGTCATGAGTAATTTGTCTCATTGACTCCAATAGTATTTAGTCTTTAAATATCACCCAGTGCCTGTTTCAGTGCAACCTCCTAACCACTGCACCAGAGCTAAGTGACAACATTTTCAGAAACAGCTGCATTTTAATTGTAACTCATTGAAAATAATTCCTTTGACACAAGACTGGAAGCAGCACATTAACCCCCCTTTTTCATCCATCATCTTAGGTTTTTGTTCTAATTGTCTTGAGTGTTTGCTTGTTGGCAACGAGAGCCAAATCTAGGATGAGTTTTGTTTGAATGATAAGAAGAGAACACAACAGCACTCCCAAGTGGTCAAATTGTCCAGAGTGCCATGATATCAGTGGATTTCCCCACTCCCCCTAGGTTTCTGGGAGCGAAAGATGTGGCTGTTGCTTTGTTTATGGGAGGAGGAGGATACACAGAGGTTGGCTAGCAACCTCAAAGTGTGTGCCCCAGAACTATCAAGTCAAAATCAGGGAAGACACCCAGTGAAAAATTTAAGTGCAAGATGGTAGGACATGTGGCTGCTGGTCTCATGTTATACTAAAGCAAAAGGTGCCTACTTGAAAAGAGGAACAAAAGAACAGATCTTTGTTGCTGGGTTCCCCCTACCACATAAATTCATATGCATGCACTGAGTGTGAGGGGACGGTATGTGCATAGAGCAGGGATGTGTGGTGCAGGGCTGGCAGGTGAGGCAGAAGCGCCCCATTGGCATCCTCTAAAAATCACCACAGCCTAATCTTGTGATTGTACACATGTTCAACCTGCTTGAACCTAAGTAAGCGGGCGGATCACAGGCAGGATCACTGGGTTAGGCTGCAGTGATTTTCAGAGGATGCCAGTGGGGAGGTTCTGCCTCACATGCTTTCACCCCATGTCCCTGGCATAAGGTTCCTCCATGGATTTGGGAACTGTGAGCAACCAGAACATATGAAGGAGAAGTGACTAACCAGCCCTATTCCCTATTGCCTTTTTGGCAGGTCTACAAACGTTATGACCTGCCAAACCAAACTGTAGCCAGATACGACATACAGTTCTTGTAGACCCTGTCAGGTAACAAACCAAGGCCTTTCAAAACTGCTTATGGATCACCATATATTGTGTACACAATGGGCGGCATTTGGCTTGGTGCACTTGTCTTGCATTCACTTCTTGCACAGGTGTGCTTTCTGTCACTCTACAGTACATTTGTTTTCATAAGATGATAGCTCACAGTTGCAGTATGTTAATCTTACATCACATTTTTCGAAAAGGAATATCACATTCTTCCTCCCATTGGTTTCAATATTGCCTTTTTGCCAGATAATCTGACTTCGTAATGCTCACTTAATGAAAGATAATGAGTAACTAAGTTATTTGTATCACGTAACCATCTGGTAGCCTACCAGCTAAAATGAATAATTTAACAATGTACTCTGGTGAATTCATATTGGTTAATATTACTTTAATTGTCCAGGAATTACTCTGTGGTAATCAAATCCTGGAAATTTATGAAACAGAAATGAAGAGGGAATGTTCCAACATATTAGAAAGGACTGAACAAAACTTGCTACTTGCAAAACTTCTTGCTAAATGAACAGCTCTATCTAATTTTTCCAAGCCCCAGAAAACTCTTTTTAATGTAGCTGTTGAGTTTTAATCAGTTTTTATGATGAGTACATTTACAGCCCAATTCTGTGCTTTTCCCCACCAAAACAGGCTGTGCTGCATGCCATGGTGGTAGAGGGGCTGATAGGGAGGAGTGGGAAAAGGGAAATATTTTCTCTTACCCTCTACAAGCCCCTCAATTACCAGTGGGTCTCCTCAGACCTGCGCTAGGTGTATAGCTGCTGCAAGTGCGAGGAGACAAAGGGACGTGTGTTGGGACGCTGTGAAGGGAATAGCATCCTGGCACAAGTTGCTGTGCTGGGATAGCTCCCTCCCCCCTATCGACACTAAACTAAGGAAGTATCTGAACACGTTGGAAGACCAAAAGAAAAGAAAAAAAGGAGAAGACCCAACAATAGCAAGAAATCAAATCCGTCAGGAGGAACAAGGTTTCATCCAGCTTTTGAATCACTGCAATTCAGGTTTGAGGCAAGCCCGGTGCTCTGTGAACTGCCTCTAAGCTCTCTTTTTATTTTGCATCTGTCTTAGCCATAAACAGCAATGATTCCTAAGTACTTTCATTCTTGCCTAGAAAGCAATTGCCCGTGTTATGAGCTAGATGAGCCACAGACTCCGTCTCCCCTTTTCCTTTCCTCTCCAGGAAGCTTCCTGTTTTGTTAAACCACCATTTCCCATTATGCCTAACAACAACAACAACAACAACAGGTATTTATATACCGCCTTTCTTGGTATTTATTCAAGACTTTATTCAAGGCGGTTTACATAGGCAGGCTTTATTAAATCCCTTATTAAATAGGGATTTTTACAATTTGAAAGAAGGTTCTTTCTTTCAAGAACCACTACATTCAAGGTGTTTCATTCCGATCTGGCTTCACATTCTGGCCTCCATCCTCCCACGCTCAGAGCAGATGGAATAGCTCGGCTTCAGCTTGTCAGCTGCTTCAAGGTCGCACGGTGCCGGTGGCCTCGAACTGGCGACCTTGTGGATGTTATCTTCAGGCAGATGGAGGCTCTACCCTCTAGACCAGACCTCCTGCCCTCCCTTAACAGAGGTTTAAGCAACAGTTTGACATCCTGGTTTGCAGGGATTACTTAAAACACAGATTACTGACTTTTCTTTTGGCTGAATTTTAAAAAAATTCCTTATTATATATGAACCTAAGGAAATCTGATTTCGGTTCAAGCAACAGTTAGGGAAGATCGGTCAGGATGAAACTCTGGTTTTGGATCCTGATTTGAAATCAAACCTGACTGTGGGTCGAAGTGAACCCCAGTTCCTAAGGTTCATATGTAACACAGAACTGTGATTTAGTTAAAAATGAGAATAAAAGATTTCCCTCTTGAATGCAATTAGGAGAAGTAGTGAGGGGGAGCCTTCAAGCCTATAGCTGGTAGTTATAGACATTGGGGAAGGCTATGGTATCCAATTACTTTTGAACTGTTGCACCACATCAACAATCGTAACAGCACTGTAAGGCAGTCCATACTGTATATCTTCCAGACGGGGTTGAGGTTAAAAATGGTGCTTTTGGCATAGGTCAACTAGAAAGAGTGTGGCTGGCATGAGCTTTGAACCGAGGACTTCCAAGCTCACACACACAGCAATTAAACTCTAAAAAGTAGTGATGAGCTGAAATTGAGAGTGTATTTTGCAAGCATTTCCTTTTTGTACAAAATTAGTACTGCCCTTCTCTCTCTCTCTGCACTTCATTGTGAGGCCTCAACATAGGGCAAAACTACAGCAGGGATAGGAGGGAGCATCGAAGAGACTCCTGCTATTTTTATGGGAGGGGGAAGCTTCCACTGGCCAATTTGGCCTGGAAGTGTAGAAAGAGAGAGAGGGTTCTGCCAAAGCCTCTGTGATGATTTCATGCTGGTGAGGAGGTGTGGATATCAAATTATTTGCCAGCTTCTTAGTTAACTAGAAAGTGAGTCAGTGGACAAGGCTGATGTTGCTGGCCCTTAAGTTTCTTGATTGATTCAAAGTAATGCCAATTTAAAAAACAGTTGCTGAACAGAACTGCCAGGGATGTAAATATTAATACAAAGACTGAGATCTCTCTGTGCTTTCAAACATTTATGCTATTTCTTTGTTCTTTATACTTACATTCCACCTTTCTTCTTTAAAAACCTTAAAAGAGACTTGATGGTGATTGATTTCTATGCTGGCGACTATGACTGATGATAGTAGGTGTCACACAGTATCATAATTCATGCAAGTGTCTGATGTAGCTTTCACAATTGCTTCTGTGTTCTTAGCTGAGGTTGAGGGGGGAGCAAAAAATAACCTTTGAGCAACTTAAAGCATTTATTTATTTTATTCTGCCAGGCTTTCTTTGTTCATTTCTAAAACATGATTACAGGGGCCTCCAATATAGCCTACCTGTAAAGCTGATGTGCATTTCCTTGACAGCATTCTCCAGGATGCATTTTATAGTATGCAAATGTCTCGCAGATTGCTTACATACACAAAAAGTTGTTGCTGCTGTTAACATTTAAATATAATGAAATAAATATGCAAATGTGGTCATTAGGAACATAACCGTATGGCTGCATGTTTGCACCAGCAAAGAAAAATGAATAAAGCCCCAGATTGTTTGCACTAACTTGTGCGATGCGCATAAAATTACAGATGCTGCATTCTTTGCCAGGTTGTATTTCTACCTGAATGAATAACATAAGATTGTTTTACTTGATATTAAATCAGTGTCACCATGAGTTCAGTTTTGTTTTCAAGGGGTTGCTCAATGCCTATTGCAGAAATTAAGGTTTTCTCATTCTTAGGATATCACATTAAGATCATTTTGTCTTGCTGTTCTAGGTTCTTTCACATTCACCTTGTTATACCTCATTGTGAAGGAGGGTGGGGGAAGATCTACTGTATTTATAGCATGTCATCTCTCATAATGTGACATAGCAAAGTGTAATATTTTGCATCAGGGAGTTGTTCGTATTAAAAGATCATTACCAGAGAGAGAGAGAGAGAGAGAGAGAGAGAGAGAGAGAGATGCATTGAGGTGACCAACTAACACAATTTAATTGACGACTGATTGCTTAATAAATTTAATAAATCTTTTTCTCTGTCATTAAGTCAGTCACTTTTAACTGTTTGGAGGCAATGAAATTAGTAATGATTTGTGTGGGAATATACTTCATTTTAGCAGAAGGAAACAAAAATAAGTCTGTATATGTACTTGAGAGCAAATAATTTAACTCAGTGGGAATTGCTTGTGAGTACGTCTGCACCAAATTGCACAGTAAGACAATACTACTATGGCTTAAATTCTAACCAGCTTTCCAGCACTGGCATAGCTGTGCCAATGGGGCATGTGCTGCATCCTGCAGTTGGGTGGCACTCATGGAGGTCTCCTCAAAGTAATGTTTGTTCCCTTACCTCGGAGCTGCACTGCCCTTGGGTTGGTGCTGGAAAGTGGGTTAGGATTGCGCCCTATGGCACCTTGAAGAGGACAACAGCAAAATCCCATGTAGGTATACTCAGAAGTAAGTTCCACTGACTTCAGTAGGACTTATTCCCAGGTAAGTATGTTCAGGATTGCAGTCTAAGAATATGAGCTCTGTGCCAAGACACAACTAGACCCCAGTCTTATGCATGTGTACTCAGAAGTCCCATTATAGTAAATGGGGTTTACTCCCCAGGTAAGTGTGCATAGGATTGCAATCCTAATGACCCAATTGTATCCTAGGCTGCTCTGTATGGTGCAGCAGGAAACCAGACCATCTGAGAGAGGTCAGTAAAGAAAAATTTTACTTACCTCTCTGGCTGCTCTGTAGTCCCTATTGTTCTACTCAGAACTATGCCAGCTGTTTTGCTGGCATAGTTCTGTTAGGCCAAAGAGTTTCCAGGCCAGGATGGGGGTATAGGAATTGGCACCCTCTGTGCTCCCGAGATCTGTTTCTGTCCCACCCTCAATCTGCTCCCAGCCTGGTCCTGTCCGCCCCCACTGCCACCATGATAATGGCGGGTCTATGTAGTGCCACAGTCATTATGCATTCTTCCAAATGCCACTATGGCAGACCATGTGGTATGCTGGCAGACCTCAGGATCCACCACCATACCATGTGGATCGAACTGGGTTGTTGTTCAAATCTCATATCAGCCTTTTTAACTTGGAAAGGTCAAGCAAGCTACTATTTTCTTAGCCTCAGTACATCATCTAAAAGCTGTGAGTCATAATGTTGGCCTACATTGAAAGGTTGTTGGAAGTATTCTTGAGATCACTTTATGAAGTATGTTGCCTAAATATTAATGTAGAATGCTTAGGGGTTCCAAGTACAGTTGTGCCCCGGTTTTCTCGGGTTCCATTCGGGAACCCCCCTGCAGTTGACTGAAACCACGGATACTGCCAATTGCCCCCCAGGCAAGGGGAGCTCTGCTTTCCTCACCTCCAGAGGGTCCTCTGAGCCCAGCCAAGGCCATGGACAAAAAAAAGCCACTTCTGTTTTTTTTTGTAAAACCAGAAGTGACATTTTTAGTGCCTTATAAGGCATGAGGAAGCCAAAGGAACCCCTCAGGAGGGTGAGGGGGCCCCCAAGGACCCAATCCAGAGGTGCGAATCTATGGATATGGGATCCACAGATACAGTGGTCCCCTGTATTGTTTAACGGACTAGGATTTTTGTAGATAACAACCTACTTCATCAGTTGTAGGAAACAGAGCGTAAAGGTGATACCTGTGTGTGTGCATGCAGACATGTGCACACATATAGATACCCTCATGGGGAGTAATGTAAAGAGGAGGATATACAGAAATTATGGAAATTCAGAAGTGGTGTCAGTGGCCTAGATCTGCCTGAAGGCCCACTTGGCTGACCCCTGAAGTCCCAGTACACACTGGCATTGGTGGCCATGGGAGTGAAGGTGGGCCCAGGGCCTGACTTTGCCTTAGGCTCACAGCAACCTGGTACCGGCGCTGTGAAGAATATACTGGATAACTGGGGAATGAAACCTGACTACAAGTTAATCAAAAGGTCTGTATTTGCTGATCTGAGTCTAGATCCTTATCTATTATGACGCCAAAGTGAGGGACAATTGCTTTTTGTGTGGTTAGAAATATACAATGAGTCAGTCCATCAAGATCCATCTAGAGCAGTAGTTCTCAAGCTTTTTAGAGGCTCTACAGGCTGCTGCCTGATTTATAAATACCAAGGGTTGTGACTATAATGGTGACTAGGCAGCAGTGCTCCCCCCCCCCCCGGGTAGCAGCTTGTTTAACCCTTGGTGCACAGAGCCTCATCTGCCCAGTCAGTTTCACGAACCATCTAAAATTGGGTCATGACCCACTGGTGGATCCCAGACCCACAGTTTGAGAACCAATCTACAGCATAGCTTCCCAACTCCTACAAGGGAGTTTGTAAGACCATAAGTGTAAGTGGGGGAGAGGCTGTGGCCACAATCCTACCCACACTTTCCTGGGAGTAAGCCCCATTGACTATAATGGGACTTTCTTCTGAGTAGACATTCATAGGATTGGGCTGTATGGCAGTACCGTGACCCCCAGGATTGTGCTGCTGCTGGGGATGAGATGGTTTATTTTTAACTTACCGGCTGCCAGTGCCAGAGTCTGGGGGGGGGGGGTCTAGGGAGCCTCAAAATATGTAAAATAACAAAACAAAAAAAAACGCACCAGGCAACAGGTTTTCGTGATGAAAACCAGAAGTGTCCTTTTATTTCATTTTTTAGATATTTTGAAGTGCAGGGAGCCCTGCAGAGGTCTCCCCAGAATCCCCAGGACTCTGGCACTAGTTACCAGTAAGTTAAAAAAAGACGCTCTTGTCTTCCTGACACCCTCCTGTCCTCAGCAGTAGCATGATCCTGAGGATCGTGTTGCTGCCTTCCCCCCTCCCCGCCCCTTAAATGGGCAGGGACATGTCCTTCTCTAGCTGGTGGGTCACTGTCCACTAGTTTGGGAACCACTGATCTAGAGCCTGCTACTATCTATTGACAGGGTGGCAGCTCTGTCAAAAGTCTCAAGAGAAAGGTCTTCCTTAGCCCTTCTACCTATATTCTGTGGATGGGAACACCAGAGACTGAACCTGGTGAATTCTGCCTGCAAAGCGTGTGCACAGCCATTGAGCTATGGACCTCACCAAAGTCTGTTGGGCTCTATGAATCACCAGCTAGCTTTATCTCTTCAGGAGGTAGAAGTACTTTGTGGATGGATAGGTGAGGTTACCTCTAATTCTACTTCCCTCAAAGAAATATGGTCAGTTCAACAAGTTTTCATTACAACTCTATCCTGATTTTTTTTTAAGTGTAGTAACCTTGAGCTCACAGATAACTCAGCAATGTTCTCCCAATTGTTTCTTTGCCCCCCCCCATTCATCTTTTGAAACAAATAGTAAAACTTAAGAAGATTACAATGCCAGCTCCAGTTATGCTGCCTTCCTTAATTATCATGTATCCTGCCACGTCCTTTATATGTTTAGAGAATTTACAACTAACACAGCAGGCTGTGAATGTTTAATGGGTTCTTTTTCAAGGAAAGAAAAGGTCAGCATTAGCATAAAATTCTTCTTTAAGATTTGTGACACAAATGTTCGATGGCACAGAACAGGTGTTGCAGGAGAAACGAAATTCTGCCTTGGGAGCCAAGCTTGGAAGATTATTCTATGCATTCAGGGTGTTGGGGAATGAGAACCTGAATGCTACCCACATCCTGTACTGTGTATCAAGTCGACGCAAATTGAAAGGGACTTTGCTTTGTCAGTGCATGTCTTGTTTGAAGCACCCTTTGTGACTTGCTGTCATCTCAAGAGGATTTCCCTTTTATTAAAGTGAAAAAAAAATTTTTTTTTCTCTTGCCCTCTCCCTATACCTCCTTTTCTCTCATAGCTTCACTCTGACCAGGACAAAGGAGATGGGTCTCTCAAGTACATCCTGTCAGGAGATGGGGCCGGCACTCTTTTTATTATTGATGAGAGAACAGGTGACATTCATGCCACGAGGAGAATTGACAGGGAAGAGAAGGCTTTCTACACCCTACGTGCCCAGGCTATTAACAGAAGAACACTAAGGCCAGTGGAGCCTGAATCAGAGTTTGTCATCAAAATCCATGACATCAATGACAATGAGCCGACATTTCCAGAAGAAGTGTATTCTGCAAGTGTACCTGAAATGTCAGTAGTTGGTAAGTGTCACATTCAAATGTTGAAAAAAAAAGTGCCTTTAAGCAAGGGAGTTTCCAGTTCTCCTGCTGTTGGAAATTCAGGCAGCAGCTGGGGCAGTGGAGCGCAGTGGTGTCCAAATAGAGGGAAGCGGGATGATGCTGTGCACTGTTTTTTTATCAGCCTATAGGGCTAAAAGGAACCCCAGAGATCATCTTGTTTGAGAGTCAAGATTGCACAACTGCTGGACTTATACTTTTGTTCAACTGCTGGCTTTCTGAGGGGTGGGGCACCAAGACAGTCTCCCTCCATGTAGAAAACTAGCATATCAAAGAGAAAAGTTATCTAGCCTAGCCTCTTCCCTGACATGATGTTTTTGGGTTCTCTTTGCAAGGATATATTTTGGCATCGTATCATTCAAAAATAAACTCTTGTAGCTTAAAGTGGTACAAACCAGGAAAACCTTTACCGTTTGATTATCCTGATTGCATAAAATGACCCTGAGGTATAGGTTGCTTCCAAAGTAGGGCCCTTTAGCACTGTACAGAGACATAGTTGTTCCACAGCCATCTAAAAGCAGAAATACAGAATTGAAATACAAATTGAAATTGTAGTGATTCAACAAGACACTTCATATAACAATATGTGATTCAACAACGTCCACCAATGTTGCCAAGATCCTTGTATAATCTTTACCTAGAAGTAAGCCCCATTCAGTAAATGTTCCCTACAACATTAGTTAGAAGCTGCCTCTTTACAGTTTATACCTCTAATTGCTTTTTTGTTTCTTTGCTGCAGAAATACTGATAAACTGTATTTCTCTTTAATGAATTTCTTACCCATATGAAGGCCCAATCCAATCCAATTTTCCAGTGCTGGTGCAGCCGTGCCATTGGGGCATGCGCTGCATCCTGTGGTGGGGAGGCAGTCATAAAGGACTCCTCTAGGTAAGGGAACATTTGTTCCCTTACTGCGGGGCTGCATTGTGGCTGCATTCATGCTGGAAAGTTGGATAGGATTGGGCCCTGAGATGGGGTATAGCTGGTTTCCTGTCATTGTGTTTTTTTGTTTTTTTTCACTTGCAAAATAATGCTTTTTCAATTTTTTAAAAAAGAAGCAAATTGTTGAGAGGAAAGCAATAATTAAAGTGTGAGTGCATGCACACACATCACAGGGAAAAGGAACTAAAAAATTACTGGGTGATTTTTTGGGGGATTCAATAACGCTGTGTCCCACTTGAATAGGAAGCACTAACAGGAGCAAAAACTTCAAAAAGGAAATTTTTAATTAAAGCTGCAATAGCTCTGAAGATCTTCAGTGGTGTTTTTCTCCACACTGGAGAGACTAGCTTTGAATTTGATTTTTTTAAAAGACTTTGATGAGGTGTGAAAAAATCAGGCAGATAACACTGAAATGCAGTGGGCTGCAACTAGATTCTCGATTTTAAAAAATGGGTTTATGAAAGATGGCAATTCTACACAGCTAGAACAGCAGCAACAATGACTCAGAACTGAATGCAAATCCGGCACAAAAAAGGAATTTCAGTGGGTTAAGCCACATAATAACCTTCAGTCACCATCCTAACACAATTAACTGGATCAGAGACACCTCAGTTTTGTCCACATTACTTAGGAGCCAGAAAAAGTAACAAAATAAATAAATTAATGCCTGAACTGGCAAATTGTTGTACTATAGAATATGACATAGAACAGCGTTTATCAACGTTTGCCCCCCACTGTATCATTTTGCATGGGCCACTTATTGGAAGTACCACCATAAGTAACTAGCAATGATGTCATTACCAGTCAATTCCAGATTGGGAGGCCAGATGCAACATGGCAAACACCAGTAAGAGGTTCAGGATGGACAGGAGAGCTTTTCTGAGCATGTGGAAAGTGCACACTGGAGCTCTGCCTGCCGAACCAAGCTTCCTACTGCTGCTTGTCATGTTGCATTGCTGGTCTTACTGCCTAGTAGAAGGCATTTGGGGGTCAAAGGAGTACCACCCAATACCACCTCAAGTTCCACCAGTGGTACTTGTACCAATGGTTGAGAAACACTACCATAGAAGGAGGTAACCCCCCACCTTTCTTCTGTCTGAACAAGAGGAATATTTATTCCCCATTAGCAAACATCACAACTAATTACAGTATCCTGAGCATGAAAGCATGAAATGTTCACTGAGAGTTCCTGAACAGAAAATGTGATTAGCTGTCTAGTATAAAATTCAAGCTGTGCTGTTTTTAGCCATCTTGGCTGCTTAAAAAAAAAAGATAAAAAAGAAAAGCTCAGGGGACCAAATTTTAATGCATGGACACTGATCTCGAAATGAAAGTCTGTGTTTGGAAGTAAGTTTCTGTAGGCAGATTCCCACTCCACTGTGTTCGTGAAAATACACATTCCTATCCATCTTGCAGTACATTGCATTCCAATTGGGTGTCTTAGGGCCTGATCCTGTCGGACCCGCACTGGCCCAGTACCAGTGCTGAGTGTTGCAAACATGCCATAAGGGCACTCGTGCAGCACTTACTGCAAGGCCAACACCACCGGGTGGAGGTTGGTTGCAGGACTCCCAGAGCTCTGGGTAAGCACCGGCCGGTGGAGCGGTAAGTTGGGGTGGAGAGTAGGCATTCTGGGGTGGGGGGAAGGCAAGGCAGGGCAAGGGGCAGGGCGGGAGGGAGATAGTGAAACCGGCGGAGAGAGATGGATCCAGAGACCCGTTTTGGGCCTTCCAACCCGGAGGGCAGCTTTATTTTGCACCAGCTATATAGCTGGCGCAGAGTTGAGTAAACCCATTGTGAAGCCTCCCCAAAGGAGCTGCCATTTTGGTGCCACGCTCCTCTGGGTGCTGAGCATCTCAGGATTGGGCTGCCCAGTTGCAGTACTACGCAATTTACCTGGCAGTAAATTCCATTAAACTCAGCCTTACTTCTGAGTAGACATGCATAGGATTGTATAATCAGGCTACTAATTGTATTCAAACTTAGTTCAATCTTTTGTGTGTCTACTCAGAAGTAACTCCTATTGAAATAAATAGGCCTTAGTTCTAGGCAGTGGTTTCCAAATTAGTGGGTTGTGACTCACCAGCCAGGGAAGAACTTATCCCTGCCCCTTTAAAGTGCAGCGAAGAGGAAGGCAGCGACATGATCCCCAGAATCGGGCTGATGCTGTGGACTGGAGTGTTTTATTTTACTTACCTCAAGCCATCACTGTAGTCCTGGGAGGTCTGGGGAACCCTCCACAGGGCTTCCCAAGTCTCTATAATACTGGAAAAAAGAAAAAAAAAACAACCAGAAATTTCTGGTTTTTCGACAAAAACAACTTTTTCCTATGCCCCCCCCCCCATCTCTATTGAAACCAGCCAGAAACTGGCACTTGGGTAATGTGCCCAGAAACAGGCTACTCCGACATGGGCTAGAAAGACGAAATTTGATACACTCATAAACACAGGCTCCCTGTTTGCTAGGAAAGTCCAAAATAGGGGCATTTTTACATCTGATAATCAAAGCCCATGGCATGGAATATACCCAATAAGAGAAAGCAGCACTCCATCCCACCTGGGAAAATGCATGCACAAATGCAAGCAAGCACGCGCATGTTTGCGGAATGTGTGTGTGCAGAGTGTAAGTTGTCTTTACTAGTAACTAAATAAATCAGAGAATCTGCTTGATATGATGAGGTGTTTCCCACTAATAACTTGCCCTGTAGCTATCACACAGCCATGATCTTGTTCATTTGTGTGACTCAGGCCTTAAATGCATTGTTATCGTAGAGGTAAAAATAAGGCCTGCGAATGTTGGAGAATTCTGCTAAACAAGCGGGTTGACAAGGCTCATGTTGATAGGCTCAAGCAACAAAATGAGATGTGCCCATTTTTAAATAAGGAGTCCAATATGACAGAATTGCTTTGGAACACCATTACATCATAATCGTATTATCAACAAGATCCTGCAGCACCAGCTGTTTAACTCTCTCTCTCTCTTTCTCTTTGCACTCAACAAGTAGTACTTATGTCCTAAATATTAATACACTGTCTATGAAACAATCAGTGATTATCGGGAGTCTCAGGGCTGGATTAAATGATCTGGAGGCTCTGTTCTATGCTCCAGTTTGAGAAGCCCCCTCCACAATGACATACGTCTCTCACAGAGCAGTACCTTGTAGAAGAGTGCAGTTTGGGGGGGGGGGGTGTCTAATTTTTCTTCTTCCATCACAATTTGAGTCCTTGATTCTTTCTCTGTGCTCTTGTTGAGTTAACTTTTTTCACTGGCCTTTTTGGTAAACTAGCTGAGGCCAGGAAAGACTTCATGGCGCTTAACCCCTTTTTTATTATTTTTATCCTTAGCTGTTCTTTCACAATGTCCCTTCCATTCATTGCTTCTAACCTACTTATTCCTTGGCTTTAATTTCTTTGCCAACCTTTTGCCTACCTTGGAACTTCAGGGTGTTAGCAGCAGCTCATCTGATGAATTACTCAGGCTGTGGTTTTCTCAGCATTGCTGATTGCTGTCATCCTTCCTAGTTGGTCTTTCAGCCCTCTAATCTTTTCCACCCTCCTACCTCAGGAATATCAATGCAAACTTCAGACAGGTGTGACCTCCCTCTGGGTTCACAGGCGGTCTGCAGCAGTTACCCTGCCATAGTTTTTTTTTTTTTTTTTTTCAGCCAATGTTCCTTTTGTCTTTCTCTTCAGAAGTCTGACAGGATCTATTTATAGTGGCTACCGCTTCCTTTGCTCCCTAGGCTTTTTCGTTCACTCAATCATTAGTATGATATGTCCTCCTTTCCTGCTGCTAGATCCACAATAATTCCTTTTAATAGGGCACCCTTCATATTCCCTTTGTTTGTCCTAGTGGGCCTTTGAACAATATCCTTCTCCACCCCACCCCACCCCACCCCTCCAACCCCTCCTCCCACTTCTACTCATTCTTGAACAGAATCTCGGAAATACAGGTCATCATGGCTCATATGAAGTCTTCGAGAATAAAATTATAGCATTTCTGCAGGTTCTTTCTCCTCCCCCCATTCCCCATTCTCCATCCACTTGATAGGAAAATCAGCAACTTGGAAAACATATTTCTGAGAGACAAAAACATTTTGGTGCATGCAGCAAAAAAATCTAAACAGCAGCACCCTGCCATGACAATATACACAGTAAACTCAACAATTCACAATTTGCTCTCCTTTAATGGAAACCCCCAAATCTAGTGCTGGCCTGGAGCAAGCTACCTGAGATAAGGACCAGAACCGCCACATTTAATATAAGACTTTACTTGCAAAGGCAGCATTTAAAATGGCAAGGCCAATTACAAATAAATATTCAGAATATCTCTCCATACCTTTTAACAGCCTCTTGCTCTCCTTTGCCAGCTATAACCAGGAATGTCCTATACCTGGTCTCCCTCCTCCCCACCTAATGTTCTTTTGCAACACATATTTTAAACCTTTTTTGTCAACCTTTTCTGAACCAGGGATGGGAACTTGACTTGTAAGGATTTGACTTGAGTCGCAAAAACGTGTTTTTCAAATCACAGACATCACTGTTAACTCAAATCACTGACTTTGACCTGACTCACAACTTGGAACCAGTGACTCGAAAAAGTCATGACTTGAATAGTCTGGAGTCCCAACTCGCTTTTGTGTGTGCTAGCAACTCTATTTTGTTTGCGTATGTGTTCTTGCTTACCTTTATTTGTGCCATGCCTGACTTACAACATGACTCATTTCTTCAGGATGAGTCGTGACTGTTGCCTGTCACAACTCACAACTTGAGTCAGGGGGTTGGAGACTCACAACTAGTCTTGCGACTCAGCACAGTGACTTTGGCACATCCTTGTTCTGAACTCTTTTTCTGTTCCCTGGTTGCTTTATTTCATTTAATGTTTTCCTCACTTCTCCTAGCAGAGTTTGTTTCAGTAGGAGCCTGTGTGCTATAGCACATACTATATATTTTCAGAGGGATATCACTGAAAACAGCCTCTTTCTCACCTGAATGACAACGTAAGGATTCACCCACATGGATGCTGAATTCAAACATTACTAGAAAAGGTGTGGGAGAAGCCACAATGAAGCACTTCTGATGTAATTGTAGTAATGTCTGAATCAACCCTGAGTTAAAGACCTAGGGGCTACATAGGTTTCCCTTCTACCAGGTGCCACTTCATATACTCTTCATCAGAGGAATGCAGAAGATAGATGAGGAGACTATCCCAACCTTCAATGATGGCCACTAGCTCAGATGATTTGTAAAGAGTAAGAAAATTTCAGAGAGGGTAGATCTATTGATAATTAGCCATGATAGCTAAATGGGGCTTCTGTGTTTGAAAATAGTTTTATTCTTCTGTCTGGTAGATATCTGGGTAGCGTGTAATAGATCAGGAAGGATTCCTGATTCGCAATAGGTTAACATTACAACGCAAACAAACACTCTGCTATGACTGACCTTATGCTAATCCATCATTTCTCAGGCTCTGTCATCCTCACCTATAAAACAATTAATTGGTTGATTTTTACTTTGTGCAGCTTCAACAGATAAGATATTTAGTGCTGGAATATCTGATCTGTTGTAAGCCAGATGTGAACTTGTACTTGTATATGCAGGACATTCCTCTGTATGGCTTAGGGCACAATCTAGATGTGATGTTGAGCTCTCGCAGGCCCTCTGTTGTGCCATAAAGCACGTTTGTGCTGATTCAGAGATGGCTGGGCCGGCTCAGCCAGATCCGGACCCTGCATCAGCCTGACATAGTAAGTTTGAGCTGGGTGGTGCAGGTGGTGGGGGAGGGTGGCGGGAGGATGGACCAGAAGTGGGGATGGGATGTTTTTGGACAGGGGGAGGGTAGAACAGGAGGCAGATTGGGCCCAAGGAGGCAAGTGGGATTGGCTGCAGTAGCACAAACTACATTTTAATCCCCACTCCCGGCCTCGGCAGCATAACATAGGCTGCTCAGATTTGCACCAGTGAAATCACTGGCACAAATCCCATAGGAATGGCTGGGGCTCAACATGGGGTAGAAATATATCCCCTTACCTCAAGATGACCTCCAGCCTGCATCTAACCTGCGCTGAATACCGGCAGGCCAGTCAGCCTACCTGTTCCAGTGCAAGTTAAGACTGGACTGCCCTTGGATAAATGGACTCCGCTCTCTGAGCCACCATTTTGCATCTGACTCTGCACACAGACACTTTTTTGTACCTCAGTTCATTTGGTGGGGAACTTAGTTGAGAGTAAAGTAGATCTCACAAGCCTGAAATCTTTTTACTCCCATCCTCTACCACAGCAACAACTCCTGCCCATTGTATACTTTAAAACAGGGCATGGGTGCCCTCATTATCCGTAGCTGTTCCATTCCCAAACCCCCGCGGATATGGAAAGCCACAGGTATTTAAACGTGGTTTTCACACACACCCCCAACCTCTGAACCCAACCAGAGCTGGGCTGCAGTTAAGCCTGGAGGCTTTCTGAGGTCTGCAGAGGCAGCGCATGATTCAGAATGCCCAAAAACACAAAAAGAAAAATAAAAGACTTCCTGTTTTACGATAAAACAGGAAGTGATGTTTTAATGCCTTATAAGGCATTGGGAGGTCCAGGCAATCCCCGGAGGAAAGTGCACAGCCTTTGCAGGTGTTGGAAAGCCTCTGAGCTTGATGAGAGTTGTGCTTCAGTCAGGTTTGGAGGTGGGGGAGGTTGCATCTGCAGATACTGGAGATCCACAGATGCCCAAACTGTGAATAACCCAGCATCCCTGTACACTTTTATAAAATTTGCCAATTACCAAATATGAGGAGTCATATTAAAAAAAAAAAAATAGCTGCCTGATTAGCCTAAATCATATTTCAGCTGGTCACTAAACTGAACAACCCAACAGAAATGAAAACGGTGCCACACCATTGGTTTGGCTTTCCAAAAAGCTTATGATATTCTCCTGTGCAAAAAGGATTCAACTCTCTTCAAAAGATTTGATCTACAAAGTGTGGTGCATGAGTGTGCCACTGAAAGGGATTAAAACGTGGCTGGCAGGCAAGAAATAGAATGACTTTCTTAAAAGGTAACAGTATAATATGCAGAAATGTAACAGGCTGGGTAGCGCTGTAAGGGTGAGACAGGGCTCACTTTAATTTTACCTCAGAAGCCTTTGAAGGCTGTGCAATCTCTAAACCAGCTAAATGTAGAGAAGAAACAGAAGGGAAGGCCTTTAATGTATTCAAATTGATCAGAACGGATTAGTCTTCCAGCTGACTAGAGGCTCATACATTTCAGCATGGCAAAACTGAAGGCAAGGAAACTATGGTTAAAACTCTGTATGCCCTTAAAAGTGGCCAAACGATTCATTATGAAGTTATCGAACAGACTGCATCCCATCTCCTGTTTTAATTATCCCTCATTTTGTCTGCAATGGATTTAATTGTACCCATGCTGTGCCTGCAGCAGGAAACCAGGCTTTCTTCACAGAAAAGGCCAACTGCAAATTTTAGGAATAGCAATGTCCCACCAAGGACAAGCGTTGCTGTTCAGATGATAAATGACCAAGGCTAGCTTAACTTGTGGTGATGGCCACTAGCTCATGTCATTTGTAAAGGGTAAGAAAATTTCAGAGAAAGAGACCTATTATCAACCATGGTAGCTAAATGGAGCTTCTGTGTTTGAATGCAATTTTCCTTGGAGCACTCCTGAGTAAAAATAAGAGGGGGAGACTCCTGCCTTCATGTCCTGCTTGTGAGCATTCCAGAAGCATCTGCTTGCCATTGTTGAAAGCAGAATGCTGGACAGGGTAGGCTTGGTCTGAATCTGAAAGGCAATTCATATATTCCTCTGGCCATCTCTTCGGATGATTCACACACTCATTGTGCAGGACCCCATTCAAAACATGCAGTACCGAGAAGCTCGTTTCCAGGTATCTAACCCTCACAGTATTAGATGTGTAGAAAATATATCTGTGAAAGTCTGGGTGAGCATCTGTGCCTGGAACGGCTGACTATCCACCCTCTCTCACAGATGCCAGTCATTCTCTCTATTCATTCTCAACTGTACTACCAATACTCTGTTTTTTTCCATCTTTTCTCCTGCCATCCACTTTGACCTAAATTCTGAAAAACAAATTAAAATAAAATCTGCAAACTGATCCCACATTTTGGAAACTAATTACGTTGTTACAGACTTGTGAGATGTACTTTTTGGATTTTTTTTTTTAATGAAGAATTTGATGGAGAACTGCAGCATCACTAATTCCCTGACTATATTAAAGAACTCACTGAAGGGGTCCTTTGAATGAAATGTGTGGTGTGTTTGACTTCTGACACCATGCAGAACTCAGTTCCATGTGCATACTGTAGGTACTTCAGTAGTGCAAGTCACCGCCACAGATGCCGATGACCCGTCTTATGGAAACAGTGCCAGGATAATCTACAGCATTCTTCAAGGCCAGCCCTACTTCTCCGTGGAGCCAGAAACAGGTCAGGAATGTGGTTCATGTTTTCCTTTATTTCAAGCAGGACTTAACGTCTTGTTATAAGGAGATTAACCAAGCAAAGTAGCCATGAAAATCCCCCGGCAGCATGTTATAGGACGATAACTTTAAAAACCTTGATGTGTGATAAATGTGAAAATGCAGTCTAATTGCTGCCTCCTGGAGAAAACTTGGGTGTGTTATTTTTATACCTGGAACGGAGGGAAGGGGAAAGATGAATGAAAAGAAAATGAAACACAATATAAGAACCATTCTATACATCTTGCAAAATGAGATGGTACATTTCTAGACCACACCACTTCAGACTGCAGATGGGGACTTGTATTTTTAATTCTCTCCCTTCCCAGTATATTAAAAAAAAGTATCTTCATATACTAAACTAGTACACAGGAATGTGAACCTTACTACCCCTTTGCCCCTTGATTTACTAGTTTACTAGATTCAGGGAGTGTTTTTATGTAGGAGAGCACCCAAAGAGATGACTAACCCACCCACTCTCTGAAGTAGTGTGGTTCAGAATGTTTCTACTTAATTCTGCTTAGCAAGTATGTTGGATCTAAGTTTTGCTTGTAACTGCTTGCTGCACTGGGCAGTCTTTTGTTAAACAGCTCCCCCTTTTAAAATATATTTTTAATCTTACAGTTGGTACATTCTTCAAAATTTTGTGGGTATGTATGGGGGGGCGGGGTGAAAGAAATCCATGCTGAGCATTGTCATAAAATGTGAATACCAGTATTGTAGCGGTGGATCAACCAATGCTTGTTTTTGTCGTTAAAGGCATCATCAGGACAGCTCTACCAAACATGAACAGGGAAAACAGAGAGCAGTACCAAGTCGTTATCCAAGCAAAAGATATGGGAGGCCAGATGGGTGGATTATCGGGGACCACAACAGTGAACATCACCCTGACTGATGTCAATGACAATCCGCCTCGATTCCCCCAGAGTAAGCTTTCTTTAATAGCCCTTCTGCACTACAAAAGCATCAGAATAAAAGAGTTAGGCAACCGCCATCTGGTTTAATTTAAAGCAAATCTAGATTATGGGGCACCCCTGAACAAAAGGCTTATACACTGATTTATCCACTGTTATTAAAGGCAAAAATTAAATGTAACAGGAATGCCTTTGTTTGAAGGAAAATACCCAGTCACATCAAACATCTGCTGAAAACCTGGGGTAGTTTTCAGTATTAGGAGTGGGAAAATTAAGATGCAAGTAGACGGATAATAAAGAGCTGTAGGAACAAATCATCTGCTGTTGCTCGTGACTTCAAAATTTTATCAGTGGAATTTTTTAAAAATTAAAGGAGGAGGAGAATGAGTAAAATGGAATCCCTGATTCAGTGTTGAAGAAGCAGGAAGTGAACCAACCCTCGGATAGAGACTGCTGACAAGAAGTCTAAGGTGATTTGTAGATACAAGGCCACAATCCATTGCATTGGCAGAGGATAGATTTGGAGCTTAAATATCTCACAGAGAGTTTTGCCATGAAATCAAGGAGCAAAACTCTGAGATATCTATACTAGATTGAAACTAGAGAAAGGAACCTTTTTTTGCTTAGCCCACCACGTAAGGTGATTTCAGGATTATGGAAAACATAGCTGGACCCACAGAATGCGAGACAGAATTAAGAGGATGATTGTAATGATAGTGTCTATGTTGCCATCTGACTTTTTCCCCCCCTGCATTTCTCAGCCAACAAAATTCATGGCTATTGCTCTGAATATGACAGTGGGCCCATCATAGTTCTTAACGTATAGTTGTTTTTGCTTTCAATAACTGATTAGCAAGAATAACTGATTAGCTACACATTCAGAGTTGCCACACAGATGCCATCTTGAAAGCCCGGGGCAGTGAGTGGCACTACATTTGCGAGTATTTGCTACATGACTTGTCCCCAATCATCCTGTGAGTCTCCACAGACCTCAACAATCGGTCAGGACAGTAGAATGGAAGTCTGGAGCCTGTTGACGCCATGGCAAAGGCAATGCTCCAACATGCAACTAATGGGATGAGGAGCGCTCATGGGATGAGCTCTAATGGGATGAGCAACTAATGGGATGAGGAGCTCCATAAGGAGCAACCTTTTGCAGTTGCGGTGTGTGATGTATGACTAAGGGCTGGCTTTTAACAATTACTGACCTGTGGGCTGAGAGAATGAGCCAAGCGATTGGTTCTCAGCTACTCGGATCCCAAATCAGTGCATCAACCAAAAGTCTTTGCAAAATGAATTAATTTGGGGTAACCAGATTTTTTTTTGGGGGGGGCGGTCAAATGTGGTTACAGGGTGAAAATGCTTATTAAATCTGCACTGAGAACATTTGAGGAGGCTGGGTGGGTGAAAACGGTTCTCTTTTTAAAAACCGTGTGCTTTTTGTGGTTGTTTTTCGCCACTGTGTTCTCACTGCTGCTCCACCATCAAGGTCAGGGATCACATACTGAGTAATATGATGTCATACTGCTGCCTAGCTAATCGGACCTGGCTACAGAGCATCCTCACTGAGCACTATGAAGCAGCATCATACACTTGCCCAGGTATCCCCCCACAAACACGCGTGACACAAAAGACTTGGTTGAAACAGGTCCATGATTTATTCCATTACAAGGGCAGCAATTGGTGCAATGCAATGGGTCCTGACTATACTCCACCCCCCTTTAGTGCGGGCACCTAACTAGGGGGTGTTGGAAAGATTTTCAGATTCTTTTCACTGACGCGATGCTAAACAGTCACAGACTTTTTAAAAGGGTTTGGAGGCTTTATTTCTACAATAATAAGTGAATTACACAAGCCAATTGATTCGGTTTGGATACAAATGTTCACTCTAGTTTCCCATCATGTTTCTCAAAGAACCACACCCAGAAAACCACATTAAATAAAGTGAGATAAACAAGTTACCCATGTGACACTGTATGTCATTTCCACCTCCTTATTGGGCCTATTATGACAGGTTTGGTGCATGGTCCTGGCTCTAATTAGGCGGTCATACTGCCCTGCATCCCAAAATATTCCTGGCCCACAACTTTAGTTATACAAGATCCTGGAATTTTCCCTTTGGGAAAGTTATGATCTACATGTTCTGCCAATCATTATCTCTTTAAGTCACTTTGACATAATGACCCTCCTATCCTGTTCTTGAGGGGAACAACAGTCATTCTCTTGGCTCCAATTTCAGTTATTTTTCTCAAACTAGAGAAGATAATTTAACCATTTCTCCCTATCAGAGGAGACAGTTCCTGTCTGAGCCCTCCTTTGGGCGAACCACCTTGACTCAGAACCTGAGCTCGCCCAAGGCTCCCCCAGGTTCTTCATCAACAACCCCTGGAAACGGGGTCCAGCCAGCTGAATTGTTCTGCCCACCCTGAGCCAGGGAACCACAAAGGTGAGCATCCTAATTCCATTCCGGGGTCAAGCCAGGCTGCCCCCGATCTGGGTAGCCTCGGGGCTCAGCACTGGCCTTAACCCGGCCTGTTGCTTGCCTGAAGGTAGACACCTGTTCCCTATTTCTCCTCCCATTCCCCCACTACTTTGCCACACGCGCTTAGCATCCCCCCGCCCCATCTAAGAGTCCTTACAGGACCCGTTGCAAGTCTGACAGAAAGATATGGTTCCCAACCTCTGATAGATGCACGCCATCTGCCCTGTAAAGGTGCGGCAGAGAGCTCACTATATCTGGGTGGCAAAGCACCAGGCCGCCAGCTGCCGACACTTCCCTCCCCAGGTGCGCATTCACCTTCCCTCTGGCTCTATCAACTCCAGCCAGGCTTGTAGTACACCTCCAAACCTGACGCGGAAGCAGATGCGACCATATGATGATCAGGCCAGGCATCCAGCTTCCCAGTGTGGTGAGGTCTTCTGCAGCCTGCTGCCTCAAGGACAGCCCCATCCAAAGGTTATTACTGCCAAGGTGTATGTGAAGCACCTGGGGAGGAGGAGCTCCCCGTATACACTCCCTGTATACACTCCCAAACCATGGGCAGCAACTACCCCCACTTCATCCCCCTTCTGGCAGCCCACTGCACTGAAAACCGTGCTCCCAGGCCCAGCTGAGATCCGAATTCACTCTTGAGCGCTTGGTTATGAGCCCAGAAGACAATGGAGTGGCCACAAATCAGTGCCCTCGCTGGCAGGGAAAGGCCCAAACCTAACAATTAAGGAAGGAAAAACAAAACAATGTACTGATTATTCAAGTAAACATGAATAATCAGGCGATACCTAAGACGACCCACCTGCCTTGGGGCGCACGATCTTCACCTACCTATTCTTTTGATCTCACCACTATCCCAACCCATGCCAGCAGCAGCTGTTGCTGCCCCTATCCTAAATGAATGAAGGCCAAACTTGACTGAGTCCTGGTCAAGGCCGTCCAAACACTTCCTCACCACCGCCAGGACTGAAACCTAGTGAGGGGCTCCAGCCTCCTCTGCCCCATTGGGGGGCCACCATTGACATCTTGGGATCCGCTCACTTTGTGGGCCTCCTGCGTCACGCCGGTCCACTCCCAGCACAACGGTGCTCCTTCCACTTGCACACAAAGAGTGGCTCCTTGGACACACCTCTCTGGGCCACATACTCACGCAGCCCTGCCACCGGGCAAAGTGGGGAATTCCCTGCCCCATTCAGTTGGACCCACTGTCCATGACCAACCTGGTCTGTCCTTGACCTCCTCAGCCTCAGCCGCACACCGGTCTGGGTACAGTGTACATCTGCGACCCGTAGGGCATGCTCAGAGGCGTCCCACCTACTTTGTGCCAAAACTTCACCTGGGTGGAAGGCCCCAAAAAAGAGAACAAGCCCTAAACACAGTGCTTCCAATGGAGTGGAACAGACTGCACTGAATGACTCACACAGTGAGGCCAGGAGGTCAAACATTATAGGCTGCCTACTGTCCCCTCCCTTAGGGGCCTCCCATGACCACCCTGTTAACATTCTCTGAATGCAAAAATCCCCGGTGCAGTCAGATAGCCCGTGTGCCTTGGCCTCAAAAACCAGGGCTGTCAAGTTGCCGTCAAGTGTATTACTTGCCCTGCCATTTGACCGGAGGCTGACTAAAAACTGCATAACATGCTCAGGGAGGATGGGCCAAACACCTGGGAGGCTAGTAGCTGCCCTAAAGCTCTCAAATTCGCCTGCTCTCCTTTTATAACTTGCCCAGGTGCTTGGGGCCAGGGAGGCATTCACTGCACTGTTGACTTATCGCACCCAAGGTTCCACAACTACTCGGGGATGGGGTCCGGCTCTTCCCTCATCCTCCTGGAAACGAGAGAGGGCATTGGCTATCCCATTAGCCAAGCCCTGAGCATGTCTAGCCACAAATAACATGTGAAGAGTAGGCACTGCGGTACAAAGGCACGCGCGCTAAACACATGACTCTTGGTGACCGGGAGGTTTTCCGATTTGTAACGTGAACTACTGCCAGATTATCACACCTGAATCAAACTGTGGTGTCCTTAACCACTGACCCCCAGAGGTGAACAGCAACCATGATGGGGAAAAGCTCTAAAAAGGTCGAATCAGCTGTAATATCCAAGTGGCAACTAGAGGGACATCTGCCAGCTCACCATCTTCCCTGAAAATAAACCCCAAAGCCTGTGCCACCTGCAGCATCTGAGTGAACTTGCAGCTTTTAGGAAGATAGCCCACATGCCCATATCCTCCCGCATTGCTGGTGTCACTCTGATCCGGTGATGAGGCTTAGAAGCCCCTCTAAGGGCATTTGTTCATCTGGGTGGACTGGCAGAAGCTGAAATGCAGACTCAATGTAGCATTTCGCCAATTGCGCCTGAACCCACAACCTCTGAGAATAGCCAATGCCTCGTCAAATGACATGTACCGCACCGAGCAAAATCCTGCGGTATACCATCATTCACTGAAGCGCCCATGGGGAATGAGAGGTGGTGGATCAGCCGTATCTCCCGCCACACCACATCTTCAAAACCAGTCACTGATTTCAAATTATTGGCCCAAGCTGCGACCCTAAGTGAGTCCTTGACAGATGTTCAAATCACATTAAATGAACACATAAGGGAATGACATTGCCAATGGCCCAGAACTCATTCCCAGAGCTGCATGGGAATTCTATTGAGGTATTCTCATGAGGGTTTGCAGGTTAGGAGGCCAAGCATCTTCATTTAATGCAGGTTTAGACGTCTGCAAAGGCCTTTTTGTTCAGAAAGTGCATACTATCAGGTGAGTTCATGTGTAATATGGGTCTAGTAGTGTCCTAGGCCCCCATTTCCTTTCCCTATTTTTGCATAGGCAGCCCCCAAATAACCTTCCGAATAAATAACCCCCAAATAAAAAGCAGCTAAGAGGACCAAACCCACAAGGAAGGAGACCAGGCCTCCTTGCCATCTTGTTTGTAATTGTAATGAAATGCACAAGGAGAGGGAAAGACTTTCTTTTGAGGCTGTCTTTTTACAACTTCCCTGCTCATAAACCCACATTAACTGGACTCCCACCCTAAAGACCTTTCAGGTGTTTGAGAGGCAAGTTAAAACATTTCTGTTCAGACAGGATGGGGTTCACCTTTTTTTTAAAAAAAAATTCCTTCTCTGCCTTGAATATGTGACTTTATTTCCTGCAGGGTGACCGGACACCCTCTTTTTCTTTGTCCTCTTTTTTAGCTTTGTGTCCTGCGGTGGTGCGCTATCATTATCCTTGCGTATATGAAATGACCAGCCAACCAATTTGACCGGACATCCTCTTTTTCTAGGACATGTCCTCTTTTTTAGCTTTGTGTCCTGTGGTGGCACTCTATCATGCTGGTGCTGGCTGAGCTGCGAGACCTGTTAGCTGAACTGCTGGCTGTGGTGGCTGAGTCGCCGAAGTGCATCTACATGCACACTGGACCTCAGAGTTGGCAGGCAAGGCATCCTGCGCCAACAAGTTTGGAGGGGGCCTCCTTTGTCCTGCCACACCTGGGCGCAAACTGCAGCCTCTGCAGAGCCCCGAGCCCCCTCACCCTGAGGCAACATAAGCCCAGGTTGTGTGATGGCCACTGCTGGTGGTAGCTAGTCCCTCATGCCCTCCCACCCCTTGGGATATGAGTGCGGTTATCTCCTGTGCTCCATGTCTACCCAGAAGCAAGACCTGTTATACTCAGTGGGACTTACTCCCTGGAAAGTGGAGCAAGGACCGGAGCCATATGGTCCAAGCCTCTGCATGCCTTCTCAGAAGCAAGCCCCTACTCAGAAGCAAGCCCCATTAAAGCCCAAGGGGCTTACTCCCTGGAAAGTGAGGAGAGGACTGCAGCCCTATGGTCCATGCCTCTGCATGCCTACTCAGAAGCAAGCCCCACTATAGTCCATGGGGCTTACTCCCAGGAAAGTGGGGCTTAGGATCTCAGCCTTAGAGCTTGAGGCCCTGCATGCCTACATGGAAGCAAGGCCCTTTCTAGTCCATGGGGCTTACTCCCAGGAAAGCGCAGCTGGGCTGCAGCCCCAGAGCCCCAGCCTCTGCCTGGCTCCTCAGATGTAAGCCCCATTACAGTCCCTGGGGCTTACTCCCCTGAAAGTGGATGACCCTCTGCAGGCCTGGCGGGGGCACTGTGCTGGCATCCGCCTCCCAGGCTGCACTCACGCCGTGGGGATCCGGAGGTCACCCGCTTGCTGGTACACCTCCTGTAGCCTGGGCTCACCTGCCTACCGAGCGCAGGGAGCCGCAGCAGAGCTGCAGCGCTTGGCCGGGTGCCCACGACTTTCGCAGGCTCCAAGTCATGCAGCCCGCTCCCACGTGGAGCATGCTGTGACCCGCCACCCCGGATAGGTGGGAAGAGTCCGGGATCAGCCCCGCGCTCGTGGAGCCCCTCGCCAGCAACCCCAGGTGGCTCTGCAGCAGGCCGGTCGCACCCTCCCAGGAAGCAGCAGCAGGAGCTGCGAGCGCCACTTGCGCTGAGGCCAGCAGGGAGACCTGGCTCCGAACTGGAAGGTGGCAGCCCATTCCCTCCACTCGTGGGGCCAGGGACTGAGCGCACCCTCCAGGAACGTCTGCTCAGAAGCAGGTCCCCTGCACTCCACGGGGCCCACTTCCGATCCTTCCCTTGGGCAGAGCCCATCCAAAGCTCCATCCCCACTTTACAGACCAAACACGGCTGGCACGTGGGATCCAGCGCAGAAGAGGCTTCCTCTGAAGTCGCGCTGGTCCTGAGACCGAGGTGGCTGGATGGAGTCAGATCAGTACTGTGCCCATTGCTCCATTAACAGCTGGAGGGCTTTTTTGGGAAGGAGAGGGAATATAGTCCTGTGTTGCCAAGGCATCCAGGCAGTGTAGAAAGACCGAAAGCATTGCTTCCACAATGTAAGGATGAGTTCCCTCTCTTTCTGCATTGCCCACCAGTGGCAAGACAGAGAATGTAATCTGGCGATTTCAGTAACCAGGGGCCACATTTCTGTTTTGCTGGGCTGTGCCTGTAAGAGTGAACAATCAAGCACAGTGTGGGAAGAAAGGATGTGTCACCCCGGTGCCTCAGCAAATTATGACTATTATTTAATACTTATATACGGCTTTTACCTAGAAAGTTTTTTATGTAGCAACAAATTAAGAAGAGTCCAAAAGGGCTCATAGTCTTTAAAAAAGATGCAGAAGAAACATCAGCAGACAGCAACTGGGAGGGACACCGTGCTGGGATGAGTAGGGACAGAGACTGTCTCCTCTGCTAAATATAAGAAAGATGCCACTTTGCCCTGGTAGGCAGACGACTCCTTGCAATCAACCTCAGGTAATGGTCAGATTTTTAAAGCAAATTTCAACACAAAAAGAAGCATAGGAAAGCATAAATTTGGGTGGCGATTAACCTTTCTAATCTTATCCCAACTAAGTGTTTTCACACCTTAATGGACAACTCATTGTAATCTGCTAAATTCATTACCTTCCCACATGTAGTTCTCTTTGAAGTGTGTGAAGCATGCATTGCTTTCTAAATGAGGTCTGCTTTTGCCCTGGTGAAACAATATTTTCTTCTGATTCACTTACTTGCTCGTACTGAATAAACAGTGAGCTCTATCTAGCTTGCAGTTGTTTTACATTGATTGGCAGCGGCTCTCCATGGTTTCGGACAGGGGACTTTCCGATCCCTACCTGAACCAAACCTGAAATCTTCAGCATGCAAAGCATCTTGTCTTCATCACTGTGCTCTAGTCCCTGTTTCCCAATAAGCAACGGAAGCAACTTGTTGAGGATTTTTTTCCCATGCCCTTTGCTTAAAAAATTGGCATTGCAGTTCAGACTAATGTGCATAATCAATATTCTAGACATCAGTCATTTACATATGAATTTCAAGTGCATCTCCTATGTCTTTGAAACAACTTATTGCCCGGTCCTATTCCCCGCCACATTAGAGCATGAAGCCAAACCAAAAGAGGATGCTCTGCATGCTGTGGTGGTGATGGGGGAACCAGACAGCCTGCAGGAGGTAAGTAAAAAATATTTTACTTTCCGAGTAAGAAATAAAATATTTTACTTACCCCCTCCCCATATGCTGCCAGATCACCTATTGGTCTCTTTGGACTCATGCCTGCTATATAGCTGGTGCAAGTCTGAGAAAAGCCAGGGGGTGGGGCAGTCCGAAAAACCGGAGAGAAGATCGGGTGTGCCTGACTGCTGCCAGATCCACCCCCCTTCCTCCCTAACATGCACCTGGTTCCTTCCCTGAAGCACACCGAAACTCTCCCTCCCTGTCCACAGTCTGTCGCTACCATCAATTTACTGGCTCCTGAGGAGCTTCCTTGGGCCACTGCCACATGCACTGCACCTCTCACAATTTACAGCTGCAGTCTGGCAGTGTACAACAGTGGCCCTGGCTTTGCTACTGTAAAGGAACTTCTGTTGACAGAACACTTGTTCTGGCAAATGGTTGGCAACCTTCAGTCTCAAAAGACCATGGTATAAGCCTACAGCACCCGGTATTCCCAGGCGGTCTCCCATCCAAGTACTAACCAAGCCGGACCCTGCTTAGCTTCCAAGGTCAGACGAGATTGGGCATGTGCAGGGCAGCGTAAAGCCTAAATAGGAAGGGGGGCTGTAATTTTATTCATCATGGGGAGGAGCCCAAGTTCTTTTCCTCCCCTCTGTAAGGGATGCTTACTGGGGCCATTCGCAGCAATTTATACCTACAGTTACCGCACATGAATGTTCTCCGTCTGCAACAGGATATTTTGTTATTAAGCATTCCTTCCCTTTTCCTTGACAGCATCCTTATTAATGAGGCTTATATCACAATAAAGGAACAAAATGAATAGGTTCATGAAATAAACTGAAAAGTGCTTGATTCAGGGAAGTGCTGAAGGCCTATTGATTGTTTTTTAAAAAGAGGAATCAATAAAATTCATGTCAAATGTGAAATTGTACACTAAACTGATCTTATCTCTTATCTGATTTGCTGACTTGACCATGTATCAAGGGGACTGATGAAATTGAAAGCCTCTTACACAGTTATCAGAATGTGGGTTACATTAATATCCATGGCAAAAGGGTTCTTGACAATTATGGACACCCTCCTGATGATTCACGAGTTTGTTAGATGAAGGCCAATTTTCCAGCAACAGCTTTGCTCAGAACTTGGGAACATTTCTTGGAAATATGTGTTCCATATTTACTGTTACCTGTAGCCAAAGAGTAGCCAGTTCTGCTGGGCTCATCCACCTCCACCCTTGTTAAGGTGCTACAACAGCAGCAATTTGAAGTGAGCTTCCAATTAGATGGACTTGCTGAATTAAATATATCACTTTTTAGATTCAGTCAAAGTGATAAAGGTTTGCATATAGAAGATATTGAGAAGTGGAAATCTATTGCTCTGGTAGGAAAACTGAAAACCGTAGTTTTGGGTGAGGATGTCCCTTCGATGTGGATACAATCTCAAATACTACAGTAGGTCAGTTGCAGGGATTTTAACTCCACCATGACAAGAGCACAAATGTTTTGAACAGAGAATGAATGTGGAGGCCTCAAAATGCCGAAATTTCCCTGCAGGACTCAGCAGAAGCCATGCTGGCAAGACTACATTGCAATGCATGGCGTTAGTTAGGATTAGGCTGCCTGTCTCTGATGGCTGGTACGCTTTGTGTGGTTTGTGCTTCATAAGTTGTGCAGGCCTACCTATACCTCACCTCCCCTGCTTAGAATTCACCAGATTCCGTTTCTTGACCGGAGCTCTGAGGTAGGAGTATAAATCATACATGATAGCAACTAACAAATGCTGTTTGTATTTCTGACTCTGTTTTCCCTTGGCAGGCACAGTCCACCTTCGCATTCCCGAATCCTCCCCAGTTGGCACTGCCATCGGTAGTGTAAAAGCCACTGATGCAGACACTGGGAGAAATGCAGAACTTGAGTACCGAATTATTGATGGTGATGGAACGGATGTGTTTGACATTGTTACCCACAAGGACACGCAAGAAGGCATTATAACCGTACGAAAGGTACCAGCTGTAACTATAAATCACTGTATGCATTTTTTTAAAAAAAACAAACAAACTTTGAGATTATGTATTTTGTAGAAGCGATGCATTAAAAGTTCAGCGCTGGCCAAAAAAAAAAAAAAAATACCATGCAGTTCTATTTTAGAAAGTGCAATTATTTCCTTTACATAGAAGAAGAATTGGCGCAAAAATGACTAACAGGTAGCCACAGGAATGTAATACGATATAAATAGCAACAGCCATAATTTGTTTCTATTACAAGTTACAGCGAAAAGTAGGGATGGGGAGGGGTACAGCTTCTTTTAACTTCTTTCCAAACTTGTATCACATCAGTGCTTTGGAAAGGTATATGTATTTGGAGCAGGGCTTTTTTTTGCTCAAAAGCTCACTCTCTGGACAAGCCTGTCCCTCACATCTCTGGGAGAATCTCTCCACATATCTGGCATTATTTCACTTCGTCAAAAATATGAATTTTCCTTAAGCACTGCGAGGTGTTTTACAAATATATTTTAAGCCTATAGGATTGTTTATCATCACCTCTGAGAATTTTGCTAAAAATTCAGTAGTTTTGAACAGTGATTTTGGAAGAATATACATTTTTCCCAACATGCTGTATGAATATTCAACTGTTTAGAATATCATTTGGTGCTACTGTACACCCCCCCTTCTCCCAGCCACTTTTTTTTTTCAGTTCTCTTGCTTCATCTGGTGGCAGATGCTCCCTTCTTTTAGTCATAGGGGTCTATCAGATTTCATACTGTGACTGGGATGTTGTATTCTTAATGTGGCCACAGCATGAGACTACCACTGGGGCAAATAAAAGCAAACTGAGAGTGAGGGCAATTTAAATGTATAAGTAAATAATATGGGATAACCAAAAAAAAAAAAAAAAAAAAAAACACCACCAAAAGGGGGACGTAAAAATAGAAAGTAGGTTGGGCTTAGGCCTGGTCTAGTTATTTTTGATGCTTCTCAAACCTTAACTCACATGTGTGTAGAACTCTTTGTCTACGATAAAACATGCTCTTGTAAACAGGCATTTGCCTATTGTCATCAATGGAACGCGGTCTCAAACATTTGAAAACCATGAATAGTATGACCTTCTATTTAATAGTGAAACAAGCTTCCATGTCGCTCCTAAAGAATGGTTTCCACTAAGCAGCTAGTGCAGCACTCTATGAAAGGCAAATCCATCCTGCTGTGCTACCTTTCCCTTGCAATCACGTTAGTGAAGTTTTCTTAGTATATCAGACATGACAGTTTTCATTGATGTAATTTGCTGCTGGGTGACTTAAAAGTCCATTGGAAAATGTATTGTTGAGTCAGTCCCTGGCTTGCACTCATTCCCATCTTATTCTACCAGTTTATCAGGTTTTTAAAGACATGGCTACTACATTGCTGCAATGCTCTGGGCCAGTTCAAGGCAGACAAATTCAAGCTGTGATGTTGCTTCCTATTGCCATCAGCACATCTTGTCTTTACACTGGCTTGTATCATGAGACGATCACTGTGTAATCAATGAGCTGTCACAGTGAATTGAGGGGTATTCTGAAACAGGGCAGGCAAGTGTATTGCAACGACCCAGAGGTGATTGCAGGCAAAGTACCTGAATTCATGCATGCCATAGAACAGTAGTTTTCAATCTTTTTTGGCTCATGGCACACTGACAAGGGACTAAAATTGTCAAGGCACACCATCTGTTTTTTGACAATGGATAAGGCACACCATGCTGTTGGTGGGGGCCCACATCCCCCAAAGGCCCTATTAATAAATGACCCTACCCCAAATTCCTATGGCACACCTGCAGACCATTTGCAGCACAAAATGGCTGCCATAGAATGTATAATTGTTTATGTATTCCATTTGACCGTGCAATATACAGCTATGCATCCTGGAGAAACACTTGTCACAGTTGCCAACATCTCTAGCTGTTGCTTACTGAGGGCAAAATATTTTAACTTGGATGCTTTCAGAGTTAGACTACTGGGCTCCGATGCAAAACAATTCACCTTTGCGTCAGGAAACCAAATGCTTCTGTTCATGCTGTTGCGAACATTTTGTCAAAGTGAAAGATGAAACAAATTTGGGAGTTGTGTGCCTCAGGAAAAACGGTGCTTGAGGAATTTTGAGGGTTACCTCTATGTGTCTTCACATTCCTCAGGAGGGCAACATTGAAAGCAAATGTGGGTGTTCCTATTCGGGCAAAACATCTGAAGAATTTTGATAAAAGCCAAGAATTGTGAAAAGGCTAGTGCAGTCCTTCAGAGGAGAGAGAGAGAGAGAGAGAGAGAGAGAGAGAGAGAGAGAGAGAGAGAGAGAGAGAGAGCTGCATATGAGAAGCTGCTAACAGTTGTCACAAAATGGATGACCAGTTTGTGGCTCAGGATCATTCTCTGGAGGACAGGTTGTTGCACTGCAGTGTATTATCCTTGGCAGTTCCAAACCCAAGAAAGTGTTTGCGATATAATTATCATGTAAGACATAAAAGTTCTCCTTGAGAACAAGGTTAAGATGGAGGGGAGGAGAGTCCCCGGGTAATGTGGGAAGGGAATATTTGTTGCCAGTGTGGTGTGACTTCACAGTAAACAGAAGATTTAAGTGCCAAGACAAGCTCGCATCTTTCAAGGGTACTAATTTAACTTTAAAGGTTTTAGGAAAATAAATTCAGAAGTGTCCCCAGAATCCATTTTAGGTCCATTTTTGATATCTCTCTGTTACACTGTGCATGCTAATGAAGCTCTGCTCCAGTGTCAGACAAGCCGCACTTGCTCTCAGCCTGTTCGTTCCCTGGAAATCATTAATTAGCTGGCATGTTTCATCTGCAGTCACAGAGAAATCGGAGAATGAAATACCTTGTCTAACAAAAAAATGTATCCTAATTATAACCCCCAACTTTTCTTCCTTTCATTTCTAAAAGCAATTGCTGACAAAATGTCAAATATATTTTGCAAAAAATTCTGTGATGTCAGATTCATGAAATTCAATGTAAATGAACCAGATTAAGCTCAGATTTTCTGCTCTAAAGTTTAAATTCTCCTATTTTTTTTTAAAATAGCAATTTATACCTTTGGGAAAATAGCTTTGTGGTGTAACACAGTCAATTCTGCGGACGTTAAGTCACTGAAAGATAAACTGTATATTTTTTGTTTGTGTGTGTATGTGTGCATGCATGAGAGATGAAAATAACTATCCCCTGTGTAACCATGAAAAGTTTCCAAGATTTGTGATTTTCAGCCCATTCCAATGCAATTACCCATGCGACAATGGAGCTGCACTAACAGGGCACACTGTGCACCCCACAAGAGATTTTTGGGCCCTGGGTACCTCCTCAGTGTAAGGGAACTGGGCCAGCATTAAGTAAATTGGACCAATTGCTCCCAACTGGACCCCACACGTAAGGGGGGCTCATGCTAGGGTAATCTACACTAGATCTACTGGTCCATTAATTCACATGCACTTTTTAAGCACACAATTTGATTGTTTTCCATTCTACCACAGAGATGTAAAGTCTATAATAAATTTTATTTATATCTCTAAGATTCTACAGGTCTTGGCTATGAACCTGGGACCCTGCTAAAAAAATGTTTCCAATTAGGTCCTATGGCTCCTAAGCCCTGTAAGATTAACCCTTGCCCTGGGTTACACCAAGCCCATGCTCTCCTGCTAGGCCTTCTGGGACCAGTAGCAGCAATTTTGCTGGGCAAGTCCACATGGACCCAGGTTGAGGGACTGAGGCGAGGAGAGTGAAAAGGATATCGACGGCACTACTGCTGCTGATACTGCCCGCTTCTCAGTCTTAATCTGCCCTCCTTCCCACCCCGATCTCCACACCCTTCCCTTTCCATCCTCACTCCATTTTCCTCCCACTCTCTGTGCAGACCAGCTGCTGGAGCAGGTAAGGTAGTGGCACGGGCAGATCAAGGGGGCGAGTTTGGAGCATATCTTGAAGATAGCAGCATCTGTGAGATCTGGAGCTCCCATTCTGAGCCCAACATGCCTCCTTGGACCTAAAACATTAGGTGATCTGTATAGGCCTATAGGAGTCCAGACAATGGCAGAGGAGGGAAGAAATTTTTTTTCTCCATGCCAGCCTAGTCCACAGCTCGCCTGTGGGATGCAGTGGAGGCTGTGTTGGTGGTGGTGCACCCCGTAGGCCAGTCAAGGATAGAATTGGGCTGTTTGTGTAAGGCACTTTCTTTGCTGCTATGAAGGAAATCTCTTGCCCTCTGTGGATGCTTTCTTCTTCTATTTTCTGGAGATACTGTTTAGTTATTGCAACTCCAGGCCCAGTTGGGCAAAAACAGCAACAATATGGCTGTCGGAAAGGGCTTTTGACTTCACTGCTCTCCCAGTATGTCAAACAGCTTCCTCCACGGAGATGTCTGAGAGCCAGGAGACATTGATACCATCAGCCAAATGAGGAGAAGCCCCTACCCTCTTTAAAGTCTGACATCTTGTGTCACATGGGCCTGTGGCTTTACATTCCCTGGGGCAGGAGCATTTCTCCTGTGGCAGCTTTCCTCTGGCAAAGCAACAAGAGAGTTGGGGAGATGTTTATAATGTTTTAATTTTGCACGTAAACAACGTCAAAGACTTTTTGAGAAGCCATATAGTAAGATTCTGTTTGTTTTTGTAAGGTTGAAAGTGCTAAATTGGCATACAGTTTTCCTATACATGAGCATTCTTGCACTGCTGGTTGGAAACTGTAGGGTTGCCTGAGCAACTGTGTGATGCTTCTGTTTGTCATATGTCACGTCACTCTCTAGTCCAATCACATTTTAACCACACACATCTTTTCTGTATTGTGCAGAATACCTGGCACTGTTGGCATTAAATAAATGGTACTAGGCAGGCCATCTCGGTTTTCTGACAGATAGTGCGTTCATTAATTTGTATTATTAATTTTGTTTTATTGCTGTGTTCCCTTATAGCCACTGGACTATGAGAATCGAAGACAATATACATTAAAAGTAGAAGCAGAGAATCTATATGTTGATCCACGCTTCTATTATCTTGGACCTTTCAAAGATACAACAATTGTGAAAATATCTGTAGAAGATGTCGATGAGCCCCCTGCCTTCAGCAGATCCTCATACCTCTTTGAGATACATGAAGATATTGAGGTGGGCACAATCATAGGGACCGTGATGGCCCGAGATCCAGATTCTGCTGCAAGTCTTATCAGGTAAAAGCCAGAATCTAACATCTTGATTGAGAACACCAAGGTAGTTATTTGTCTAATTATTGTAGTTGAAATTTTAGTTCTTCCTGGAGAAATGGGCAGAGCAGTCTACTTGGGGTAGAGAAGAAGTAAGGGGATGGCATCTAAGGTTTGCTTTGTGCTAAGATTCAATTAAAGATTGGTGAAAGATTGAAAGGTTAAAAGATTGAAAGGTTAAAGATTCAATTTTGGAACCTGTTTCAGGGTGAAGGCCACATCCTGGAATACATGAAATAATACTATATTGAAGAGATAAATAAATGTTTTGACCATGTACAGATGACTTTTTTCCCCAACAGCCACCCAGTGTTGAACCATAAGCACACTTAGGGCCCAATCCTAACCTGGGCCAGCTCTAGCACTGGGTGCTGTACTAGTGCCGTAAAGCACATTTATGGCACCTGGTGATTAAAGAGCGCTGGCACTGGGTCCATCCCAGTCGGGTGCTGGGTCCAGCGCCGGCAGGAGGAGGACACGCCACCATTTTGGCTTAGAACTAAGGGTTGCAGGGTTGAACTGTTGGAGCACCTCTTCCGCTCACAAAAATACTGCTTCCCATTTAACTGAAGAGCATTGAGAGAGAAGTGAAGTGAAATCTAATAGATGTCCCTCAGTTTGTGAAACTGTGTGTACAAAGTGATGAGCTGTTTTTTCCCTCTAAATTTTACATTTCTGAAGCTTGAATCCCTTCCAGCATGGGCAAAGGAAGCCCCAATGGTTGGAGTGCAAACAGATCTCTACTGCAAAATAAGCCTCAGTTGCTAGGGTGAATACAGTTCTCTGTAGAAAGTACTTGCAACAGCTACTTGCCAACACATCCAGTGTAAATCACCAAGACTGGAGCCCAATGGAAGTTCCCCACAGGAAGTTTTTTTTTTTTTTTTTTTCCAGCAGAGAACTGAATGCACTCCAGGCATGAGGGCTTGCTTTGCAACAGCGAAGCTAGAAATTGCACAGTGGTATGTAGAAGAGTATCACCACATGAAGTTTTTCTTTTCACCCCTCTTTGTATCCAACTAATTTAAATTTAACTGCAAAATTTGAATATAAAGTTTTAGCAATTCACTGACGTTCATATGGTTTAGGCTGGTGGGCATTTCTTTAATCATTTTGGCAGATGTATGAAATTTTGTAGCTGTCATCTATAAAAGATACCATTCATTGCATGCCAACTATTAAACCTTGTTAAAATCTCAGAGTCAAATATCAAATATAATCAATATCAGTTGTCAATATTAAATATTTAAGACAGGGGTGTCAAACTCGTTTCATACAGAGGGCCAAAGTTAACTTTCAGGGCTCTAGCTGAGGGCCGGAAGTGATGTCATTAAGCAGAAAGTGACATCATTAAGCAGCTAATGGCCAGAAATCAGACCCTGTTCTCATATAGAAACTCATTAACTGCAAATGGCAGAAGATAAAGTATGCAAATCTTGGCCATATTTCAAGATTTGGGAAAGCCCAATTTGCATGTGGGCTGCCATTTCAGCTGTAATACCTCAGCAGCTGAGAGCCTGAGGGCCGGATAAAAAGCTTCCGGGGGCCACATCCGGCCCCCAGGCCTTATGTTTGACACCTTGATTTAGGGAGTATTTGAACATTTGGGTATATTAGCGCAATGTTCAGTATCAATCCGCTGCTTGGCTTTTGTGTATCTCCAGATGCACATTGCTTTTTTTTATCCTGTCCTTAGCTGTCTATATCATATTTATACAACCAAAAAGTAATTAATTTTGAATGTGGCTGCTTTATTAATTTCACTCAACAATAACATATGCCAGCTAGGAACTATAAATGAAGATTAGTTGACTCTGCCAAGACCTGAGGATCTGTAATGGTTCATGTTCATCTTTCATCATGTTCTAACATTTGCATTATATGACAGACTAAAGATAATTGTCCAATTAATGTCTGTCCAGGCAGTGTGGATATTCCACAGACTGACATAATATAGTTATATCAACATGTTTTTCACAGAAAAGTTTACACAGATCTTTTATATATGGTAAAATAACTTTTTATACTGACAAACTTCAGTATAAGTATCAATATAAGCCCAGAAAAGGTTTCTGCACAGAACTATCATCCAGATAGCAAAAAGAGAGGTTGGCAGTACAAATCTATATATGTCTTCTCAAAAGTATGTCTGCTGAGGAAAGGTTGAGGGAACTCAGGGCCCAATCCTGAACAGTGCGCTCTGGCTTACCGCTGGCGTACTCTGTCACAAATGTGCCGTAAGGCTGGCCGGCACTGGGTTACCACTGGGCAGCTGCCGGAGCTCCACTGTTTGGAAGTTGCACGGACTGCCAAGCAGTGGGGAGGTAAGTGGGGGTGTGGGGGAGGCAGAGAGGAAGCATTCTGGGGGGAGGGAGGGAGGCGGGACCAGTAGAGCAAAGCTCCACTGGATCCAGACTCTCCGTGTCGGGCTCACTGCCTGACACGGAGGGTCTTGATTCACCGCTGACCATTCAGTTAGCAGTGAATCGAGTAGCCCCATTCCAGAGCTACTTGCTTTATCTGGGGGAAGGGGACTTTTGTCCCCTTCTTCAGAGGAGCCGCTGGCGGCTGCCTGGAGTGCGCAGGATGCAGCGGCGGCCATTTTCAGTGCCACTGCAGCCCTGTGCCCCAGGCAGCTCAGGATTGGGATGTTAGTATGCTTAACCTGGAGAAGAGAAGGTTTAAGAGAGTGTTTCTCAAAACTGTGGGTCAGAACCCACCAGTGGGTCACAACCTGATTGTTGATGGGTCGTGAAAATATCAGTTTGTCAGTTTCAACTGGTGACTTTTGGAGTGTCATTTTAAAAAAATGAGTCCTTGTGCTAAAATGTTTGGAAATCACTGGCTTGGGGGAATGAGAGAGCTCTTCAGAATATCACAGAGAAGAGGATAGTTCAAAACGTAGGACTCTATCTAATGAGTTTAAGCTGATAGAGGGGAGATGTCAATTGGATATCAGGAAGATATTCTTAATGGTAAGAGCAGTTCAACAACGAGTAGAGTGGCTGATGAGCAAGGGAGGATCAAGACACAACCGTACCATTCCAGGTGACATTGCAGCAACTTCTCACCAACCCGAATCCAGCATCGTTATTTACATAAGATGGTCATACTAGTGAGCTGATGGTGGTTTGTCAACTCAGTGAAGCTGTAGTGGCACTTCTAGTTCCCAAGCAATTCTGGGGCTGTATGTGGGGCTGCCTCGTTCCTCATACGTCTCCTGCCCCACACATGGTTACATCAGATGGGAACTGGGAGTGTTGCTATAGCTTCATAAAGTCTGTGACACATTGAATAGCTTTGGAAATTACGCTGGGAGGAAACTGTGCTGTAAACGGTCAGTGATTTCCACACTCTTCAGAGCTCAACATGGAAGATAAAGAGAGTGTGTTTCTCAATCAGCTCTACCCCTATAGAAATGTCACATTTCACCGTCACTTAGAATAAAAAAATGCTGTACAACAAAGAATGAACAGCTTTATGTTTGCAATTGCCAACACGCTAGTCTTGTTCTGCTCGATCATCTGTAGGTTTTCACTGGACCGCCACACTGACCTTGACAGAATCTTCAACATACATTCTGGTAATGGATCTATATATACTTCCAAGATGCTGGACCGAGAAACAACACAGTGGCACAATCTTAGTGTGATAGCAGCTGAGATTAGTAAGTCAATTTTTATTTGTGGGTTATATGTGCAAGAAAAATAACTTAAGGGTATCAAATTCTCTTGGTGTTAGGTTTCAAGCTGCATGCTATAGGAAGCACGCGCTTAGCACTTTGGTGTGTGCCTTTTTTATAACAAATAGCTGGGTCCCAAGGATCAGGAGTGTAGCGGGGGGCCTTGGCCTTACTTCTGCTGTAGTTCCAATCCACATCAGGCCCCCCCTCCCCATTGCTGCTATTGTGCTTTTTTGTCTTGACAAATAGTGTACCTGTGGGAACCCAATTCTGATTAGGAAGTGACAATAGGGAAGTAAAGTGTTTCCAATATGAGCTGTCGCTGCCCTTTTTTCTATGCTTACTGGACACAGTGACAGTGAGCACTCATAGCACATGACACAGTAAGACCTCCATTCATCCTTAGATGCTGCTGCATATACTTGTGGCTCCTGGCAGCATCTAAGGACACTGCAAACCACATTAACCATGGTTTCTGACAGCCTTGTATAATGCCATGCATGTTTCAGACAAAGCCTTGTATGTTTTGTATGTTGGGCTTTGACTTTATAGGGAAGCTGTAACAGCCTCTTCTGATGTTACCTTTTAGGATGTGCAAGTTGCTACTTTGTGTATAGCTTCTTCCCACGCCAACACTGCTGTAGTTTCTGGGCAGGGCAGTGCTGGTGTGAGAAAGAACTATAGTCCAGGCTGTCCCCACATCTTCTGATGATGCCAGAACAGTGGTGGAGGAGCACAAGCTAGAGCACCTACCGCAGCTGAAATGTTATATCAAAAGGAGCCTAAGAATGAAGATGGTATCTACCGCTTATTCCCAAACTTCAGGCGCAATTCTGACTGGCAGTTATGCCGGTATAGGTGGCCCTGGAGGGTCGCAAACGTGCTGTAAAGCACATTTGCGCCTACTTAGATGGGAGCTGCATCGGTACATTCAGATGCGCTGACGCGCGAATGGAGGCAAAAGCTTCCGCCGCGGCTCATGCGCTGCCACTTGTGTCGGCGCAAGTGCGCCAACATAAGCAGCAAAGGTTGATGTGGGGGGCGTGGGGAGGGGCTGGGAGGGGGGCGTTACTAGGTGGGGGAGGGCGGGTGCTCAGGGAGCCGGGGGTGGGGCTGGGACCTGGCAGTTATGCCAGATCCCAACCCCTGTCCCCGGGGCGAGCGGAGTGGCTTCATGCCGCTTCACTATCACGGACTTGTGCCACCTCTGGAGGTGGTGCAGGTCTGAGGAGACCCATAGGGGTGGGCAGCCCTTACCCACGGGTAAGGGGAAGAGCTTTCCCTTGCCTGTAGCTGAGTTGCTGCTTGCTGCAATCCCGCATTGGATACAGCGCAAGCCTCCTGGCTTGCCTGCTCCAGAGCAGGTTAGGATTGCGCCCTTCTTCTCACAAAGCCTGGGTGATAAATTTAAGGAACCTTCCAGTTTTGTCTATGCATTGGATTTTAATTTGTGCATTGGACTTTAATTTATGCATTGGATTTATGGCATCTAAAGTTCTCCTTGGCTGGTAGAAATTCATTTACGCAATCATCCTCCAAATAATCACATAGGACAAAGGGTTGGGATTTAATAAAATAATGTTGTTAACTTTAAATACAAAAGCTGCAAGAGGGAAAAATTACTAAGTACCCCAACATGCTGGTGCTAGGTTTTGGGGAAACGGCACTAGTCGCCTGCCTCTCCCATGCCCCCAAACAAGTGTCACATCCTGGCTTCAGGCTTCATCCAATCAAAGATTGGGTTAGCCTATCACAGCCAACCCCAAAGGGTCAAGGTAACCTTGTGTTGACCTTTGCCCACACTAGCCAATGCGTTTGCCAACCAGCTTCCCAAACTGGACAAGTATTGCCAGAGCAGTCCTGGCTCACTCTTTGACCTTGCTTACTTTAGAATATATGCAAGCACACACCTGGCTACCCAGCCAGCACATGACCTGTCTACATTCACCACCAACAAATAAACGAGCCACAGATGCCAGTCTGGGATAGGCGGGGAAAAAAAAAAATCTGCCAACCAAGGCCAATCAAGTTGACAGCAAAAAATTCCTGCCCTGTTCCCAAAAGGACAAACATTCAGATTGTGCAGAGGGTGGGTGGTAGGGGCTCGAAAATCTGCTCCAAACTGAGGTGAGTGTGTGCCTGCCCCAGACCTCAGCTGAGCCACACATACCCCAGCAACAGGGCCAGCCAATGGGCAGCCTGCATTCTCCCACCCTTGCCCTGTGAGTGAGGGATGGAGGGCTATGCAAAGGGCTCTGATGAGCCTAAACAGCGCTAAACTTTTTTTAAAGTTATGTTGGGCCTCATGGTTTGGTTCTTGTAGAAATGATAATACTTATAAAATATAATTGCTGTTTCCTCCTCTCCCCTTTTGATAGACAACCCCAAAGAGACGACTCGTGTTCCTGTTTATGTTCGAATTTTGGATGTCAATGACAATGCCCCACAGTTTGCGGTGTTCTATGATACGTTTGTGTGTGAGAATGCAAGAGCAGGTCAAGTAAGTCATTGATGCGAATGCTCACAGCTCTTCCGTTTTGTTACGGAAACAGGCACCAAGTCATTCGTTCACAATTATGAGTCTATTCCTTAAGAGTGAAAGATTGCTTTTGAGAGCCGCTTGGGAAATGTAACATGAAAAGAGAGGAAGATGGCTGCCAGCAAATCAGCCTTGGAAAGTAACGCTTCCCAAGTACATCAACATGTAAATTACCAAATGACTTTTTTGTAGTTCCCCAGAAAGGGCTTTGTGCTCTTAAAACTCGAAGCTTTTTTTCTCCAACATTTCTGTGTGGTTGTTTTCTTGGAAATGTCTTAAAAGACAATCTCTTAATTGCATTCCATGCTGCCTTCATGGAGGAACACTCTATAAGTTGCAAACAGTAATTTGTAATCAAATTTGATTTATTTTTTAAGAGCATCCTTTGCTACAGAACGCGATTGTGCTTTGACTCGACATGGATGGTGTTCCAAAGCATCACTGTCGGCATTCTGTCTTTATGCAAATAACAGTTAATCTCAAAAGCCTTTCTGTAGGCAAATCACACACCAGCACAAAAGGAGTTGGTATCGGAATGGCAAACATTTTGTTTTGCTTTGCCTCTTTAAGAGATGCTTTGAACTGTGCTTTGATCAGTGTGAAATTACTTTCTCATCAAGAGTCACAAAGTGTCTGCCATTAGGGCTTGTTGAAGCTCTCAGTTGTGACTCTGAGGGTGTAAGCAACGTCAGAGGCTGCAAGCCAGAGAAGAGGAGGGATAGGTTTGACCTTTTATTTTCCTGATGTTCTTTGTGCTCAAAATTGTGCCATCCTCTAAGGTGGTTTTCACCCTGTAGGGGGAAAAGCACCTTGGGGAGGGCAGCTTTGAGAGGATAAATGGCAAGAGCCTCACACCCCCTTCTGCTAACCCTCAGCTTCAAATGGTACTCCTCACTGCTTTTTCAACACAACAGAAGACTTTTCACATATTTCCTTCATGATTTCGCAAATAAGAGATGTGTGTGTGTGTTTTGTGTGTGTTTTTTTTTAAGTTTGTCAGATTTAGAAGGCAGAACAGCTTGAGCTTGTTTGTGTTGGACTGATGTCAGAGAGAAAGAATGAAGGATCTAAAGAAAACTTCAGTGCTGCATCCCTTTGCAGTGGTTACTCTTTCCCTCACCCCATTGCTCCTTCACACTGGAAATATGCCTTTGCTTGTCCATTGTCTTTAAAGTCTCCAGCTCAGGTTGTCAACTCCAGAAGCCCCATTTCAGATTTCAGTGATGGAAAGGGAAAGACAAGATTCTCAGCTTTGTTAAAAGGACTGGTTTTGGCTGTATTCAAGAGTGAATGGCAAGAAAAGCAATTACTTTTTTATATACTGCATAGTAATTATAGCAGTGTTATCAAGCACAAGTCAAGCAGTCATCTTTTTTTTTTTTTTAATGCAAAGGGATTCTGTGCCTTTGGTAAGCATACCTTGGTACACAGAGCCATCCAATTGTTTAATAACAATAGTCACTCAGCATATAGAAACAGTGGCAGCCCAATCCTATGCATGTCTACCCAGAAGTAAGTCCCATTACAGTCAATGGGGCTTACTCCCAGGAAAGTGTGGATAGGATTGGGCTGTGAGTTGGCTATACAAAGCATAGCTGCTCTAAAGGATCACTCACAGAAGGGACTCATCCTGACCATAACAAGCTTTCCAGGATGGGTTGCTATGTTGAGATACAGAGCCAAATTTGGGGTAGGTGCAGAGTACTCACATCAATCTGAATATGTCAATTCCTATTCAAATGTTAAGCAAAAGGGAGAAAAAAATCAACACAGGAAACAACAATTCTACTTAAATGTTAATATTTCACATTTCACAGTGTGTACAAAAAAAAAGATTGGAGATGACCTTCACTAGTTTTAATCTTTAAACACTTGTCATTTCAAGCTTTACTAAGCACCTGCATCCTCTGGGCTGTGATGCCGAAAAATGTGATTCATAGGATTTGGCATACAATGAAAGTCCCAGTGTCCCCAGTGAGAGGAAATCAGTGTCTTGAAATCAGAACAAACCCAGTCCAGATGTTGACAGGGACCAATTTGAGAAGAGCCAGAGCTCAGGCATGCAGTAAGTATTAGTGCATGGGACATTTAGCAGCCAATCCCTGCAGGAAGCAGAGAAGGGAGATGGACAGATAGGGTAGATTTGACTACCTTTTCATCTTTTCATCCTTTCCCATATAGTCTAAACCAGGGGTCTCCAAACTTTTTGGCCAAAGGGCTGCATCAAATATCTGGCATGGTGTTGAGGGCCAGAAAAAAAAATGAAATATAAAATTTAAATACATTAGAGATGGAACTTAAATGAATGACTGAAATGAATGAATGAATGGGCTCAAATGTCCAGGACTTCTCCAAGCACCAACACAGCCCAAGAAATAAAGCGCACACACTTAAATGGACCCCCATTCCCCCACCCCACAAGCACAACTCTGGTTGTGTTTGGTCAACTGGGCCAGAGGCTCTCAGGGGATCAGAGACTGGCCGTGGGCCAGATAGAGGCTCTCCGTGGGCTGCATCTGGCCCCCAGGCCGGGGTTTGGAGACCCCTGGTCTAAACACAGACTACAGTTTATGCCATGGCAGTCAATATGGATACGTAAAATCAAGCTATAAACAGGCTGTAAGCTGTGTGCCTGAACAAGGATCTGTTAGTATAAAGCAGCTTTTAGTTTGGCTTGCTGGCAACTGACCTTTAGCAGTGGCTATATCAAGAACTGAACAAGAACTGAAGGGGCTAGTAACATGAAAGGCTGATTGAAGCACGCTCACATAAGCCAAGTGAGTGGCAAGGGATTCTTTAACCTTCTCTCTCCTTGCGTGATTGGCAAGAGAGGGTGTGGCAGGCAGGGAACCTTCTTTAGGCACTTCTGCTGCTCAGTGCTATTTATCCATATCTTGCCTTGTGCACAGAAGTGAGCAGCTAAGGACCATAATAAAAGGAGGTTGGAATCTGCCTCTGACTGTCTTGCTGTTTGTACTGCGGATGAGGGGAGAGTGTCTCTGTTTTGGATAAAACGGATGGGGTGCCTAATTGTACAGATGTGGGCATATTGTGTGGGCTGATCACAGGGTTCAGAGCCCCGTGCAAAGTCTTTGGAGATCAGATTTGGGCTTCTAGTTGTCTATCCCTGATCTGTGAAATGCACAACGCAAAGTAAGTCAATAATGTGGTATTTATCTGACTACATTCATACAGAAATTGTGTTGCATTATGAACACTATAAAGAACACAATAAACACATAATGCATGTTGCATTATGACCACAATAAAGATGAATGCTTTCTGTATGCGTCCCTGGAGACCACTCACATTTCTTGAACCCATCAAAGATTCACAAATGTCAGCTTGTTTCTCTTTACCCTTCCTTGCAGTTAATACAGACCATAAGTGCGGTGGATAAGGACGATCCCCTTGGAGGACAAAAGTTTTTCTTCAGTTTAGCTGCTGTTAATCCAAATTTCACAGTCCAGGATAATGAAGGTATAATGCCTGGGCAGCTGAGGATGTGAGATATGTTATTCCATAAGCATCCTATATTGTTTTTTATTATTTTAATTAGTTGCATTAACCACCTTGAGTGACTTAATCCAGAAAGGTTGAGTAGACATTTTGGAAATAAAATTATGGAACTGAAGGTTCCAACAGTGGTTTCTGGTCTGTTGCATAATTGTACAGTATTCATGGTGAAATTATCTTTCTAACTTTTGTGACATGCCATACAGTAGATTCAGACAACCATTTATTTCCCAATCAGAAATAACTTTTTAATCACAGATGGTGGAGAATGTAAAAGGGATCACCCTTATAGCCTAATAATGACTTGCACTGGAACAGGCAGGACAGCAGGTCTGTGCTGTATCCAGGGCAAGTTTCAGGCAGCTAGAGGCTCAACCAGGGGCAAGGGGAAAGTTTTCCCCTTATCCCACTGAAAGCCACTGCAATCCCAATGGGGCTACTCGAATCTGCACCACCTCAGGAGGTGGCACAAATCCAAGCAGACTGAGACTGTCCCAGGCTACACAGGAACAGGGTTAGGGGTCTGGCCCCTTCTTCCATTCCCCACTTCTGGAAATGCTGACCATGCACCCACCCCCCACCATAAAACTCCTCCCTCCTGCCTAGGTAAAGTCCAGTGACAGCCTAGGAATGTGTAGAATCCTTCTCAGAAGTTTCAGTTGTCTTACTGAATGTGTTTTAGGTTCTCCTGAAAAGTCTCTAATGTTTTGCCTAAGAAATTCTCAACTTTGCTTCAGGGGAATTTTCAGTGGCAATTCTAGTAACAGCCCAGTCCTGCCTGGGCCTTGTGCTACCAGAACTCATGCTTTGGCAGTGCAAGGCCCTTTGCGGTGGCGCTAATGCTGGTCCATCATTGTACGCTTCTGGGCCACTGCAAATACTGCAAATGGTCAGAAGTACAGTGTGACAGCAGAAGCATGTTGGTGGGGGCATGTTGTGGGCAGGGAGGGGGAAAGCAGGGGGAGTTTTGGAGTGGGAAGGGGGTGGATTGGAAGGGGTGGATCCTAGTTGCAGCAACTTGCACCAGAATCCTATCCCTCATTTCTCAACTTGCCCTGCCCCCTTTCTCTGCTCGGACTTATGGTAGCTGGCATAGGTCCAGGAAGATCCACAGACCACCAGAAGGCCTACCCCCCCCAAAGGGTTTTTGCTTATCATTTGTTGGCATTTTGGTCATCCCCGTCACCATGGGATGTAGCGCATGCTCTGTCAGCACACCTGCATTGTCATCAATGGTGGAGGATAGGATTGGGCCGTGTGAGTTTCTTTAGTACAGTACTGAATGTATGAATTGGTGTCTTGGTTCTAATGTATGCCCTGTTTCTGACTAACTGGTCTAGATAACACTGCCCGGATTCTGACTAGAAGGAATGGCTTTAGCCGGCATGAAATAAGTACTTACCTCCTGCCAGTCGTGATATCAGACAATGACTACCCCATCCAAAGCAGCACTGGCACACTGACAATCAGAGTGTGTGCCTGCGACAACCGGGGAAACATGCAGTCCTGTAATGCCGAAGCTTTGCTCCTTCCTGCTGGCCTGAGCACTGGAGCGCTCATTGCCATTCTGCTCTGCATCATTATTCTGCTAGGTAAGTTACAAGGAAACCAACACATCATTTACTAAATGAAATGTTGTCAAGAGATGCGAGGCCCTGCCAAGCTACACCCTGTTCCTGTTTTTACAAATATAGCATCTCCTGTACTTGTTTCCGCACATCCTAAGTCAAATGCTGCTCGAGTGATGACGTCTAAATCCTGCCTGTCATTGAAATCAGATAAATCATTATCGTGCAATATGGTCCTCTGGTGAGCAACCTCTGCGGAAGGAGGCGGTGCGTCCCTTTCAGCACATTTCGAGGTTACAAGTTGCTACACTGCAACCCTCCATCAGAATACAGATGATTTTTTAAATCATCATATAAGCGGCAATTGCTTATATTCTTCAGGTTCTTCATTCTGGCGCTTACTGGCACCTCCTTAACCATAATCAAATATTATTCAAGATTATCGTAGGTTTTGAACCTACCTTCTTCGTGAATGTCCCAGCACATGCGTTTCCCGGCCTTAACGATGACCTTGCACTGACCAAGTTGCTTCACTTAAAACCTGATGATCACTCACACATTTGTTTTTAACACATTAATTTCGCACATGGGGTTGGTTTAGATCAGTGGTTCTCAAACTTTTAGCACCTGGACCCACTTTTTAGAGTGAAAATCTGTCCAGGACCCACTGGAAGTTATGTGATTAACCTGGAAGTGGTGGCATGACTGGAAATGACATAATCAAGCAGGAACTGCTTTCCTGAGAGTGCATCAAGTACTGAAATGGCCCACGGCAAGCACTGAAATTGTGCCATTTTCCCTAAATAGGCAGGCTACAAATAAATTAAAATGAATAATTATAAATACTTAAAGTAAAACTAATAATTAAATAAGGGGAGATGAGATAGGAAAGCCAGCCCTGTTCCAACAAGTGAATTATCTCTGCACCCTGCCTGGAGAAACCTCAACCACCCGTTCCAAAAAACACCATGAAATTTCAGCCCTACCCAGTGCCAAGTTCAGTTTTAAGTTATTATTTTTAAGCCAGTTCAGTGTGATTTGGGAGAAAATCAATTTTAAATCCAGCATGTTTTTAGTTTGGGCTGGACTGAGATTCAAAGCTTCCCTCAAAGCTTCTGTCTAAACAGCATAAAAATCTCAGAGGAGGAGAGGAAATGAGGCTCCACTATGTGGTAGGTGAGGGGGGAAATCTAGAAAAGACAACACCCCTTTCCATTAAAGCAGTGGTTCCCAAACCTTGTAGCATTGGAACCCACTTTTTAAAATTATCAAACTATCGGGACCCACCTAGCTTTACAAGACTAAAAAAAATTAAAAGTCTTACCAGATTAAGCCTCTTTTTACTATGACTGTGCCTTCTGGAGCACCTGTTGAGTTCCATGTTCCACATTCATTGAATTGGGACCAGTCTAGTAGCCTTGCACTTCCCTTTGACTGACCTTCCACACAAGCCAAGGCATGGTTGTTTTCTCATTGGTAAATGCTAACATGAAGCTTTGTTTTGCTTTCCCCTGGGTGGGCAACAGGGGAGAGCAGAACACCAGTGTGGGGAGGTGGGGAGGGGCCCAAGCCAATAGAGGGCAATACATTTGTGAGCTTGGAGAGAGAGACTTCCTTCTAGGCTGTTTTGGGGGAGCTGCATTCATTGGATTGGGACCATTCTCATAGTATTTGATTCCTCTCCACCTGCCCTTTGCAGTGAACCAAGGCACGTTTATCTACTCTTGAGTAAACATGTAATGTGGCTCAGTTTAACTTTCCATAGAGCTCAGTGCATTTTCCTTGTCTGCTGTCGGTTTGTCAGTTTGCAGCTTCGTGACCCACCAACAATCAGATTGCGACCCACCAAGTGGGTCACAACCCACAGTTTGCTAAACCCTGGTTTTAGATGTTACTATGAACTACCCTTCTAAGTATGTGGGAAAGGGCGGCAATTATGTGTCCCACCAACACCTAACTTTAGCAGAAGAGGTTAGTCCAAATCTCCCTTCAACCACACAGTGAGGGGCAATTCAGATGAACCGCCTCCCCAGATAATTAGATGATAGTACAACAGAAAGGGGGAAGATACGTATTCCGAACCCTAGTGCATTTACAAGGGAAGGGTGGAGTGTTGTCTCATCTGGCCCAAGATGATTTACAAGAAAAACAAGATTTACAATATTTTTATTTCATGAAAATAGCACCCACAAGAAAAAACGAACAATTGCCATACTATTCTGTATTCTGAAAATGCCAGATTTTTAACACCTAAGAATGAAAGATGTGAATCGACCCTCAGTCACTGAGGTTTGCTTGGACTGGGATAACAAGCTGGAGTGGAATTATCGCTCTGTTAGACATCAACTTCTTAAAAAATATCATTATTTTGTACCTTAAAATAAACTGCTGGGAGCACCTTTCAGCCAAAATTATGAATATTTGTTCTGCTTACCCACCTTTCTCAGACAATACAGAATGGAAAAGAGTAAATTATACCCCTGAAAGGGATAATGAGGTCAATTTAATGTATTTTTACTGCAGATTTCCAATTAGTTTTGCTGTCACTTTTTTCCCTAAGTGAAGCATAGTTCCCTCTTCAGCAAGTAGATCTGAGGGAAACTATATGGGAGTCCAGATGTCAAGGAATAGCTGTCAAGGACTGAAATGATATTAACAAGTACATTCCAAAACAAAAGAACAAAGAAGGCATCAGTTTTTTGGTTTTTTTTTTGTATTCTCTAGTACCTTTTTACAAAAAATAAAGTGGGTTTGGGTGTTTTGTCTTCAACATTTGGCTAGTGTATACTTGCAGTAAGTTCAGGTCAATTCAAAAGGAAAGGAACATTCACAGAGTGCAGAAATCACTTAAGGGATTTAGGGCCCAATCCTATCCAACTTTCCAGTATCGGTGCAGCCTCAATGCAGCCCCAAAATAAGGGAGTAAATGTTCCCTTACCTTGAGGAGCTCTCTGTGATTGCTTCCCCACCACAGGATGCAGCACATACCTCACTGGCATAGTTACACCAGTACTGGAAAAATTGGATAGGATTGGGTTCTTAGGTTGCAATTCTAAACACACTTTCCTGGGAGTAAGTCCCATTGACTATAATGGGAATTAATTCTGAGTAGATGTGCATAGGATTGGGCTCTTACTGCCACAAGATGTGGTGATGGACACTAACTCTGATGGCTTTAAAGAGGATTAGGTCCCAATCCTATCCAACTTTCCAGCACCAAAGCAGCAACAATAAAGCCCTGAGGCCTCCATGATTGTCCCCTCATTGCAGGATGCAGTGCATGCCCTGTTGGCACAACTGCATCAGTGCTGGAATGTTGGATGGGATGAATTCACAGAGGATAGATCTATCAACTACTAGTAGCCATGATAGCAAAATGAAATTTGTACGTTTAGGCATGCAGTATACCTCCAGTGGTACAGACAAACAGCAGCGGCTTGGACCTTATCATCGTGTCGTATCTGCAAGCTTCTAGGAGCATCTGTTGAAAACAAAATACTGAGCTAGGTAAACACCTTGGTCTGTCTCAACAAGAGAATTCTATGTGTCTTACTTGACATCTCTGACAGGCATCCTTCAGCCCACTACTGCCAGATTTATAGGTTCAGTAATAATATATTTGATCAATGGGTAGTCCAATCCTATCTTTCCCTCCCCCACTGAAGCAGCAGTGGCACTGAATCATGCACTGCAGGGAGCAGTCTTGGGTGTCTTCTCCATGTACAGGAACATTTGTTCCCTTAACAAGAGTAAGGCTACAATCCTAACCACACGTCCCTGAGAGTGTGGCCATTGAACAAAGCCCCATTGAACAAAACAGGACTTACTTCTGAATAGACCTGGTTAGGTTTGTGCCCAAAGCCTCCAGCGCTGGAATGAGTCTGCTTCAGTGATTTACCAGTGATTTAGCATATCAGCAGTGCCTTTGCTACCCCCTTCCAGGCCTCATTCTGCCCCCATTCTGCCCCATCTCCTCCCTGTTCCTCCCCCTCCCCACCCCATTCCACCCCTCTTTGTTTCCTTTTTGCTTCCTGCACTGACTGGTGTTGGGGGATATGAACCTCTGGCACACTGCCATTGCCCAGTTCTGTGATTCGCCATGCCTCCTTTTGTGAGAGCATAAAAGACCTTACGCTGCCAGAACACTAGTTTCATCAGAGTAAGGTCATTATAGAATTGGGCCATCAGTGTATTAGTACTAGATAGGAGGCCATGTGCATTAAGGAGCAAAGTCAGACAGAAGACATTTAAAATCGTGCATTGAATTAATAAAATAAAAAATGCATTTAGTCAAATTTTCTAGCATTGCAAACTGTTTCTTATTTAAATTTGTTCTTTCTTTTTTTCCAAGTTATAGTGGTGTTGTTTGCTGCTCTAAAGAGACAGCGAAAGAAAGAGCCTCTGATCCTGTCTAAAGAGGACATCAGAGACAACATAGTGAGTTATAATGATGAAGGTGGTGGAGAAGAAGATACTCAGGCTTTTGATATTGGCACACTGAGGAATCCTGCAGCAATTGAAGATAAGAAACTTCGCCGAGATATTATACCTGAAACGTTATTTATACCACGGAGGACTCCTTCTGCTGCAGATAATACGGATGTCCGAGATTTCATTAACCAAAGGCTAAAAGAGCATGATAATGACCCCTCTGCACCACCATATGACTCCCTCGCAACCTACGCCTACGAAGGAAATGATTCAATAGCTGAATCCTTGAGTTCTTTAGAGTCTGGCACGACTGAAGGAGACCAAAACTATGATTACCTCAAGGAATGGGGCCCACGGTTTAATAAGCTTGCTGAGATGTATGGTGGAGGCGAAAGTGATAAAGACACTTCTTAACCTACAGTAGAATATACGGTTTTCGTTTCTTTGAGAGGAAGTAACTTTACAGACACCTTCTCCACGTGACAATATTTGATGTTCAGGAACATTCTCCTGCCACTCAGCACAATGGTTTTTCTTTCTCCTTTTGTTTGGGATTTGCTCATTTATGTCGTTTATTCTTTCTCGTAGAATGTCACATTGAATATATACAGCATTTTATTTAACCCCCTTCCAAAAGCCAAAGCTATTGAAATTCAGTGCTGTCCATTTTATTAAATAAAGGATGCACTATGACTGAGCAGGTGCATAATGTCTCAAGCAATCAGAGGTACAAGTTACTTCTGTTCAATACATATTCTACACTTGCAAGTGCAGCTTTCTAAAAGATTCAGACCAGATTCCCTGAAGGGTCATGCATGCATGTTCCACATGCACACCCCCATTTTTCTTAGGAAAAAATTCTCAGAAACTGCACAGAGGGCCCCCCAAGATCTTCTTTAAACTCTGGCACAGAGAGAGCCCCTCCCCCAAAAATCCATATGTTGAGAAAATGGAATTTTCTCTCTCTGACAAAATTGACTTTCATTGAGGGAATAACCTAGTGCTCAAAACCTATTGGGTTTTCTAAGTTAACAAAGTTATTTGGGGGTTAGGGTGAGTTTTTTTTTAAAAGGGAAGTGACGCTGGTACATACATTTTATTTTCCCTTTTAAAATTCACGCAATTCACCTGAGGAGATCTGTCCACATTTGCTTTGAATTCCTTTGGAGATGAAATTCCAGTGGCAACTCTAATTAAATTCCAGTGGCAACTCTAGTCTGGCAACTGTGCCCATGCAGTTTCTGAAAAGAGGCTCTTGGGAAAAATAAAATCAAGTGCATGCACAGAACATCTGTGCACTTTTTTGAGGACTCTGGCCCAAGGGGGGGGGGGAATGGTATGTCCCTATTCTGTACATTAAAAAATTTCCCTGAAAATGTACACGTGGTGTTAATGTGATATGCAGCTGGTTTAAAAAAAGAAAAAGAAAAAAAACTTTGTGCAACTTCATTTCATCAGATTCTATCTGCCAATGTTTTATATTTATATTTTTGTATTTATTTTTAAGAAATAAACCAGTTTTTATAACTATAATGTTGCTTGCCTGTTCTATAAGGTAAAGAGATGCTATCAACAGAAAGATATACCTAGATCAGTGCTTCTCAACCAGTGGTACGGGTACCACCAGTGATACTTGAGGTGGTGGTGGTGTCTGGTGGTACTCGCAGGACCCCTGGGGCATCTGCCACCTGGCAGCAAGACCAGGAGTGTGATGCAACAAACAGTGGTAGGAGGCTCAAACCAGTGGGCTGAGCTCCAAAGCATGCTTTTCCATGCTCAGAAAAGCCCTCCTGCCAACCTTGAGCCTCTTACTGGTGTCACATCTGGCCTCCCAACCCAGAAGTAACTAATGATGATGTCATCACCGGTTACTTCCACTGGTACTTCGAATAGGTGGATCATGTGACGTGATTCAACTGAGGACAAACATTGAGAAACACTGTTCTAGATAAATCTAGATCCTAGATATATCTCAGGAGGAATAAAAAAGATGCTGCTCTCAGGTATTCTGGAATTGCATCTTCACTTTAAATTATCTCTCCTTTGCAGCACTGATTGTTGGGAGAAATGAGAATCTGTCTGTGTGACCACAGCAACATAGACATTGTTAATACAATGTATTCCCAATTGGTGATCTTCTTCCAGCCTATTTGAAGCATTGGTCTGAACTCTTGGGAAGGATATATTTTGGACATGTTTTGCGAAGCTCTCCAACAAAAAGTTTGAGACGGATGACAAGAAAACCTAGCCGGGGGGGGGGGGGACTTGTCATTTTTTTAACCCATATGATAAGCTTTCTCATACAGTGGCTCTGATCTGAGCTTTGTGCACACAGTCAGGAGCTGGGATATAGGGATGGAGTTCATTCATTCATTCATTTGAAGAATTTATAACCTGCCTTTCTCCTGCATTCCAGGGTACTCAAGGCAGCTTACAGAATAAAAACCGATACAAATTAAATTTTAATCACTACTGAAACATAAAAACAATTAAAATGCTAAAACAAAACAGACCCCCCCATCACATAAAACTACTAAATTATAACTCCTTAAAAGGATCAGCCTATGATGTCAATCAAACGCCTTCCTAAACAAAAAAATGCAATTTTTCTGTAATGTGGACACCTGGCGTGTGCAGGGAAGGATTTCCTCAAACTGAGCTCAACTTGGCATGAATTTGGAAATAAGATAATTTTTAAAAATGGTTTGATGAATTCACTTGACTAATGAGATGAACAAAAAATGTTATATTACTTAATGTTGGAATGTTCTGCTGGTGCAATATTTGCAACATAAAGTGATGTCACCTATATATGTTCAGCATTAATTATTTAAGAGCGCAATTGGCTTTTAAAAAAGGCTTTTGACTGAACAGGCATGTTAAACAGTTCCTTTAAACCAGATAAATTATTTCCTGCTGTTGGCCAAAAATGTTGCTTCTATTTCCCCATGTCTTAATTGTGCTTATCTGTTTTTCAAAATCAAACTAGACAATATGGTAAATACATAATCATCTTGTTGGAAGAGTGACTGTATGTGAACTGAGGGCACAAGAAGTAAGTCCTAGGTAAGTCCTAAGGTGGAAAGTGTGTCTTCCAGGAAAGTGTGTCTTTTACTCTCAGGAAAGTGTAGTTAAGATTGCAGCCTTAGGGCCCAATCCAATCCAACTTTCCAGTGCTGGTGCAGCTGCATCAATGAGGCATGCACTACATCCTGTGGTGGAGGGACAGTCACAAAGACCTCCTCAAGGTAAGGGAACATTTGTTCCCTTACTTTGGGGCTGCATTATGGCAGCTCTGGTGGTGGAAAGTTGGATAGGATTGGGCCCTGCGTCACTGTATATATGGTTAGCAAGTGTGTAAATGCTGGCCACCACCAGTAGGGGGTGTTTGTTGCTTAATTTAAAGGCTTGTGGGTAGGTTACTGTTCTCTCATTCAATTTCTTTTCCTATCTCATTTCTGCCTCTGTAATAAAAACTGCAGTTCTCTCTTTGTCCCAGAAAGCTCTTAAATTGGAGGGACTATTTGAATCCCTCAGCTCTAATAACACCCTTCATTGTATTTCCGATTAGTAATAGAAACCATGTGGTGGTGATCCCACTGGGACCATGGTGTACTGGGAGCAAGGTTAAATTTCCTTTGAAAATGACTTTTTGAAGCTGCTATTTGCCCCTGGAGATGCTTCTTGCTGCAACAACCACCTTTGAGGGGGAATTTTGGCAGGAAAGTGGCACGGAGGAAGGTCAGGACCCCCTGTCAGTGGTGTAGCTAGATGGGGTGCAAAGCATTTGCCTCCATTTTGCTCCTCCCACCCAGAATGGCTCCATAGGGGAGGGAGAGGTGCCGCTTGCACACTGCGGTGAGGCTCCCTGCAAAACTTAGTGTTTTGCACCCCCTCTAGCTACACCACTGCCCCCTGTACTGTAGTCTCAATCTGGATCCAGTCTCAATCTGGATTGAAGAGCATGATAGCAGCTGTGGCCAGGGGTGCGTTTGCCCAGCTTTGGTGCCAGCTGCGGCCTACTTGAATCAATTGGACCTGATCACGGTGGTCCATGCCTGAGTGACTACAAGATTGGATATGCTATATGGGGCTGCCCTTGAAGGCAGTTCAAAAGCTACAACTAGTAAAGAATGCAGCAGCGCAGATGAATCCTGGAGCTAGGTGGTTTGACTCTGTTGGACTGTTGCTTCAGGGACTTCACTGATTGCCCATTTGTTTCTGGACCCAATTCAAGCTGTTGGTATTAACCTTTAAAGCCCTTCACAGTTTGGGTCCAGGTTATCTGTGGGGCCGCCTTTTCCCATACATTCTGGCCCACCCTCTTAGATCATCTGAGGGGGCCTTCCTGCAAATGCTGCCTTTATCTGAAGTTAGAGGGGTAGTCGCATGCAGGTGAGCCTTCTTAGTAGTGACACCATAATTATGGAACTCCCTACCAGGGAAATTAAAAACTACACCCTCTCTCATGGCTTTGTGGCAAGGGCTCAAATGTTTTTGTCCCGTCTTGTGATCAGGTGATAGGTTCTCTGCCCCCTGTACTTCTGTAGCTGCGCCTTGGTTATAGTTTGTCCTCCTCAATGGTTTTATTGTTTTTTATTATGGTTTTGTTTATTGTTTTTATATACTGCATAGTTTAATTGGGAATTGTAAGCTGCCTTGGGCATGTACTCCAGTATGGGAAAGGCGGGTTATAAATCAAACAAATTGTTCTGCTTCTTATGCAGCTGCTATTTTCAATTAACAACAAAAAAGTATGAGAGATACCAGCGTCTGTATGTGCTGTTGTTTGGTTGACACTAAACCATTATATTAAACCATATATAATTGTATACATATCCATCCTTGAGGAAAAGCAGCTGCTTTGGCCCCTGCAGCCTTTTCTATTGCTTCTGCAATATTTTGCTACTCTCTTAATTTGTGTGCATATAATTATATATAGTAATCCTCTTCCATTGAATTGAGCAGAACAGTAGAAGAAGAGTTTCATATGTGCACCAAAAGCAAACATTACCCAGAGCAGTACTATTGACTTAATAGTCTTACTTTAAAGAAAGGGCAACTTCCTGTATCTAGGGACCCATAACTGTCCTGGCTAAGATGACAGATCATCACCAGTCATAAACTTATTGCCAGTTCTCAGCCTGTTAACATACTTCTCCTTTCCTGCCTCATAAAGTTCAGAGTACAAGGGAGAACGGAGCTCTTTTCTACATACACAGCAGGTGAGGTGCTAAAACTTCCTAGACCAAGGTTGTCAAACATAAGGCCCCTGGGCTGAATGCAGCCCATGGAAGCTCCTTATCCGGCCCATGTGATACTTGGGCTTTCTCAGAGCTGCCCTTTCAGCAGTGACGCTTCTGTTAAGGCTCTGGGAGAGAGATACGGACAGAGGCCTCAGAAGACAAGGAACACTACAGGGAAAAAGGCGAACCAAAAAGGATGAGAGAGGAAGGCGGTACTAAGGTGCTAGAAGAGCCCAATTATCAAGCAGGCTACCCTTTCAGGAGTGCTGCTTCTGCCAAGGCACCACTTTGAGAGCACCTCTTACCTGCTTAGCTGATAAGTGATGCCATAGCAGAAGTGGAGCTGCTGAAAAGGTGGCCTCATAATAATTAGGTTCTCCCATATCCTGAAAATATGATCAAGATTTGAATATTTTCTGTCATTTGCAGCTAATGAGTTCCTATGTGAGAACAAAGTGCTTATTTCTGGCCATCATCTGCTTAATAGTAGTAGTAGTAGTAGTAGTAGTAGTAGTAGTAGTAGTAGTAACTTTATTGTTATTGTGCTACAGCACAACAAAATTTATGCACCTTAGAGATACAAGCATAAACATGTACTACAATTCCAACAATCACACTCTACACACTCACCCACACATTCTATACGACATGCATCTTAATATAAAAACAGTATAACAGACCATAATGCCCAGGAGCATGGTAACAATTATATCGCCTTATTCAACGTAATTATGGCTGTGGGATAAAAACTGTTCAGGAATTCAAACTGTACAAAACTGTTCAGATGCAATTTAATGGCATCACTTCCTGTTGAATGATGTCGCTTCCAGCCCTTAGCAGGTGCCATGAATGCTATTTGTCCGGCTGTATGAAACAGGTTTCATACCCCTGTCCTAGACCATCACACTGTTAGCAGAGCTGGAAGAATTAAGCAGTCCCACACACAGCAAAACTGACATTTTGTTAAGAGCTTCACTTGAACATAGAGACAATTGCAGCCATTGCTACAAAGAGGCAGAAAACAAGAAGACAGGAAAATAAGCCAAACCAGAGGTATTTTAACAGTAGGAGACAGCAGTCAACAAGCCTCTAAACTAAGTAACAAACACCCCTTACTGGCCAATATTCCCACAGTTGCTGTATGTACTCTGAGCGGCTCAGCAGTTGCTGTTCCAACAACCATTTTGATCTGCAAATTTATTTGTGTGTGTGTGGGATGGGGAGCTATTCAATCATGTGAATATCCATCGCCATTACCACCTGCAGTCCAAGTGGTAGAGACCATAAATAGCTTCAAAACTTCATGTGTGGTTTGTGTAGAATAGACACAACGGCAGAAGAGCAATTTCTTATTTCTTCAACCAGCTTCTTGATGCTTATTGTCCTCCCTTCTGTTCTGAATCTGGTAGCTCTTACATGTGGTTGGAATAGGGGTTGGTGGAAGCAAAAACAGAGGCATGTTCCTCTTGCAGAAGTAGCTGAAAGAGGCATGATACATGAGACAACCTCTAAGTTTTAGAGGTAGCCTACCTCTGAATGCCTGATGCAAGGGAGTGAGTGGCAACAAGTTATGGGTATCTTGTTGTCTTGAGTACTCCCTGAGGCATCTGATAGGCCACTGTGAGATTCCTACAGGAAGCTGGACTAGATATACCTTTGGCCTGATCCAGCAGGACTCTTCATGTGTTCTTATGAAACTACTGTGAGTCTCTGAGTGGCTACTCCATTTCAAATTGCAACCAGGGAACCTTTACTGACTGTACCAATTACATTAAGTAATTTCATCTAAGCATGTTTGACAAACTGTCTATATATGCTTTTTAAACTTTTCCAAGGTATTCTACTTTCCCCAGCATTATGTAAACAGTCATGTAATAAAGCTTTAACATTTACTTTTGAGGCAGGAAAATCTTTATGCCTTTTTGTTAAAGTGAACCTCTGTTATGGAATAAGTTTCCGAAGAGTCAGAATTAAACAATAGTAACTTTAAACAAACATTGTAGCTACACTAACTGTGAAATGCAGCCTTATTCACCTTTTCAAGGGTGTATATTACTTTCTTCAGTAATTGCTTAAACCCACTGTGGCTTAGGAAGCCCATGTTGGGTAATTAAATAAAGCAATCAAACAATTAAATTCTTCAGTGCCTCAAAGCCACCTTTGAACAGTTAGAATTCTAAGCATAGATTTTGTTCCGTTCTGAGAACAATTCACAACGTTCACATTTTTGACCTCACCAACATAAATGATTTTTGAGGATCCTTATTTCATTGGACGCAAAACATATTTAAATATGTTAAATAATGCCAGGCACCTTGGCTTGAAGGCAAAATTAGGTCCAATCAAGCCTATTGGCTGTAGCGCCAGCATTGCTGACCTAGGCTGTCACAAAAAGTGCTGTAAGGCCAGCACTGGGACTAAGCACCCAAAGATCACCAAAAGAAGCTCCCGGCAGTAGAAATGGCCAGTGGCAGGGCCTTTCGGGGTGTGGGAGGGAGGGACGGGGGCAGATCTGGGTGGGAGAGGGAGGAGCCTGCTACAGTCTCCACCCCCTCACAGGACTGCTCCTCCCTCTTCTGCTTAATAACAGGTGCAGCCTACTGAGATGTTCCTCCCTCCCAGCTCAATAGTGAGTGTAGATCTGAGGAGACCCATTGGGGCCACGTGGGTCTTACACAGGGTTAGGGAACGTTTGTTCCTCTACCCTGAGGAGACCTAGTGCTGCTTGCCTGGCCCCACAGGATACAGTGGATGGCATTTTGGCACCAATGTAGCCCTGGGCACTAGAGATGCATAGGATTGGGCAGTTAGCCATTTACAGTAATAAATCTGGAACTGCATTATGATATTGATGGAAAGCAAATCCCTAGCTTTTGTCTCTCACCCACAATTCTTTCTGTAATATTCTCTTCCTGGTTAGTACACAAGTATTAAGATCCGGTTTGGCACTTACTGACATACACCTGAGACTCCAAAACAAGTTTTTCCAGTGCAGTCTTGTGTTAATCAAATCTGTTTGGGTGTTATTTACGAACAATATTTATGTTGGCGTCTGGGAGGGACGGCACACAGGGCAAGCCAATTGGGGAATGAGGAGGAAAAGCAGCAGGAGAGAAGCTGGCACAGTACCACAGTACCACAGCAAGTTTTAGTAATTTAGAAATATCAGGCAGTACTTCTGGATGCAGATCGGAAAATCTCATGGCTCTATCATGTCAAAGGCTAGCTTGTGAAAAGCTATCTTCACAAGGAGAAGTTTAGACTAGGATCCTAAACATGCTAACTTTCCACAGGCAAGGGATTTTGGGTCGAGGGAAGCATGCCACCATTTAGTCCTCCGCCTGCATTCTGGAAAGACATAGTCCCAGAAGGTTTATAATAATCCATCATGGCGAAAAGCATTTCATGGCTAAGCCTTTATGGAACTGCCTTGTGAAATGTTGCAGTCCTTATCAAAGCTCTTTAGGGAGCCCTCAAAATTGCACAAATGTTCTGCACGGGCAAAAATCCAGGTTGAATTTTGGGACAGCCTGAAGATGAGCAGAGCCTTCCCTGTGAAATGTTGTTCGTCTTACTGATATTTGCACCATTTTCATCTTCAGGTCAAAAGTAGTGCTGGGGGAGGGTTAGAATTCCCCCCTCCCCCCAAAAAATAATCTTCAGTTTTGAGAACATTTCCTTTTCCTTCCCCTACAACCATTGTTCCTTCTGCTGCTGTTTGGTGACAGCAGCCCCCCTTCTCCTGGAGGAGAAGGAGGAAGCCACCACTTCCTCCTCTGCCTTCTTTTCACATCAATCATATGGGTGATCCCAACCAATCAGGGACTGAGATTCCATGGACATCTTGCCAAAGGGAGAAACCTTCAGATCTGATTTGATTTCACTTGAGGTTGCAGTTTGAGCTGAGCCATATATTTCTAAGCGAGTGTTCAGTCCTTCCGATCCAGCCTGTAGGAAGTTCTTGAATTTCCTCCTCAGACCCCTTGCAGTGCTTACATGCCTGTTACCACAGCACTCTCTGCTTCTTTTCAGGTCACATATTAAAACATTTTCTTTACTTCTATGTGTTGTTACTTCCCCATTCGTAAGAGCTCCACATTGTAGAGGATTAGCTAGTAAAATGCTGTTGCTTGAGCCTTGATGCATTGACTGCAAGCTTTCTGTCATGTTTGCTTTATGCTTTATTAAACATTCCAACTTGAGACTATTAATTCCCCAAATTTAATTAATGACAAAAAAGAAATCTGTTTTGCCATGTAAAATGTCAAGTACCATTCCAAAGGATCTGGTGTTGTAGATACAGCAACGGCAAAGGAACAAAACATGGTTCATTCATATGTGCTACAGAATCTTTTGGAAATGTCATAGTAACCTTTTTGAAGGTGACAGTCTCGGAAAAGGGAGCTTGTTTTCTTATGCTTAATTATGGGAAATGAAAAAAAAAATCACTCCTGAAAGAGCAAATATCTGTGTCGGAGTCTCATTTAGGTCTTGCTTGGTGAGATTGTTCAAAGAGCCAATTACTGAAGTTAATAATTCCATAATGGAAAAATCCTGCCCACCCATTGCAGGCTACCTCTTACAAGTGACTTCTTCATGAATCAACAATGACAACGGCTTTCATGGCGAGAAGGCATATGATGACATGGCTCTCACCTGGTATTTCTCAGCAGGAATGAAGAACATTATGGTATGAATCAGCCCAGCGCTGATGCACATGAGAAAAGCCAAGAAAGGACAAAAACAACCTCCCAGGTTCTTGTTTATCTTTGTGTGGGCTGAGTGGAAACAAGGGTGGTGTAGTGGAATAGCAGAAGATCTGGCGAGAAGATAGAATGTGGTGTCTGCAGTGGCCCCTTTAAGAGTTAAGGCCTGGGCATTCAGCAGGGCTGTGCTGCACAGCTGCAGCCACTTGAAGGCAATAAGGCCCTCAGGCATAAAAGCACCTGATGAAGGAAGCGTTTGGTGTGGGTAACAGAAGGAGGAAAGCTTGAGACTGGACTAAGGAATTGATGGCTAATGGACTGATTGGTGAATAGACTTTGAAGTCTGCTGGAGACACTGGAATTTGGTGTGTGGCTGCTGTGCCCAAGACCTGCTGAGGACCAAGGGGCTGCTGTAGTGGCGGGAGGCTGCTGGTGGGAGAGAGGACCTCTGCAGGTTGAACAGGCAAGCTACCCTGGAGGTGGGGTCCAGCAGTACTGCAGGGCAGAACCAGGGTCATTCTTGGGTAAAAAAAGGGGTGATAATTAGCTAAATATGGGCATAATTCTCTAGGAAGAGCTTGGATTGGGATTTGGCAGAACAGGTGGTTGCCTGCTTCATGGAACTTTTCAATGCAGCCCTATGCATGACCACTCAGAATTAGGTTAAGTGCAGTGGTGTAGTCAAACATTCTGGAGCCCAGGGACAAGCTCAACATACAGCCTTGGAAATGATGTCAGCACCCTGACATCACTTCCAGATGTGACATCACACCTGTTTTTTTCCCAAATTTTTTTTTTAAAAATTCACTGCCCCCAGCTGCTCATTGCCTCCCCCAGCCCCACTCCCCCTCCTGTTTGTCCCCTGTTGCCCCCAGTTGCCACCCCAAACTGAAAAGAGAAGGGTCATTTTCCTTTTTTTCTCCCGCCAGGCATCAACTTCCTGCCTCTCTCTGAGGAGATTCAAGGGACAGACCAGGAAGGTGGATTTACTCTGCCAGTATCCCACCATGGCCCAGCCCCTTCTCCCCAAATGTCCCTCCTCCCAGCACAGGGCACAACGGAGCAGGAAGATGGAGCATTTTATCCTTCCTGCATTCAGAGAAAGAAGCAGCATGATCGGAGTTTGAACCGTTTTAAAAACAGTCATCATGCACTGCAGGGGGGGGGGTGCAATTAAGGCTGGCCAGGCCAATGTGCCCCAGCAGCCTGCTGCCCAGGACAATTGCTCCTCCAAGCCCCAGCTTAGCAATGCCACTGGTTCAGTGGGACTTACTCCCAGCTAAGTATGCCTAGGATTGCAGCCTTACCTGTGAGTAAGCCCCACTTGAACACAATAGAACTTACTCCTGACCTAACATGTAGAGGCTTGAACTTAGGCTGCAACACTATACACACTTACCTGGAAGTATGTCCCATCACCACTCAGTGGAGTTTGATACTGGATTGACTGCATAGGATTGGGCTCTCAATCACTTTGGTTCTATACGATTAATAATTAAATCTGCTTGTGAATGACTAGAAACAAGAGTTTTGTAGAAGAAAAAAAATCTCTTTTTTTAACCATAGGTGCCAGACATTCTCTGCTGTAATGGACTGATCTCACCACTTGATTAAACAGTGCAATCCTATGCATGTCTACACAGAAGTAAACCCTACTTGGTGAAGTAGCATGTATTCCAAGATACATCTGCATTGGATTGTAGCCTAATGTTGCAGCTCTATCATAAAAAGCCCAAGGAACAAGGACAGCTCCATTACAGCCTCACTGCTTGCACTAGCAACTTATGGTAAGGTTGAGTTCCAAAGTGATCTTGGGCAGTCAAGCTTCCAAGGCAAAATACTGTATGCCCCCTCCCAATACTTGTGCCACTTTCACCTGTGAACAACAGTTTTCTACATGCTAACTGGCCAACTATATTGTCTTGCCGGTAGCCTGGGAGAATTTTATCACCCAGTTGGCTCTCCAGATTAATGCTTCAGGAGCAGAGTACGTAGATGTATGTGATGTTGGTTTGCATTACGTGTGACAATGTCTACCCAGCAGTGAAAGAACCATGTCCAAAGAGCCATTCTGCAGAACTGACAAGAAGGAAGACCATATAATGCACATCTCTTTCATCCCTAGTCTGTACAAGACCAGGAAGCATCAAAAGAGGAACTGCAGGTTCTCCTCTTTCTCACACACTGCTACAGTTGAATATCCAAAGTGGAACATCAGTTAAGGAATTAATACAACTCTCCAGTTTGAAGTAATTGCAATAGCTTCACTTGGGGGGGGGGGGGAATCACATGAACTGGGTCTGATCAGTGAATTTGGTCCCAGGGTCCCAGTGATGGTCACTTATCCATAGTTTCAACCTAGCCATTTTCTCCTTCTACCAGTGCTACTGGAATTCCATGGCTGTTCCTTCCCTCCTTTCTTTTGCTCCACACTATTCTTTTGCTCCACACTATTCATACATACATAAATACGATGTGTAAACTGTCATGGGGTTCTTACTTCCCCTGTTCTGTTGCCGTTGAGTCTCCTCTATATTAGGGGCCTATTCTCAAGCCCTGATAGGCGGAGTCCCTCTGGTAGCCAGCAAGCTGCTAGGTCAGATTTAGATGAACCCAAGAAAATTCCCCAATACTCTTTTGCTGCAATAAAATTGGTTTATTAAAGGAATAGCCACAGTTTGGTTACATAAATATTAGAAATTTGTCAGACAGAAATACATAGCCAGAAGCAGACCTGCCATTTATTGAACGGAGCAAATGCTCCTATTGTTTAAGACCATGGGGAAGCCTCAGTCGGCTTTCCTGGTCGACCCTGGAGCTGTGCAAGCCTCTGTTTCGCTCCAGTGAGTGGAGGGGTGGCTTTATGTGGGGGCACCATCACAGACCTTTGTGCCACGGTGCTTCCCGCCACTGAACACTGCAGAATAAAACCAGGAACAGTAAGCTCCTGCTTTCTATCTCTAATAATCACCTTAGACCACTAAGCCCCTGTGTCTAGGACAGGTCTTTCAGCTCTCCTGCATTCAGAATGCAGGAAGTAAAGAGTCCAGAAGTGAAGAATAGGGTCTGACTCTTCCCTTATGAACTACATGATGACCCTTTCCAACCAATAAGAAGGCTAGGTCCACCTGGTCTTCTCATTGACTGACTTAACTCTAGGCAATCTGCCCTTCCCACTCTCAATCAGAACTTACTGATGTTTTGAGTTTCTAGTTAAGCTTGGCTGTTACCTCTTAGGTGGCACTTTAAGACTTGTTACCAAGGTCTCTGTCAGCTGCACCCAGTCTCTGGCCAGAACTCTCCCTGCTGCAAATACACAACTGTTCCTAGGATCACTTACCAGGAACAGGATATCCAAGGTGAGATTTGGGCAGACCTGGATTTTCACTTTTTCTTAACATATGCCACTCTTCCAGGAGTTCAATGCAGTGTATAATCTAAAATATTTTATTGTTTTTATTACACATTATAATGAGATCTGTCAATATATTAACAGACATAATTTACATCTTGATATATTGTTGATATATTTACAGATATTTTCCAGGGCATGCCCTCTTTTTTAGCCTTGTGTTCTGAAAAAGAACTTAAATGCCCTCCTTTCTCCTGTGAGTGGGCTTCTGTAGCAGCACATAGACTTCTTGTAATTAATGAATTATATGTAATAATTGTAATATTAAATTTAAAACTATACATAATATAGTGTTTAAATTAACCATGTGAAATTAATATACCAGTGTTTTTAGCTTTTATTTTGCCATATCCTATATTTTTCTTGCATGTGCTGCATTTTGGAGTGCTTTGTCCTCTTCTGTGGTCATGAGATCTGGTCGCCTTGTGCCCATAGGATTGGGCCGTAAGACTGCTGTCATGGACACTAGGGAGCACTGCTAGATACTGAGAACTCTGAGAGCCAAAGGATCAAGGCCAGCACTATCCCCCCACTCTCCCCATTGCACTGTGCATATATATAAGTGGGAAGATCAGACTGTTGTGACTCACCCATGTGCAGTAACAAAATGTAACCTATGCGCATTCACCTTTATATAAGGGGCAATTTCGTCCCTGGAACAGAATTCTTCATGTCTCACCAGACTCACTTCATTAATTAGGATGACAGGAACTGAGCCAGGATATCAAGTGGGGGCTCTTGGATGAAGCCTCTGAGAAATCTCTCCAATCCCTCAGTTAATCAAGACTATAGCTTTTATCTGGTGGCAGACTTATGGAAATGTGTTTGTTTTATCTCTTCTTCCACATGGCCAGCAGTTTTGCAGAGTACTCCCAACTGATTCGAAACTCACCACTAAGGCTACTCAGTCACAAGCACTTAAGGTCTCACAATATGGCTGCCACATAGCAGACACTTGACACAGCCTCTGAGCATTGCTCAGGCACACGAAGAGCTGATTTGTGCAGCTCTCTACTATAGATGAATAGAACACTGGTCTATGAGAGAGAATGAAAACCAAGGAGTCTTTAACCCTATTGTTAAAGGGTTGGGGTTCTGAGCTACAGGGACCCCAGTTGTGGTTGTGAGCTGTAGGAATGCCAGTGCAGTTGCAAATGACTAAAGAAAAACTAAGCCTATCTGGATTAATAATGCTTTGGCACATCATGCGTAGTTTGGCTCTCAGTGGGAAGGAGGTGCAGCATGGGGGGGTTGCCAAATGGGCACCAGCCCACACCAATCAGAGAATCCACCTTGTTGTTGGCATCCTTCAGTCTCGGAAGACTATGGTGTCACACTCTGAATGGTGGTTCTGGAACAGAGTGTCCTCTCCAGTGCGCGAAACCTGGGTAAAGTAGGTATGGAGGATAGGCTGCTACCTATGCAGCAAATCCCCCCTCTCCATGTCGCTGAAATGGTCCAATGGAAAGGCAGAGGCCAATACGGTTGGTTCCAGCGGCGTCGCAGGAGTTGGCAGAACGTGACTGTGTTCAGCCATGAACTGCCTCAAGGACTCTGGCTCCGGATTTTGCCTCGAGGTTGACTCCTGAAGCCTTTTCCATAACTGGATGTAGCCATAAGGCAGTGGAGGTTTGGGATCAGATAATCCACCTAGCTAACCTCTAAAGCCTGCTGCCCCAGTACCTTAAAGGAACAATGGTGTGAGTTGGCCAAAAGATTGACACTGTCACAGTTCTCCTGGCACCCCTCATGTGCCAATAGAAATATCCCCAAGACGTCCTTGCATCATTACTGGACCTCTAGAGAATGCTCCCACTGGCTCATGGGGAGGGTGGGGGAAGGAACTATTGTGTGTGTTCTGTGGCTGAGATCCTTGCATGACCTCTCCCATGGGCCAATCGACTTTGTCCAAGGACCCTGCATCACAGGTGTTAGAGAAAATAGGTGACAGGCTTGTCTTTGGGAAGGTAGGGGAAACGGAATATTGAGAAAGCACTGCGAGGGGGACCCCTTAGGATCAGAAAGAGCTGAGAGCAGAAGACACAAAATGTGTGGAGTGGACAGAGAGACAAGGTAACTTGGAAGGTTGGGAGGACTGAATTTTCTGTGTCAGTTTTAATCAAATTTCTGGCTGTAGGTCTTTAGCACACATATACCGTACTCTTTAACAGTAACTAAAATCTGGCAGCTTTTCACTGATGCTCATGGGCAAATAAATGTTAATTGTAAATCACTTGACAGCAACTGTTGTCTTTAGCCACTGCTGGCTACTCTTAAATGCTAGAAGCAATTTCATAAATTAAATACCAACTCGGACCAGAAATTAATACCAGAAGGATTCATTTCCACCCCTCTGCTCTGGCACTAAAGACTGCAAGCTTGCAGCAAACATGCAATTGTAAAATAAATGAGCACCAAGATGTAACAAGAGTTTAAAATTACATTTCCCCCCTCTTCTGTGCAAATTGCATCCACCATTTAAAAAACCGAACTATCTCCTTTTTGTGTGTGGGTGCAGTGCAGTTACGGTATGAACTCCTGAAAGAGGGGGAAAATATCTGCATTAAGTATTACGGTGACAATGGAAGGTCATATTGCATTTACTGACAGATGGCTTCTTCGATCGCATTTCTCCCATGTTAGTGATGGGTGAACCTCAAACACTTCAGAGGCTAGTTCTGATAAGCACTCCAAAGTGTGGCTGATTAAATTTGAAGCTTATCTAAGCTCTTTTATGGTCTAATCCTGCAGCTTTCCTCCATACTTTTAACTCTGATTGAAGGTGTCAGAGAAAGTATAGCGCTGCATTTGGAGAGAAGCCTGGAAATCTTGCAAAATCTAACTTTCCAATAGCTTCAGTCTTGCTTTTAGTATTTTTTTTTAATTCCTCATTTGACCACTGATGCCATCCGCTCATTCCTTTTTCACTCTCAAAGTATATAAACCTTACGGTTTCAGTCTAACTTTAAGTCCTAGAGCCAGGGTGCGGGGCAATGAAAGCCCATAAATGCAAACCATAGCCAGGCTGGCATGAAGAATTGCATTTAGTTCCTGTTTTGTCTGAAAGGCATTCATCCATATTCCCTCACTCTCTCTCCCACCCCTCACTGGATCTAACCATGGAAAAAAAGAGTATCATTAAATACCTTGAGAAGAGCAAAGGATGTTGGAAGCATGCACACCTGTAGTTTTAGACCTTTCTGTACATTTATAAAAACGGAATTAGGTGGTATTGTCCAGTAGTCCTCTACAGGAATATTTTGCATTGTTTGTTTGTATTGGATCTTGTCATTTAGTTAACCTGGCATAAACTCAGTTCCTTCTCTCTCTCTCTCTCTCTCTCTCTCTCTCTCTCTCTCACACACACACACACACACACACACACACGATAAAGGATCAAAACAGGCTGGAGTGAATATGTCAAAAGGAAAAAAAAATAGCAGACAATGAACAATGGGAGAGATTGACCAGTGGGCCTCTTGGAAGGGATTGTAAATAAAGCAAGGATAGAAATTTAGGATGAATTCTTAAGATTCATTCACATAATGGTTATGACATACGCTCTTGATGTGTGAGCTTCCATCCCTTTAGATGCAACCTGGTTCCATGTGATGAAAAGGCTCAGTTTATGAGACTTGACAAGTGATGGACATTTCAAACAACATGGGCAGCATAAATAGATCTGAGGCCAAAGCAAGTAGGCTCAAGAAGTATCCAAAATGCTAAAGGCAAGTGGGCAATCAACAAGCCTGCAGACCAGATAGAATTCAAGGCCGCAAGGGCTGAGAAAAGGACTGCTTGGGTCAAGGCAAGAAAGCAGAAACAGGCTGATGGAACTCGTCCAGACTGGACTCAAAAACCTTGGTACCCATCCAGTATATACAAGTGCATTGTTGAACAGCTCTCCATATGTGCAAATCCATCTGTATTGCTTATAGGTATTTGCCTTATTCATTTGGAAGGACTCTAAAATACAGCAGAAGGCAGGCAATTACTAAAAGCTCATTCATGTTTGCCATCTTTGTCAATTGTTGCATTCCAGATTTATATTCCTTTTCAGAATGGAGAAGCTCCTAGTAGTATGGGCCAGGTTCCCTCCTCCTCCTCCTCTTCCTCCTCACTTTGTTAAACAAAAGTTGAAAAGGAGTGACAGAGCTCCTCATGCCTTTGTCTCTGGTAGCAGCCAAGGTTCTCACAATACAGACGGGACCTCGGTATCCACTGATTAGTCATCCATTGATTTGCCTTACCACTGATTCTGGGGTCCACCTTTAAATGCCTGTAATAAAGGAAAAAAAGCACCAAGATCCAATTTCCTACCTTCACACTGTTAAATAATAATTATTTCTTTCTGTTAGAGTTCATTATTCACCATATCTAGTGGTATAGCATCTATACCAATGCATTCTGGGGCAACAATGGAGGAGCAAGAAACCTGGAAGTGGGTCTTTAAAGTTATTTTTTCCATATAAAAATATGATTTTATATCCACTTTCCATGAGGAAAGTTCCAGAATGGAACCCCCAGTGGATAACGAGGCACGACCTGTACCTAGTTATTGCATTTGTTCATGGAATTATGAGAAAAACTATTCCTGTCAGTGGTAACCACCATGTTTTCATAGTGATGGACGTTTCACCTTGATCTGATGCAATATCTGGGGCACTTGAAGGAAAATGGCCACCTCTCTGTGGTGAACATCAAAAAGAGCTCCGTTAATCTTTTCAACTCTAAACATTTTAAATAAGCTCAGTGATCTGCAACACTACAATGTAAGCCCCCATTCTGAAAATGAATGCAGTCCTTTAATTTCTCCATTTTCTCATAAAACAGGCATCATTTTTAACATGGGAGTAACTAACCCAACAGGACTTTAATAACAAATACGTATGGGATAATGAAATGAAAAACATTTTTGTGCAGTCCTAGATTTTTAAAGCTCCCAGATTTAAAAAACCCACATTTTTTGTGGCTGTTTTTCCGGGTGAATATATCTTCCCCCTATTAAGAAACCTATCAAGAGATTTCATCCTTTTTGAGATGGAAGGCAAAAACAGTAATTTGAAATTGTGGTAGCATATTGAATGCTTTGCTTTTGCTCAAGCACTATTAATTTCACATACAGTTAATCAACTCTTACAGCTCTGTAACAAATCAAGGTGACTGTGCAACGCCTTGAGCTCTTGAATATAGGAAGTGATTCATGAGTACAAGAAAAGTAACCAATTTGGAGAAATAATAGTTATACACAGAGGCAAAGGAACCACCTTTTGTTTTATCAGCTATCTCTAATCATCTTATCTTCCGCCCCTTAGCCTCCCCTCCTGCCCTTCCCTACAGATAAAGCTTTGATCATATGCAGAATTACCCAAAAAGCTGCTTGACATTTTAACTGCAAGGATACCAAAAAGGTAACCTGCAGAGCTGCTCTCAACTTTATGATTGAACTTTTACACCCCAAAAAGAAAGCATTAATTTGCACCACACAAATGGCTTAGATGACGAGGAAAGCTATTGCATTGTCTTTAGTCTTGTGCTTAACAATGGTATTTTCACAGTCCAATTACAGTGCAGTGGGTTATGATCTTCAGAAATATTCCCTGAATTTCCAGGGAAATTTGCATGTGCATGTCTGTGTCTGTGTGTATTGTTTTTAAAGACTCTAGTCCAGTATTTCTCAACCAGTGGTACTTGAGGTGGTACTCATGGGACCTCCAAACACCTGCAAGACCAGGAACATGGCACAGCACACAGCAGTAGAAGGCTCCAAGCATGCTTTTCTTCACTTGAAAAAACCCTCCCATTCACCCGAAGCCTCTTTCTAGTGTTTGTCACGTCCCATCTGGCCTCCCAACCCAGAAGTAACTGGTGATAATGTCATTGCCAGTTACTTCCAGTGGTACTTCAAATTGGTGGACCATGTGAAAGGGTATGGCAGAGAACAAACATTGAGAAACACTGCTCTAGTCTCTTTGGAGATGAAAGGAAAAATACAAAGGAAGGATTTCATTTATTCAAACTGTGCTTATCTCAGCTTTCAGTCTTCTAGCCGAGGCCAAAAAGTGCATGCCATCATGCTATACCTTGCATGGTTAACTTATGGATAAGCACAAGATGTGGTGACAATTATTTACTTTTTTAAAGGATTAAACAAATGTATGGTCTGTTTATGACTATTAGCCATGATAGCTAAGTGGAATCTCCAAGGCCAGAGTCAGATTTTAGAAACAGAGGCTGGCCATCACCTTCATTTCTTGCTTCTTTTCTTCCAGAGGCATGGTTTACTCTAGAGAATGAAGTGCTCTGACAATGGAGTGCTCTAGGCAGAGCCTGGCCCAATCAAAGCACTTCACACTTTCTTATCCTTAAAGGCACAGGGTTGAGCGACAATGCCTTTCCCTGACATGCTACATTTCTATTTGCAGGGATTTGATATTATGCATTATAGATTCCATCCACAGTATTTTTTCTGGAAATGTGAGTGGTTTGTTCCCGTCATTACTTATTTATTTTGGCACTAGGGTGGTTTGCTCTCTAAGCAAATGGGGTTGACTGCCTTGTGCCATTTCAGCTCTCAGTCGCTGTCTGACCAAGTCACAACAACATGGGGAAAATAGCTAGGAGAAAGAGCTAGTGCTGAACTGTTCCAAGACACATGTTTTATTACCTGAAGCACATTATTGGTAAATAAGATTAGATGGAGGAAGGTGCATGTTATTTTTGTGCTAAAAATGAAACCATTTAAAGCTGCAAGGGATTTAAGTTTTATAGGTCTGTGCATGACAACTGCCAAAACCTCAAAAGATCCATTTAAAAATATTTCACAGTGCCATTATTATAGCCCTGAGGGTACTGAATTAAAGTGCTCCTGTCTCTTATTAATGAGACAGCAGGCTTGGGGGTTTGTTTTGCTTTTGATCCCTCCCTCTCAGATGAAAAAGGGACAAATAAACTGTATCTGCTTGAAGTCTGAATAGTACCACAATATAATATACATAAAGATATACATACGGACACAAAGGTCCAAGCCATGTCAAAGCAAAACATTTCTATTCCATTTGCACAAAAGCAATGAAATTACTGAACAAAAGATGGAATACTAAAAGCTGGCTGTTGACACGGGTATGTACACTTGACAGGTGCAAGTGCTTCAGATATTCTTAGACTAGTTTTGCTAACATTCCTGAAATTTGGTTGCTACAAAATGCTGCAGCACAGGTTCTGGTTGGGGCCAGACATGGGAAGAGATCGCTTCCTTTTTATACCATCTGCAGTGGTTCAGAGCACAATTCTGAGTTGAACCTCAGCCGGTGCAAGTCCCCTGTGCTGGCCCAGGAGTGTCACGAATGTGACATAAAGCGAGTTGGAGCCACCTTTTGAACAGGATGGGCTGGTGCAAGGATGCAATCTTGCCTCCCTGCACCGGATCCTTGCCTGGAGGGGTAAGTTTGTGCTGGCCTGAGCAGCCCAGACGGAGAGTGGAAGAGGGTGGCGGGTGGGAAGAAAGGAGGTAGAGAAGGGGTAGAGAAGGGGCAGGGAGGGCAGGAGGATGGTGGGACACTGGGCAAATCGGGCCTGGAATGGGGGGCAGAACTGCAGCCCAAATCCTCCATGCCAGCTGGGTGTTATACCAAGCGGCTTGTATTTGTGCCAGTAATTTTGCTTGCATAGATCCGGGTGACCCCATAGGGGTGGCTGGTGTGTAACATGAGATAAGAGGAAAAGTATCACCTTAATCTGAGTTCTGATCCAGCTGGCACCTTTATTGTGCTGGATACAGTGCAGGTCACTCAGCCTGCCTGCCTGTTTTAGCACAAGTTAGGATCAGATTGAGTACTTCTGGGCTTAATTCAATACGTTGGCTTCTGGGCTCAATTCAGATATGAATCTGCCTACACCTGGTTGCACACCTGGGGCCCTGGTCCAACTTTCCTCTTTTTTTCCTGACATTGGGGGGGAGGAATCAGGGTCTTTTCTAGTTTTGGAATACCTTTCCTTTGGGGGATCTCCTCCTCTTGACTTCCTCACTGGTTATTTTTCACCATTTGGTAAAGACAGTTTTGTTTAGGCAGGCATCTAGCTTGTTGCACTGCACTGTAGTGCCCCCCCCACCCCGACTTTAATTTTTGGCCTCTGTGTTGGGTTGGAATTTGCATTTATATTTTTATGGTATTATTGGATTTTAAAATGTTGTAAGCTACCTTACAATCGTGGTGGGCCTTGTCAAAGACAGAATGGTGGAATATAAACATTTGGATAAAAATATGCTTGTTTAGAACCTACCATATAGTTGGCAAAGAAAAAGTGATTTTAAAAAGTTTGATTTCCCTTCCTTATTATTATCCCCATCATGAAGTTCACCGAGTCATGCCCTTGGAAACTGTGCGTGGGTCCAGCAGCACATGATGTAGATTTCCCCCAAGTGAACATGTTACGTCATTCTGAAAAGCACCCCCAGTAACAATTGCCTCTCAGTGCCTCTCTTGGAACTGGCTAAAACTGGTTTCCTCATTGATGCTTGGAAGAGACTCCTTGTGTCAGCATTTCCTTCTTTTCTCTGACCTGCCCCAATACAGGACCCAAATCAAGCAGACTCTGTTGCCAGGAGAGAGAGAGAGAGAGAGAGAGAGAGAGAGAGCACAATGCCACTAGAATGGTCCTGATTCAATGTATACAGCCCCCCCCCCCCAAATCACTTAAGAAGAAAGTCTCCCCTCCAAGCTGACAAGGCAAATATATTTGTTGGAAGGTATCAGTAGAAGTTATGGTATAGAATGCTTACCTGAAATGTAAATAGCATGGTCCATCTCTGAATGTCCAAGCAAGTTGAACTTGAGTAAAAAATTGGTTCTCACAAACGGTTTCGGTTTTAACTCACATATTTGGCTGAACTTGGCAGAAAGACAGTTGTTCTCAGGACATACTGATAAGACTAGCCAGCACAATGAAGAAGTCTTTGTCTTCAGAGCACAGAAAAAAAAATCTAGCAGTTTGAAATTCGGCTTGAAGTTTTAACATTGCTTTAACGTTCAGTTTGAAGACTTTTAGAGCACTAAGCTGTGCACACACATGCTAGAAAGCACATATTCACACCAGCTCTCATAGAAGAACGCTAGTAAGCTTAGCTTTCTCATATTCCTTGTTTTTCATTTTGAGATCAGTTTTGGGGTACACATAAGTGTGACTAACAAATAGTAATGTTTTAACTGAGTTTTAGTGGACTAACTGCATTCTAGAGTTTAAAGAGACATGATATCAAAGCACTTCCGGATTAACACATTGCAAAGGTCAGATTCCCAGAGAAAATCATTTCACAGCAGTTTTTAGATGAACACACACACCATGATGTCAATAGCAAGTATGTTGCATTTCACAGATTGCCTTACGAAGGCCACAGAACATCATCCGATGGTTATGGATGAGGTCAGGTTTGTGTGCAGTGCCATTGGCTAACTGCTGGGGGTATATTGTATATGATGGATGTATGAGATGGCCTGTTATAAAACAACGGATGTTTTGAACCCACCAATGAATTGTCTCCAAATGTGTTTCAAGGAGGGAACCCCAGATTGTAATAAAAGTCAGCTAAAGGAGGCGTTACACGCTTCTCTTCTCCCCACTTCTGGTGCAAGCAGTTTCCTTTGGGGCTTCTCTTCTTCACACTTCCTATGTCTCCTTTGGGGATGTGGATGGATTTACAATCTTTTGCTGATGGATTTACAATAAAAGCCTGGATTTGATCACCACTGTCTACTGAGTTTGCTTTGGTACCTGGGATTACAGTGCAACATCTGAGATCTCTTGTAACATCTAGGATCCCTTGTAACATCTTGGTTTTTGCACCTTGCAACATATTGAGCCTTGAAAATGGCTGGCAACCTTCAGTCTCAAAAGACTATGGTATAAGCCTACAGCACCCGGTATTCCCAGGCAGTCTCCCACCCAAGTACTAACCAGGCCTGACCCTGCTTAGCTTCCAAGATCAGATGAGATCAGGCATGTGCAGGGTAACAGTTGCTGCCATTATGTAAAGTGAAACTGAGTCACATGTGCACAGTTACTCATCAGTAGGCAAACATACCTTGGTTCCTATCAAAGGCCAGACGAAGTGAAATACAGAGCCACTAGAATGGTCCTGATTGGATGAACCTGGAACTCAACAAATGCTCCAGAAGGCAGTGCCCCCCCCCCCACCATATCAGATGCTTGAGCAGCTGTTAAGGCAATTTTTTCATTAGTCTTGTAAAGCTAGGTGGGTCCTGACAGAGTGTCATTTTTAAAAGTAGGCCCTGGTGCTAAAATGTTTGGTAACCACTGCCCTAATCATGCATCCAAGTCTTATTGTCCTCTAACTACACTTCCTTCAAGGTTATGTTGAAGAGCCCATCAGACCTTAGTGATCCCCAGGGGGTAGGTGAGACCTTGGCTACACATAGATACAGTCTCTCAGAGAATCAAGTCAGAGCATAAGAAGCCTGGATCTTAAGAAACCTAGAGTTGATTATATCACTAATGTGTCTAATTGGACAGTTTTTGACCATCCTGGCATCCCTATTAGCCCTTGGACCCCATCAGGTGAATTTTGATGCCCAGTCAGTGGGTGCATGCCAATTCCACTGGTGGGCTGTCTGGGGCTATGATCTTTGCTGGACCCAAATGAAGAAGACCATGAATCCACAAAATGATATGCCTGCTTGGCTGTGCAGTCTTTCTGCAATGGCTCTGATTTAAAAGTGTCTCAGACAAGCTTGGTTCCTATTAAACGTTACTGAAGGAAAGCTTCAGCTTTCCTTAAGGGGAATAGAAGGGAGCTCAATCACCACATCAGGTATGCGACAAAACAACTTAGGTCTCTGGCTTGTGTTTTGTCAACCTTTTTAAAGCCTTATCTGCCCAATGTTGCATATATGCAACAAAAATCAAACGTGTATACCTGTGGGCTGGGCAGAATTAGGGTTCTGTGGGCTGCTCCAGAATTAAGTGCTGGAGCAAGCCCTTAAGGAATTGCAAAAGGCTGATCTGGGTCTGGGCTGTTAAAAACCCAGGTGCCCCTCTGTCTCTATTCACTGAAATAGGAGAGTTAACCCTTTTCTCTCTGGACATTGCCTGCTGCCACCTTCTGGCTTAACCAGTTAAATGTGGAAACAGGAGGAAAAAGAAGATTTCCTCTCTCAGGAGGTGGAAGAAAATAGGCTGACATAGTAATAGACATCATCATTAGCAAATGATGAGGGCGATTTCCTCAGCTTCACAACAGTGTGACATTTCAATAGACTAGAAAGGAAGTCAAGAGCGCACACCAGCCACCCTTCCATTTGGCTTTCATTTTAATACCTGAGTGCACTGCAGATATGACAGTTTTCCCAAATTTGGTAGACAAGTGGCTGATATTAATAAATGGTCCAAAAATGTATGTGCAGCTGTTGAAAACCAGTCAGCAAGTACTTGGAGGCTTTCGTGTGAGTGGCTGATAAAACAGAAGCATGCACAAAAAATGCAGGAACACACTCAGCAATTGACCAGGGCCATCCATAATTGTGCAAATATACATCACCCACAAAAAGCCCTTTATGACATTATGATGCATGTACACTGTGCTCCTGTTTAATCTGGGAGGTGAGCAGCTGACTTCCAGTTATAATGCTTTTAACTAGTATGCGACACTGGATGTAGTAACTCACAGAGTGCGTTGCTTCAAGAAAATCCACATTTCGTATCAAGAAAACGGAGGAGGAGAAAACCTGCATTGAAGGAACCAAAATTCTATAGCTCAGAAACTTGATTCCTCCCAGAATAAATTCAGAAAATCAAGACAATGATTACAATGTGTGTCTATGTTTTAATATAGACAGTAGATTCACAAGCTACGTGCTGCATTTGAACTGCCTATGTGGGCTTTTTAAAAATAGCAATGTAGGGATAAGAGTAGAGATATGCCCTAATGGTGGCTAGTAAGGAAACAGGGCTAGGCAAAAGCCCTTGCTGACAATGACTGTAGTCTTGGGGAGGGGGCACAATAACTGCATCTCTGAATAATGACACTTTTTGAAGATCCTGGTCACAACCTGAAGAATGTCTGAAGTAGGGAAAGGCTATATTCAGGCTGCTTTGCAACTAGATGATGAGACTTTTCCCACTGTCCTGATCTGCCTCTTTACATTTCTGGACATGTGCAAGAATTGGCACACGATGGACCCTACCTCCAGTCTTTCACCCTTCCCCACTTCCTTCCTCTCCTCAGACTTATGTCCGCAAAATAGCTGGCATGGGTAAAAGGATACCCATAGGCAATTAGGCAGCCCACTGGGAGGCAGGTAAAAAAGATTTTTACTTGCCCTTTTTGGCCATCTAATTGCTCCTGCCCACCACAACTTTCAGCATGGCGACTGCATGGTGAAAGATGGTGGGGGATAGGGCTGGGCTGCAGGGAGCCAACATTCCATGAGTTCCCAGTTAAAAAAGAAGTCAATTCAAATGGCAGAAAGGGGCCCACTAGGTAAACCCAGCAGGCGCTGGGCAGAAGTCTGTCCATTTTCAGCAGGGTGAAGCGGGGCAAGGCTTTTTCAGGGGAAGGTTCGCAGGCAGTGGTTTGATTGGCACTCAACAGATGGTGAGCTGCAGTTTGTCTGGGATCAGATGGCAGGAATGGAGATGAATGAAAAAGAAAAGGAGAAGGAAGAAAAGGGAAGAAACTGGTTACCTGTCTGGAGCACCTTGGAGAGTCATACAGATTTCTGGGTTGCTGATGAAATGGAAATGTTTAATGTAGCACAAATAGGTCACTCTCAGACATTGACACATTACATGGAAGGAAAATGAACACTTTTGAGGGGGGTCTCTAGTCAGACTTGTGTTTCTGGTCACAGGTCAACAGATAGTCGTTTGTGGGCTGAGTTCATTTTGGACCATCCTATTGCTCTGAGATGGTTCTTGATGAGTTCCTATTGCCCATCCCCAGATCTTAGATGCTGATTTGGGGAATTTGTGTGTGGGGAAAGATAATGGATTAGGGAGACTCAGAAAGGGGGGAGACACCTCCTTTGGGGAAAGATTTAATTGTTGCATTCCCTGGTTCAAGAACATAAGAACATAAGAACAGCCCCGCTGGATCAGGCTGCTCGGCTGATCCAGGCTGCTCAGCTGATCAGGCTGCTGATCAAGACAGCTCGGACATCAGATTAGCAGGCTTTGGATGTGAATAGGAAAAGATCTGGCTGGAGTTAGAAGTCCAATCAGCTAGCTTTTCTCCAAGATCATGAAACTCTAAAATTCTACTATTGTCCTTGCATGCAGATGGGATAGCTTTAGGCAAGGTGCAGCCATCTGGATATTTCCAGGAGATGTCTCCATGTAGACAAGGAGGGAAGGGGGACTCCAGCTCTCATCAGCACCTTCATCTTTCTGTTTTCCTTTTTGGAGGGAAGCAGAGGGCAACGACTTATGCAGACTACTTAGAATACTGCTTCCTTAGCAATGAGAAGAGGTGAGAAAGGAGCCCCTCACTACTGCGAGTCTAAATAAAGGATATGTTTGAAGGGAGGTAGGTAGAAGACTGATGGAAAGGGCTGATGAGGCAGGGCTGTGTTTCTTCTAGTTCTGGCTTAAAAACTGAGCTTTGAGTTTTAGTCCCTTCTTTTTTCCCTGGAAGGGGGGGGATGGAATTTAGAACCTCCAAAATTCTTCTCTCTGAATCTGAACCAATAGACACAAGCAAAGAGAAAGAGCTTGTGGGGGGGAGGGGGGCACTACTTAGGAGAGGGCAGAGGTGGCTGCCCAAGATATGCACTGATTTTTGTAATAAAGGTTCTTGGCAGCTAGCTTAATCTGCAGGAGAAGGTTGATTGATACGACTGGTAAAAAGTGTTCCTTCTGCTATGCATGAGGGCATAATTGCTGCAATAATCATAAATTTATTGTTTCCACCTGCAGGTTTAGCAGGAGCCTACCCGGTCGCTTTATAGCCATATACTTTCAAAGGTGTAGCACAGAAACTTTTTATATCATGATTATCTGCTATTAGTCCTCTATTTTATGGCATTATTATTGTGCTGTTCATCTCTCTTTCGTCATTCCCCGTTCCCTTTGAACTGGGGTTTTTAATCTTCTTAAAACGCAACCTACCTCTTTCCTTTGTACGATAATTGAGTAGAAGCGCACTTGCCTTTTATTAAGTGCTATATTACGGATCACTGACATCCAGGCAGTCTATATGACAATGAGCCTGAAGATATGATCTTTCTCAGGACGCGGTGTACGTTTCAGCACTGAAGTTCTCTTCTGAGTTGGAGCTCCCATTAGAAGGGTTTGTATTCATTTAGGCTGTGGTCTTGAGCCGTTCGGCTGCAATCCTACATACATTTTGCTGAACACGATGGGGCCGACTTCTTAGTAGACATGCATATGATTATGCTGTGAGGCTACTTAGATCGCACTGAAGCAAGCTTACTCCAGAGTACGCATGTATAGCATTGATCTGTCAATCAACTAAACATTATGCTGCTTTCTGACAGCACAAGTTGTTGCTATTTTTCCTTGTTGATTAGAAGCGTAGGCCGTCTTTGCAACATATGCATATGCCAAAAGGGGGGGAAAGAGTCCTATACCTCTATTATTTATGCAGAAGCAGGAATTTGGATAGATGCAGTCTTTCTTGATGCTACTGAGATGGGACGTAACCTGTGCTTACTGAAATCTGCTTTTCTACATAACTACTGAAGGCTCCCTATGCACAGAATGTGTTTGTCGGACCATGTACTAATGTCCCAATCCTATCTCCCACTTGTGCCATAGGAGTGCAAACTCTGCCAGCATAGGTTGTCACAAACATGCCATAAAGCATGTTGCAAGAGCTCGCCAGTTAGGAGTGTCAGTGGGAAAGCCTGCTGGTACCAGTGCAAGGAGTGGTGCAAACTGGAGTAGATAAGCAGTGCGGGTGGTGAATAGGGCAGGGAGGGGAGGGGTATAATGGAGCGGGGGTGGGTGGGATCAGGCTTGCGAGGGGGCAGGAGCAGCGGCAGCACTGGTAGCAATGCACACCGCATCTTATTGCCCTTTCTGGGTTCAATCCACTGACATGGAGAAATGTGGAATTGCACCAACTATTTTGCAGGTGTAGATTTGAGTTGCCCCATTGCAGCTTCTGGGGCTTTCCCTGGGACAAACGTCCCCTTAGCTTACGGAGACCTCTAGCGTGCAAAATTGCAACACAAGATGCAGCGCAAACCACACTGGAGCCTTTGCATCAGTGTGGGAGACTTTGGATAGAATTGGGCTGTAAACCAACAAGAAACTAGCATGGTTGGGTACTACTACCACTTTGCTGTTTGGTTTTTTGCTGATGAGGCTAAAAGTTACAACAGTGAACTTGGAACTGGTCCCACTATTGGAGACATAGTGAGGGATTGAAGGTATTTATATCTCATATTAGATTCAATTACGCTAGACCTTTCCCTGAAGTCTGTCTGAGCCATCATTATCTCTAAGAGTTATATCTACCTGTGTTTCAGTTATCTATTACGGCTCTCTAATTTGATCATAAGCAGAGAGGCCACATGCCACATCTATCAAATCAAGCTTGACATTGATCAAGTTCTTCTTCTTCCATAATTTCTAAGCCTGTAGGACATGCCTAACCACTGTCCCATGATTGCAGAAAATCATTGATGGGAATGAAAACTGGGGAAAAGAGCACAATCAGGAAAAGAAATGCAGTGACAACAGCTTGGGCTGTAAGAGGCACATGTGCCCCAGTCACTTGGAAATGCTACTTTTCATTGTCCATTGCGTGAACACAAACATTTCTACAAATCTGATGTTGCTTTTGGACACTTGGGCCCATGGAGGCCAACGGAGTTGGCTGCAGGCCAGGTGCAACCTGGAAGCAGCCTCTGGTAGCTCCCAAAAGTGCTTTGCAGTGGAACACGGAGCATTGGGTCACAACCCACTGCAGAAGACAAGGTGGGTCACAGTGGGTAAAAGTTTGGGAACTACTGATCTAAGTCCTTCCCTTCTTTACTACTACCCCACATTTCCCCCTTATGTGTGTCACACTGGCATTTTCATTGGAAGAATCTGCAGCAGTATGCAGGGCACAAATCTGGAGCGGGAGGGTGGAAAATGGTGCATTTACCAGGGTTTCTTTAAAAAGCAGGTGTAGAAGTGAAGGGAAGTAGTACAAACAGCCTTCCCCCCACTCCCCATTAGGATGACCCACTGGGAAAGTGAGCAGAGGACTCAGGACATACACACTCTGTGACTACACACATCTTCAAACATGTGGGGTCAGTTGGACAATAAAAGTATTGTCCAAACCAGCCCAATGCAGGCGTGTCACCACAGGAAATGAGTGATTTTATGCATTGAGAAGTGTAACAAAAAAATACCATTTTAGTGACAGCCCCATGCTGCATCTAAGGGACAGTGTCATCCTGAATGTTACTACAATAAAGGGAAACACTAAGTTTAGAGCTTTAGTTACTCAGGGCCCAATCCTAACAATACCTTCACATTTTGTTTACTTACCTTTGCTACCTCATGGGCCCCTCAGGGTCCATTTGGATCAGTGCTAGCTCTTTAGTTTGCACAAGTCTGAGAAGAGGGGCACATCAAAGCCAAATGGAGTAAAAGATGTTGGCAGAGCCATTACCTTGTGATATCCTACCTCTGCCCACTCTCCAGTGATACACCCGTGTTCTCCGGTAATCTGTTGCCAACACTGCTCCTTCACATGTATATGTGTGTCCTACGCATGTCATGTGCACATACACAAATAACTGAAATTGGGGAAATTAGCAAGCAAGCTCACATCTAGCAGTATGACAAGGTTTGGGATCATCGACTGTTTTGCCAGATTCCCGGTCCACGCTTCACTTAGAGAACTTATGCCACTTTAAGCTAATTAGCTGCCCTTCATTCCCCAACAGTGGCCCTAGTTCTTCACTGCAGTACTGATGGACTCCACCACCAGGGTAGCTTGCCTGTTCAACCTGCAGAATCAAAAGTTATGGCCAAAAATTGGAGAATAAAAAAGGTATGGATCCCTATGGAAAGTGAAAGTGAGCCGTATCGTGCGTTTACTTGTGAGTAAGCAAACATGCCTTAGTCCATCAGAAAGGGTAGGATGAGAGGAATCCAACAACACCAGAATGGTCCTGATCTAATGAATGCAGCCCCCAAAAACACCTGAGAAAGTAGTCCCACCCTCCAAGCAGATGAATGTATTGAGTCCTATGGAAAGCGAAACTAAGCCTCACGGTTGCATTTACTTGTAAGTAAGCAAACGTGCCTTGGCTGGTGTAGAAGATCAGGTGAAAGAGAGTGCAAGGCTACCAGAATGGTCCTGATCCTATACACCTGGAGCTAAACAAGTGCTCCAGAAGGCAGCCTCCCCCCCTACACTAAAAAGGATCAAAACAGGGGCTTCAGCTGATAAGGTGAACTTTTTTGAGACTTGCAAAGCCAAGTGGATCCTAACAGTGATCTGGTTTAAACAGAAGTTCTTAAATTGAACTGGGCACTGGGTTGGGCTGAAAACCTTACTGGTTTTGGAGGGGGGTGTTATTGCAGGCAGGCTGCAGAGGAAATTCACTTGGTGGACCAGGACTGGCTTATTTATTTGTTTTACTTTAATTATTTATACTTAATTATTTTAATTTGCCTGATGATTTCACTTCCACCAAGACATCACTTCTGGTGAGTCTTGGACAGACTGTCATTCTAAAAAGTGAGTCCCAGTGCTAAAAGTTTGAGAACTTCTGCAATAAGGTGTTAGTGACCAAATTCACTAAAATCACAGTTTGGAGGAATAATACCATCATGCTATATATCAATCAATGCGCAATTTTATCCAGAATGTGTTCTTTCTTTCTTCTATCAAAAGGTACAGCCAAAAAACCAGTGGGGGGCGGAGTGATGGTACATCACCACGCCACCACCTGGGGCGTTGCCCTGCCCACTGCATGGGGGGGGGGGGTGACGTGCTGGCATCCCGCACCGGGTGACACAAACCCTAGTGATGCCACTGTGCTCAGGTTGGGAATCCTGAGTCTACTGTCCAGCTCAGAAACCAAGCACACATTTTTCAAACACATTTTTGGGAAAGAGGGTGTACGTTACACCAGACCTCCCCCCCCCCCAGGCCCTGATCCCTGCCCACTCTCCATTTTAGTCAAACCCTGCTCCCAGCCCCATACTGGCTCCTCACTGCCAGCGAGCACACTCAGTTGCCAGTGATTCAACTGGCAGACTCTCTGCATTTGTCAGTGGATGTGCCGGACTGTTGGCAGAACGTCACTTCTGCTGATGGGCCAGCACTTAGGCTGGCAGAACTCAAGGGCAGCCCAGTTAGGATTGGGCTGTCAGTGTCCTAGTTGCTTCTTGCTCTCTTCTTCCAATATATTCCTACACGATTAGGACTGTAATTTATCATGAATGTGCTGTGTCATGACACATTCATATGTTACATTAAATGTGTAGCTTGGTCCTGTGCAACTGCTTTGTTGCAGTTAAATAATAGTTGTGGGAGAATCCAGTGAAGAAAGAGCTTGCAAGGTGAAGGAAGAGGTGGCTGGATGGAGCTGTTGGAGATCTCCCATCTATAACAATGACTGTGCTTGCAGATGGATGGAAGACAGGGCTCTGTTGACTCCTCCATACATAGAGAATGTGCATGTGTATGTTGTTAGATCTGACCCTATAAATATAAATACTTAAGCAGGCTTTTATCACTGTAGATTTCTGAATAAGTAACTCAGCTGTTCCCTTATGTAAAATACACCAAAACCCAGCCAAGAGAATCATGTAGTGAGTTTGGTTCCTGAAACATGACAAGGAAGGAGGATCACAAATGGATGAAATAAACTCACCAGATATTAGGCAGCACCCATTTTTTTCTGATGGTTATTAGGATCAAAGGGATAACCACAAACTGGGTGATTACACTTCATTTTGAGATATGGAAATGAGAATTGCTCCCCACTGAATCAGGCCAGGCTATTCCACATCACTCTCGTTATTGATAATGGCTTTCTGTTACTCTACTAGTGCACATTGTTTCATGTTCATTATTTTCCTGGGCAGTACTGCAGTGCAGATGCTTAACTGAGTGACTGAGCTTACGTATCTTTGTGGCTTTTTTTCCTCTGAATTCATTGATCTGAACCCAAATACCTGCTCCAGACTCTTCCTTGCATACAGTGATGCCTGGTTGTTGTTTGGGAAGTGGAATATCACAAGTAACCATGGCATTCCTTTTTAAAAAATCCTTTAGCAATCAGTCTTTGATTTATGTCCTATCTATTTTTCCAAGTTTAAGCACCAAACACCAAACACCAAAAGGTAGAAGATGCCAGTTGAGATGTCATTAGGATTAATGCATATGTTTCTTTAGTGGTGTGGCTGCCACTGCAAAAATGTTATGTCATGATAGGACACTACTAGCAGAGTACGGTTTAAGTCAGGGGTATCAGACATTAGGCCCAGGGGCCATATGTGGCCCAAGGAAGCTCTTTATCTGGCCCTTGGGCTCTTCCAGCACCACCATCAGCTGCTCTCAGTTGCTGAGCTGTGCTGAGGTGCCACTGCTGAAAGGAGCCCGCTTTATAATTGGAGTCTCCTCTATCTTGAAAATATGAGCAAGATTTGCATATTTTCTCTTCTGTCATTTCTAAATAATGAGTTCCTATGTGAAAAAAGTGCTTATTTCTGATCCTGACCTGCTTAATAGCTTTACTCCCTGCTCTATGATATCATTTCCAGCCCTCAACAGGCATCATAAATGCTATTTGATCCACTGTATAAAATGAGTTTGGGCTAAGTCAGGGGTCTAAGTCAGGGGTGCCCAAACCCCGGTTCGGGGGCCACTTGCGGCCCTCGGGGGCTCCCAATCCAGCCCGTGGGGAGCCCCCAGTCTCCAATGAGCCTCTGGCCCTCCAGAGACTTGCTGGAGCCTATGCTGGCCCTATGCAACTGCTCTCAGTGTGATGACAACTGTTTGACCTCTCACCTGAGCTGTGGGACAAGGGCTCCCTCCACTACTTGGTGTTTCATGTCTGTGATGCAACAGTGGCAGTGAAGAAAAGGCTGGCCTTTGTGCAATGCCTTTTGAGCTACTGCAAGACCATTCATTCATATAAGTTCCATCTCTAATATATTCATTTATGTAAATTTATTCTTTATGCCTAATAAAGGTTCTGTTGACTGTAAATTTATTCAAATTTTAATTGTAAATTAATTCTTTTTTTCCTAGCCTCCAACACAGCGTCAGAGAGATGATGTGGCCCTCCTGCCAAAATGGACACCCCTGGTCTATGTCAATGGAATGACGTTGCTATTTTCCATGGTCATGTTCTCCACAGCTCTGATAAGATGATATTTATTATGTCAAGGCCATCGAAGGTGAAGATTCTTGATTTTGTTTAAGTGATTAGTGTATGGAACAAAAGTGATGCCATCTCTCACCTTCTGATGAGTGCTGAAAGCCATTATGCTTTAGCATATAGACCTTGCAGTACATAAGCTTCCTTGGACTCCTTTGACCTTACATTTGTATTTGTTTGGAGATCCACAGATAGAAAGGAAATCCTCGTCTTGTTCGTGCTGTGGTTGCTGCCACTGCATTTTTTGACAATTCAGTTTTTTTCTGTAGCCAGCCTGCTGCTCGCTGACACTGAAATAGCTTTGTGAAAAAAATAAAACTGATGATGTTAAGAGACACGGAGCAACACTCCTTCCCTGCCTGCTACTCCATTTAGCACTCTGCTCTTGTAAAGTTGCTTCCCTATCTGACATGCTTTTGCTTGTCAGATTGGTTCTGGCCCAAGAGAACTGAAGGTATTCACAGACTGCAGTGTGCTGGTGCACAGAGAAGAGTTGCATTATTAAAGATACAGAATGACCCATCTTGAAAAACCGTACTGCCGCTGCCCCTGAGTTTTCTAGGCTCCATTTTGGGGACTGGAACAAACAGCATTTGAGGAAGCGTGGAGCAGACAAGTTGGAACAGGGATAATTTTTCCAGTCTCTTTGAATAATTCAGTCAACAGAAAGGCTTAATAATAGCAGCAAAACATGATGAGTCTCTAGATTGCAATAAGCCATGGGATCCAAAGATCCATTTTCTGGGGATCGTTGTTTGCCAAAGGGCGGTGTTTAATTACATGAATGTGCTAAATTCATACAGTGTCCCTTAATTTCATGATGCCCGACCTCTTCTAGACTTAAGATGTGGCAAACTGTATGCACACCATAGTAAGTAGTAGAAATAGGCAAATGGACCACTCAGTCCTAGGCTGCAGTGGGCCTTCTGCAGTCCGCGCTGACTATTTTGCAGGTGCAGACTGGAGAAGCTCCGTGTCAGGCTTTTCATTCTAACATGGAGCATAAGGTCCTGTGGGGGCCTCCTCTGCTGATCCCAACCCCCTCCTGGGCCAGATCCTTCCCTCCCTTCACCCCATTGCGCACACACTCCTCACCTCCTCCTGCCCCGAAAAGCCTGTCTTCCAGCCAGCACTGCAGGAGTGCCAACCAGCTGTCCCCACCATGCTGGAGCTTGGGACTGACTGGCAGTGGCCTGACATTGGCGTCCCCTATTCCCAGGGTGCCGTAAACCTACTTTATGGCACACTGACGACACCCAGCGCTGGCGGTACACTTGTACCATTGGCACTGAAGAGCTCAGGATTGGGCTCTCATTTGGTATTGCCATAGAAATGTTATCCCCCCCCCCCCAAAAAAAAAACCAGACATAGCACAGCTATTGTTTCCTAACAATACCCATTGGGAAAACAATTCTCAAGGACTTCTGGCAACTTTTTCCTGTGACATGCTAACAGAATATCAGAGAGGGAAGATCTTCCTTACCTCGTTTTCTTGCAACTTTCTTGTGAAGGTAGTATGATTGACAGTGCAATCCTGTGCATGCCTATAGAGAAGTCAGTCCCACTGTGTTCCATGGGACTTACTCCCCTGCACGTGTGTATAAGATTGCAGCAAGAGCCATTGTTGCCAGGTGTGCTTAAGCTCATATCCATTTGGTCCACATGATATTTCTAGTCCAGGGATGTCAAACTCATTTCATTCAGAGGGTTGAAGTTAGCATCATGGTGCCTGCTGAGGGTTAGAAGTGACATCACTAAGCAGAAAGTGACATCTTTAAGCAGATGACGACCAGAAATAAGCACTTTGTTCTCACAAAGAAACTCACTAGCTGCAAATGACAGCAGAGAAAATGTGCAAATCTTGTTCATATTTTCAAGATATGAGAGAGCCCAATTATCATGCTGGAAGACCCCAATGATAATGGGAGGGGGATAAACTGCTTCCCCGGGCTGCATTCGGCCTGAGGGCCTTATGTTTGACACTCCTACAAATTTTCAAGTGACCTCCTGCAGTTGTGTGTGAACATGATAGGTAGGAATGGGTTTTGCAAAAAGGGACCCTTACATTTGCAAAAAACACCTCCACTCACTCAAAGGGGGATCCATGATTTTCAATGACATCTTCTTAAAGCTGCAGTTCTCCCCATGCACCAACTCTCACACCGCTCAGGAATGGTTTTCAGGGGTGTTGAAGCAGAAAAGAAATCGTGGGAAAGCCCCATTCCATTTGTGGAACTCTGTTCATAGATGCTAGACTCCAACCCCATGTCTCTATTATACCACCTCCAGCTCTTTAAAATTGCACGAAAACATCTGTCTTCAGTCCCATACTGCACACAGGTCAGCAACGCCCATAAAAGTCAATGTAGCAATGCATTTGAGAGCTGCAAGTCCTTAATATAGACCAAAAGTGCCCCAAAATATGCCCAAGAAATAACTCGGCAATATAGGAAAACAAAGCAGCATGATTTAGGTGCCCTTGCCATACATGAACTAGCTTTTCTATCTGTAATATCTCAAATATTACAAGCTGCCACAAGATTTCCCATGCAAGCACTTACTGGGTCGAATGGGAGGTGATTTGTGGAGTATCAATACCGAGCATTAATATTTTAAGTTCTGCCAGACTGTGGGTTATAAACTCAAGGCCATAACAATAATAATTCCGCAAGTGCCAATGCAACTGTGCCTCTTTTAAGGGGTGTGAAAAAAGCAGCAGGTTAGGCAGGAATAGAAATTTCATCTTCTGTTATTTTTATATTAGCTTCTTGGTGCTCATCAAGAGTCAGGTTATTAAACGATATTTTAATAAAGATGCATGGGTGGACACTTGCTCATGAAATAATCTCTCTGTGTATATATGTGAACTTTTATCACAAGACTCTGCAGTTTATTATCTTTATGCTCATAAGCATTGCAGACTATAGCAAATTGTGTGTGTGAATATAAAAAATTTCTTCCTGGGATTTTTTTGCTTCTTTCATACTATATCAGATTTTTTTTTTTTTTTGCTATTTTTATTGAGTAGTATTTCCTTTTTTATTACAATAATAAAGCAGCTACACTATATATACAAAAGCCATTAGAGCTATATATTCAGCCGACACTCACTTTTATTATTATTAAAATACCTTAATGGTTATTGCTATATTAGTGAGATATATAGATTAGACTTTTAACGGTTATTCTGGTATTAATAAGATCTACATAGCAATTGTGCAATTCGTATTGCTAATTTAATAAGATATACAGGAGACTTTTATAAGAAATGGGAGTATTCATTACTTAACTTGCACACAGAAGCAGCTGTTATCATTCATAAAGCAACACAAGTTAGTAACAAGCTGCGGAAAACTTTATATTTCACTAAGGAGTTGTTTCATAAATGTACTGATATTATGGAAGCAGAGGTAGGTGTACTTTAATGAGAAAGAGAAGGCTCCCTGAAAGGATAATAACATTGGAACTGCCTGCAGGTCATCCATGAAACTTGGCTGAATGGAGCCTTCATTCAGCTAAGTTTCATGGGGGTAAGATCCTTTGTTGACCACAACAAAAAGTAATTGAACAGTCAATTACTGTTCATCATCATAGAATCATCATAGTCCTAATCATAGGATCATAATGTTGGTTGGCAAATGGTTGGCAACCTTCAGTCTCGAAAGACTATGGTATAAGACTACAGCACCCAGTATTCCCAGGCGGTCTCCCATCCAAGTACAAACCAGGCCTGACCCTGCGTAGCTTCTGAGATCAGATGAGATCGGGCATGTGCAGGGTAACAGTTGCTGCCAATAATGTTGAGAGAGGCCAGAAACCCAGTTTGTCTCTTGCCTGATCATCACCCCATTTACACCTCACAAACCAAAGATATGCATTTACTGTAGCATGGGGCTGAATCAAGTGGGAGGTTGCTTACTTATGCCATAATATCGGCATGAAGTGGCCTCAGAATCTGTCCATAACTCAGTGTTTTCCAAATCTTGGTTGTGATGCCCCCATACCTGGAAGGAAGTGATGATGATGCAACAATGCAATCGTGTAATGACACCATTGCCACTTTCATTCAGGTTGGAGGTAGAATGTGTGATAAGAAGCTCAGGGTGGATGGGAGGTCTTTTTCAAGTGTGCAAAACTTGAAACACGTGCAGCAGTCCTGCCCACTGCACTGGGCTCGCACTGTGGTCCCAATGCCAGGCAATGGGCTTTCTGCAATGCACCAGTAAGTTCCTTGTGACAGCCCTGCACATTTTGGGAACCTGTGTCATAGCCAGTTGGAGGAAAGGGGTTTTTGCTCACCCCCTTCTGTTCCTACTGATAGCCTCACCAGGTTGGAGAGGTTGCCTCCTTTCACATCAGGAGGCAGAAAAGAAAATCCTTAGCTTCCTGCAGGCATAATGTCTAGAGCTTGTAAAGCCCCCTTTGCAGATCACACAGATTCTGTCAGCTCCTTTGGGGCAATAGGGATCCAGCTCTAATGTTCTAGTTGATCTGGAAACAGATGTCATTCCAACAGATGAACAGTAAGATGATTACTGGGCTGGGGCACCTTCCTTATGAGGAAAGGCTACGGCGTTTGGGCTTCTTCAGCCTAGAAAAGAGACTCCTGAGGGGAGACATGATTGAGACATACAAAATTATGCATGGGAAGGATAAAGTGGATAGAGAGATGCTCTTTACACTCTCACATAACACCATAACCAGGGGACATCCACTAAAATTGAGTGTTGGGAGGGTTAGGACAGACAAAAGAAAATATTTCTTTACTCAGCATGTGGTTGGTCTGTGGAACTCCTTACCACAGGATGTGGTGATGGCATCTGGACTGGACGCCTTTAAAAGGGAATTGGACAAGTTTCTGGAGGAAAAATCCATTACAGGTTACAAGCCATGATGTGTATGTGCAACCTCCTGATTTTAGAAATGGGCTATCTCAGATGCAAGGGAGGGCACCAGGATGCAGGTCTCTTGTTATCTGGTGTGCTCCCTCGGGCATTTGGTGGGCCGCTGTGAGATACAGGAAGCTGGACTAGATGGGCCTATGGCCTGATCCAATAGGGCTGTTATTATGTTCTTAACAGGCTCAACCCAGCACATGAGATATTCTTCTGCAGCTCATTTTTTCAGCAGTTTCGTTGGCTGGGAGCATGGTGTCAGCATCCCCCAAAGGGGGTAGGTGAGAATGGGAAGCTCAGAGTTTGTGGGAGACCCTGAACAACCATATGAACCCTGACAAGTCATGCCATTCAGCCCAGACTTTCCACAATCACCCCTGGACTTGTGGAGCTAAAATGGCAACAAATCTGAGGTAGGGCAGACCAGATGTCACAGTATATATCTGCAGGCTGTCCTGTTCTCTAAGTCCTGTTCAGGAGGAGAAACTATTAAATTGATGGTTTAATGATGCTCTAGGATGCCCACTGATGCTCTAGGAAAGGTCAGGCAGCAAGACCAACTACCAAACTCTCCACTTGCTGCCTGACTCACTGGTACAATACTTTGTTTCTAGTCCTGTATGCTAATCCTGACTCCTTGGCTGGACAGCAGCCCTACTGCTTTAGCAAACCTGCCATGGCCTTTCTCCTTGCCCTGCTAGATGTCTGCCCACAATCACCAGTAAGACAGGGAATCTAAGCCACAATGGCAACATGAGAAGTTTGAAAGTTCTTACCATGTCTAATGAGGCCATCAGGTTTCAAGAGTTCATACTTGGGCTCCATGTTCTCAACAGCCATAGAAGAGGATATGAACAATATGGGCTTCGGTTCACAAGGTGAGTTCTTCACAGTGTAGCAGCAAGAAAATGATCAGTTACAAAGGGAGGTATTTTGGGGTAGTATTTCTGTGGCAATTTTTAAGTATCTATCCATTCCCTGAAGTTTATCAAAGGGTAAAGCAAAGAATGCTAGACATTGAGGCACAAAACCTCTTTGAACTTGCTTCTAGAATCTGCTCCCCTCTTAATTTCTCTATCCCGCTAAAGTATGGGCAAATGGCTCCTTATCTGAGTATTCTGATCAACCCCTCTGAACGTCGTGCAATCTCTTTGGCAAGATTCAATGTGTTTCCTTCCAAGGTTACAGAAGGCAGATATAGGCAAATACCATATAAAGAACGCCTCTGCCCTTGTAATTTGGGAAATGTTGAATCAATCATACACATTCTTTTTTATTGTCCTCGGCACACTAGATCCCGCCACACTTACATGACTCCACTTCTCGGCAAAATGAATAGGCTTTCGGATGAGGCAAAACTGAAGTGTCTCCTAAATGACTGCTCACCAGATGTGCTAGAGGGAATTTCTAAATTTTTACTTTTGGTGATTTCCAAGCCTTCTTAATGTAATTTGTTAAAAATGTTGATATTTTATGTTGAACTGTAAATGTTTTATTAGTAATTTAGTATCTTAACTCCGTTTTTGATAAACGGGATTAGGACTAATTATGTTTGCTTTTATGATTTCTCTATCTATGCCTAATAAAGGTTCATTCATTCATTCATTCATTCATTCATTCATTCATTCTGTGGCAAAAGTTCAACTCATGTGCCCCAGTTTTTAAGCATTTTCATATAAAGCACCACTTTCCCGCTGATTAAACCGTCACTGGTCTCATCACTTATACTGTTTGTGTCCTGAATCACACATGTTCCCTACAGACGTCACTAGTTAGGAACATGTGTCAAGCAAATACAACAAATGAAGCAAATAACTACAGGGGGGAAAAAAACCAAATAAAATCAAATTTATAATCAATAGGAATCCCTTTACTGCAAGCTAACAAGTGGCACAGCAGCCAGCTCTCGGCTTTCAAACTAGACTTCTGCAAATCCCAGAAGCCTCTGAGACTTTATGTAATTGGTCACAGAGTGACTGTTTACTGAAGCAGCATCTTTACAGTGTGCTGGTTGCAGGGAGGTCTAACAGTTCTGGGATATCTTCCTGCCTCCTGCAAATATACAGCCCTCTAATCTTGTTAAGTTAACTGGATGTTCTGGGAGGAAAAAAAGGAACCAACTTTGACCTGCTCTCTTCAGTTCCTGCTCCCTCTCTCTTCTGAGTCCACAAACTCAGCTTCTTGTTTCTGATCATAACATGGTCAACACAAACGGATCTAACAGCCCAAACCTGTTCAGTGCAGTGGGGCCTCTGGGCCTATGCTGGATCTAGACTAGCTGTATCTGTATCTAGCTCTGAAACTGAACATTTGTTCCCTTACCTTGTGTAGCGCTCCAGCCTGCTCAATGCGACTACCTGCAGGTGCAGAACCAAGAAGCCTTGGTTGCTCCTCGGGGAGAAAGGTCGAATACAAATCAAATCAATCAATAATAAGCCCAGTGTAGGACTTTCAGGTCTGTGACGGGGAACAGAATATGGCAGAGGCCTCCTCTGTCACCCCTGCCACCCTGCCTGGGCCACACAACCACCCCCTCCCCACTCTCCCCTGCCCTAAAACACATTTCGAATGACTGGAGACAGCTTATAAACCTTTTAGAACTTTCTTTGTCTACATTTGTCAGAGCTCCCTTGTAGAGTCTTCTGAGCAGGCTCATTAACTCCAAACCCAGAAGTGCCTCTGAAAACTACAGTGAATAGTATAAAAGTTGTCTGGCAGCAATGAAAGCAGGTTTTGTGCTAAGGTAAACTGTTTATGTTGTTTTATATTGGTGCTGCATTTGTTGTGGATGGTTTTTAAAAGTGCAAGTGATTTTCTGCAGTCTCTTTTTTTTTAAGCAATTCAATGCAATGTTCAATTCTGTTGCTTTGGGTGGGGGGAATGGCACAAAGCACTAGATGAGCACCTAGTTATTGTCTTCAAAAACAGTGGCATGGCTTAGATTCTTTCTACACCTTTCAATCAGGCTCCAGGGCAATCAGGCTCTAGGGCAGAATGATTCAAACTGAGTTGTGAGTTGTCGTGATGCCGCAGCCTGACAGCCCTGGCCTCTGCCCCCCCCCCCCAAGGGGCAGGGGGAAGGTAGTGATGAAATCTCCAGGATCCCATCGCTCAGGGGCTGCAGGGACTGGGATGCACTCAACAGTCCCTGCAGTAGCCTTCCAGGGGTGCGGGGAGCCCTGCGCAAGCATCTGCAGGGCTCACCAGCCTTCTAAAAGTGAAAGTGGCGTGATCACACTCCACCTCTGCGAAACCGGAAGCGGAGCGCTATCGCTCTGCTTTCACTTTTGGATGGCTGGGAAACCCTGCAGATGCTTTGCACAGGGCTCCCTGCACCCCCAACAGGTTGCTACAGGGACTGGTGAGTGCATCCCAGTCCCTGCAGCCCTCCTTAACGACACAATCCTGGCGATCACATCGTTGCCTTCCCTCCGCAAGGACTTACTGCGGTCTTCAAACTCCATGAGAGTTTGAAAATCTCAGCTCTAGGGCAAGTTGCAGTTCCTCCTTACAAGCACCATTCCCTAAGTTTTACCCCCCCCCCAACTTATCCTAGGGTTGTGGAACATTCCATGACTTTTGGCTGAAAACCTGCCCTCGCCTTATCTATTTCAGTCTGTTAAATGGAAGTCCATTATATCAAGCGTTAATTGTAATAAACAAAATGTACATATTAGCCTAATGCTAACCCATCACAACCAGTGCAGGTATAGGTATATCAACACAACTGGGATTGTAAATGCCTCATCTTTATCAAACAGAGAAATGTAAAACCTGCAGTAATTGAAAGAAATCATTCTCACAAGCATGAAAATACATTAATATATACATATGTGTGTTGAATACCTGAAGTTGTCATTCATAATTTTCTACCTAATATCCCTAAGTTTTCTGAATTATTAGCTTTTAAAGTGATTCTGAAAAGGTATTTTTTTATTCTGCTGTATGGACCTAACTAAACAGTAGTGCTGAGCCAAAAGAGAGGAGTACCTTTTCCTAACATGTTTACCCATTGTGAAGCGTGCCCCCTCCCCGTTCATACCCATTTGGCAATGGTTGCAAAACTGTTCATAATGGGGCAAGTGTCAGGGGAAGATGACATGGCAGGGCTTTGTCCTCACAGCCCAATCCTATCCAAGACTGGGCCGCTGGGAGCAGGGATTTACAACAGTGCAAGAGTCTTCCACAATTGTAAAAATGGTTGCTGCCATTTTTTCAAGCACTGCTGCAAAATGTGGCAGCACTCCAACCCTGCCAGTGGACACCACCAAGCCCATGGGAGAGGGGTGTGGATGGGGAGGGAGCAAAACTGGGCTGGGAAGGGGAAGGAATGGGGGGCAAGAAGGCTGCTGGTGGGGGTATATCCAGTAGCAATGGCACACACCAGATCCTAGCCCCTCTTGTAACAGACTCCCCAATCCATTCGTCTCCTTGGACTTGCACAAGCTGAAGAGTGAATTGTCATACAAAGGGCAAGGGGAAATAATTTCCCTTTTCCCTTCAAAGTTTCCTGACCTGCCCCGCTCTTTGGCGAGGCTGAATCGGTGGGTGAGTGGGGGGGGGATAGATAGAATTGAGCTCTCAGTGATGTAATGGTACAGCCAAATCTGACTGGCTATGTAACACCACAATTACAAAGTAATGGAGTGTTGGTAGCTCCAGAGGGTTGTGGATGAAGCTGATTACTATGACCCATTTCAATCCAGGTGGTGTGCCAGCTGTGGCTCTTCCTCGGAAAAGAAGATCAAGCTATTGTTATCCATGCTTTGGCTACATCTTGGATGGATTACTTCAACATGCTCTGTGTGGGGCTGCCCTTGGAAAGCATTTGAAAACCGCAACTGGTTCAGAATGCTATCAGCCAGATAACTGATGGGGGGGGCACATCACACCCATATTGCTGGCTTCTCATTTCTTTTTGAGTTCAATTCAATATGCTGGTCATTACCTTTAGAACCTTAAATGTCCAATCCTATCCAACTTTCCAGCACCGGCACAGCTGCAATGCAGGAGGTAAGGGAACAAATATACCCATACCTTGAGGAGGCCTCTGTGACCGCCTCCCCTTTACAAAAAGCAAGGCACACCCCATTGCTGCACCAGCACTAGAAAATTGGATAGAATTTGGCCCTTAGGCTGCAATCCGAACCTCACTTTCCTTGTGACCTTAGGGCACAATCCTAACCAGGTCTACTCAGAAGCAAGTCCTATTTTGTTCAATGGGGCTTACTCCCAGGAAAGAGGTTAGGATTGCAGCCTTAGTGCCCTATATTAATCTATCCATCTGTTGATGTCTGCAAGGAGGCACTGTTCCACATGTCATCACTGACTGAAGCACAGTTGGCATGCACATGGAACAGTGCATCCCTAGACGTGGAAATCCTACCCTTGGGATGTTTGTGATCTCCTCCTCCACCTTTATTTTCAAAAAGACACTTAAAATGCACTTGTTTCACATGGCCTTTGGAGGCTGAAGGTGACCATAAAGTGGTTTATGTCTGCTGCTGGTCTGTTTGGTTGTCTTACTGTCTGATTATTAATTTGTTTTGAAATTGTTCCAACAGCTTCTGTGATTTTGTCTCACCATTGGTCATACTGAGATTTGGAATGAATGGTGGAATCAAAATGGAAAATAAATAAAATCAACTTGCGCAGCTCTGTCATCAACCCACCTTTGTTCCTTAGTTGTTTGACCCCAATTAAAAAGAGCTCAGCAATAGACATCATTTCATATACTTGTTAATTATCAGTTATTGAAATCTTCACCCTGCTATCTAATTATCTGTTTACTATTCTGCTAATTTTCTCTCTCTCCTTTTTTGGTTCCAACTTCTCTCTCAACAGGCAGCTTTCACTAAAAAGTGCCACTAGTCTTTTCTCTTTCTTAAGAAACTCTCCTCTAATTGTTTTGGTCTCCTTTAAGGCCCAGCACACCTCTCTCGCTTCATCTGAGAACTTCTGGAATGAAGTTTACTTCTGCGGCTTAACTCCTCCTCTTCCATTTAATCCCTTAAACATTCTCTTCTTTATCTCTTATATTACATTCTTGCCTCTTCCTGGGCAATCATCCAATGTGATGGCAAGCACTGATAGAAAATTAGAACTTGCCCGCAAGTTTAAAGTCATATCACGGAAGCAACAATATGTTAAATGAGGATAAACCTTTTCCAGCTTTACCTGACCTTCAGCCTTGACACAGCTGCAGCTCTGGTAAAACCATTATGAATCACATTTTTTCCCAGGGGCTTCTTATAATTTTGAAATGCATTTCTGGAAAAGTGTGGAAAAGAGTAATAAACACCATATTTAATATTTGACATGTCTTTAGTCATCCATATGGAATGAGTGCCCATTTCTACTTCTGTGTGGGGCTTAGTAAACTTGACCCAGTTAAATTGGCTTGGCTCTCAGCCAAAAGATCCAAACATACATAGTTATTTGCCCCAGCAGCCGTTGTGGCTTAATTCAGACCTGTTGGTGGATCAGGTTTTGGAAGGGGGATAGGATATAGTGCGCGATGGCACTGCCAATCCTTCCCTGCTCCCGGACTCAATTTGCCCACCCCAACCCCTTTGCCACCCCACACCCTATTCCACCCCTCCCAGCTCTTCCCCTGCCACTACACCCATCTTACCTGGCACCAGTGGGAAGGCTCTGGCCTTGTCTGCAGGGGCAGAAGGAGGGACTAGCAGAACCCTAACACTGACCTAGAGACTTGTGGGTATTCTACAAGGGGCTGAGATGGAAGCAGAACACAGTGGGGTGGGAAAAGATTAAGCACACCCCTCACTGCAGATTTTACAGTCATGAGAGTGTAGATGGGATGATGAACAGAACGTGTGCCATAAATGTGACCTCAGAGTCCCAGTTTAAGAACACTGGAAAGGCATTTTCATGTATCTTTTCAACACTGTTTATGCACAGTCCATTGTGTGTCCTGTAATGAAATACCTCATTGAAAAACCACATATAGAATCTATACCCGTTCACAAAAAAAGAGAGTTCTGTTTCCTCCTGTAGTAGAAAGAACAAATGGAGAGAGATTAACATAATATACGATGGCCTGATACCGGCTGAAAATGTCACTCACCTTCCATAAACATAAGATTAATACTAGGACTTCAGAAGTGCACAACAGCTCAAACCAATCATTTGGGGACATACAACAAATTTCATCAAACAGTGGAACCTGCTTTAATTCATTCTGGCTCAAACAAGGATTAAAGCATCAAACAAAGACCACATTGTGAATGCATCTCCCTCTTTCTGAGTACAGTTGATTCAGCTGGTATGGTTTTAAGGGTGTTTATCATAGCCCATAATCTTTTGCAGTGCAGTTTTGTTTACTTCATTTTTATTCTGAAACAGCATGGTACCACAACAGCTTATGAAGAGTAGGAGAGAACTTAAATTTAGTCACTGCATTGGAAAAAAAAAAAAAAAAAGACAGGGCTCAGGCCCTCTTCCTTGGTGAAGTTTTGGCAGAACTACTTAGGTACCAACTCCACTGAAAGCAAGAATATGTACTTAAATCAACAAAGAGGCATGTGGCACTTTAAAGGCAGCATAATGCTCTTTCCTGCTGTTGCAAAAAGTGACATGCTGGAGTGTGCAGGCTGGCCGCTGCCGAAAGTAACAAGTGGCTGGCTTCACAGGGCAGCAGACACAGGGCACCCGCCGCTACAGGAAGGATTTGATGTGGCACTTGCAAGGGAGGGTGACAGATAGGGGATGGAAGGGGCAGGGGTGGGCAGAACAGGGAGGAAGGTAGGAGGGCAGATTGGGCCTTGGAAGGGGGCCAGTTTGGGAGCCAAATCCTAACCCCCTTCCCAGGCCCAATCCACGTTCATGGGTCCACACACTCCCATTGCTGGCACAGGTCTGCGTTGACCCAGTGGTTCAGCTGGGGCTTTCCCTGAGGAGGTTTCCAAAGGTTAAAACTCCCCCACAGGATGCAGGGGATACCATGTTGGCACTGCTGCATTGCCACTCAGAGGTTTGATTAGGTTGTTATTCTGGTAAATTCTTTTGAGGATAATATATCTGTTTTGTGATGCAAAAAAGCTGTTAGTCTTTCTTGTGCCACCTAGAGATGCCTACGGCAAAAATCCATTTTGGCGCCCCATTGTATTCATTATTAAACTTTTTATTCATCCCCGTTAGTCATTCTGTTTTACTTACATTTGTTTTTAGTACTCATTTGTAGTAATTTGTTTGATTTGGAAGACCATTTGTTTTCTTTTATTCTTTGCCAAGTTTTTTTGGCAGTGTCACCTACAGAGCTGGTTCTAGAATTTTTTTTTCCTTTTGTGCAAACTTTTTTTGGTGGGTGTTTTGTTGACTACCATGTTGTCCCAGAATGCAGCACTTACAGCAACCTTTACCCACTGATTCTCATCCATAGCTCCTTCCCAACAGTTTGCATCCATTCTGCAACAGAGGGGGAAATGAACTGAATGGGCCCAACATAGCTATTTTTTCTTCTTCATTCTGGTGGTTGGCAACCTTCAGTCTCGAAAGACTATGGTATAAGCCTACAGCACCCGGTATTCCCCGGCGGTCTCCCATCCAAGTACTAACCAGGCCTGACCCTGCTTAGCTTCCGAGATTAGACGAGATTGGGCATGTGCAGGGTAACAGTTGAAACAAAGGTATACGTCCAATCCAGTAGCCTCCAAACTGTGGCCCATGGTCGAGATCCAGAGTGCCAAAATCACCCATGTGGGTGTCACATGGAAGTGGCAGAGCAAATGCTTCCACCTGGAAATTGGGGCTGCGTGGCACAAGTTTCTGAGAAGATTGGCAGCACAATATGGGGGGCTGCAGCATGGAATGGAAAGTCTGTGCTACCATCGCACTATGCCTGGACAGGTAATTTTGGCATGAAGTGCACCACGGTTTGGAGACTTTGGATTAGCCTAAAGTACCTTCTTGGATTCCAGCTGCATACTTTTTTTAAGAAAATGGTCTTTTCACAGGCTTGCACAACCGGTGGCCACTAAACTGAATGCTACCAGCCTCTCAGACTTGCTGTCTGCTTGGAACTGGAAAGGCTGCAATACATGAGTGGGAGTCGGTGTTCGATCTGGGGGTTTCAAATTTTCACAGACTCAATTCTAGCCCTGAGCTCTTTAATTCAGAATCATATAGCTCTTGAGACCCCTCCCCCCCCCGAGTATACAGAAAACGTATTCAACAAGCTCGGCCCATACATCAGTATGAAAGCAACAACACTCACGTTCTGACTACAGAATTTGGATGGAGCAGCGCTGAAAGTGGAACGTGTCTAGCATAACATAAGAGGTTGCTTTTGTCTCTCCATTAAAACGCAGTCAAGTACAAAATAAGCTAAATGACCGGCTGCAGCTCCTATGCTTCGACAAATATATATAATTAATCTTTTGACTAAATAGATTAAAAATCTTCTTTTTTTTAATATAATCCACTAATTGAAGACATTCATTTTCCTGGGGTTATTCATCCTGCTCTCTAATAGAAGCCACTCCACATGCTTTGACTTCTTTTTATTTTTTATTTTTTGCTGTGTTGGATGACTTGTACACTTTGCCATTATTATTTGTTGGCAACCTTCAGTCTCGAAAGACAGTGGTATCGTGCTCTGAATGGTAGTTCTGGCACAGCGTCTAGTGTGGCTGAAAAGGCTGATTCGGGAGTGACAATCCCTTCCACACTGGGGGCAAGTGTAGTCTGCCCCAGTCTGTCCCAGAGTGGGCAGTGACAGCTGCATCGTCGGCAAAGAGGAAGTCACACAGACTTTTCAGCTGGACTTTGGACTTTGCTCTCAGTCTGGAGAGGTTGAAGAGCTTTCCGTCTGAGCTGGTCCAGAGATAGATGCCTTCTGTTGCAGTTCCAAAGGCCTGCTTCAGCAGGACAGCGAAGAAAATCCCAAACAAGGTCGGCGCGAGAACACAGCCCTGCTTCACTCTGCTTCGGATGTCAAAGGGGTCTGATGTGGAGCCATCAAAGACAAAAGTGCCCTTCATGTCCTCATGGAAAGAACTGATGATGCTGAGGAGCCTGGGTGGACATCCGATCTTGGGGAGAATCTTGAAGAGGCCGTCCCTGCTGACCAGGTCGAAAGCCTTCGTGAGATCTATGAATGCTATAAAGAGTGGCTGTCATTCTCTGCATTTCTCCTGCAGCTGTCTAAGGGAAAATATCATATAGGTGGTGGACTTGTTGGCTCAGAATCCGCACTTGCGATTCTGGATTGATGTTCTCTGCAAGTACCTGGAGCCTCTTCAGTGCAACTCTGGCAAACAGCTTTCCTACAACGCTAAGGAGAGAGATGCCGCGGTAGTTATTGCAGTCACCCGTCGCCTTTGTTCTTGTACAGCGTGACATTGTTTGCATCCCTCATGTTCTGTGGTACTCCACCTTCTCTCCAGCAGAGGCAGAGGATTAGTCTCCCAAGACTATGTTGGCACTTCGTGTTGAAGAACGTGTTGCTGACACAGAGACTGTGATGACAGCAAAGCTCTAGCAGGCGTTGGCCATTTTCGTTCATCCTCTCAGTGCCAAACTGGCCTAAGCAAGTGGACCATGAACTGTGATCAGCACCAACTCTAGCACTGATATCGCCGAGGATGAACAATGGCTCTTTTTTGGGGATTTTCTTGATAGTGGTGGCCAGGTCATCATAGAATTTGTCTTTGGCTTCTGTTGAATGTGACAGTGCTAATTGGGTAAGAGGCACTTTTTCAAGTGGGTGCTCCTTTTTTTTAGCAGGGGGAGAGTAACTGGCCCACCTCACCCCAGCACTGTCTGTTCTAGTAGTTGTCTGCTGGTATTCATTTGCATCTTTTTAGATAGTGAGCCCTTTTGGGAAAGGGAGCCATTTAGTTATTTGATTTTTCTCTGTAAACCGCTTTGTGAACTTTTACGAAAAGTGGTATATAAATACTGTTAATAATAATAATAATAATAATAATAATAATAATAATAATAATAATAATAATAATATGCACTGACAAGTCCTGCTGATGAGTGGAGCTGCAGGGATAAAATTCTTTCACTTCCTGCAGAAGGTGGGATGATGGATTTCAGCAGGGTATTTCTGACCACAAAGCCAACACCATGTTCCCTGGTCTCTTTTAGTGGTTTTCCCTGCCAGAAAAATGAGAAATTTCTCTCCTTGAAAGATCTGGAATCCGGCAGCCTCATCTCTTGAAGGGCGACGATGTCCATCTGCAGTCTGCTCAGCTCCATGTCGATGACAGCTGTTTTGCGGGCGTCATCTGTTTCTCGCAGGTCATCAGAGAAGCCAGGTGTCATTGTCCTTATGTTCCAGGTGCCCAGCTTTAGGGCAGGAGTTTTCTGTTTTCTGTTGCATGGTGCAGAGTTGTTGATCCGCTTGTCGGTTTTCACCCTAAACCCCATGCACCCCGTGAGGTTAACGGACTGTGGCGCGGCAGCACCTTACTGGCCGGGTACTGCGCAGCTTAAGGCAGGTGTTAGCTGCCCAATGAGATGCAATGATCTCTTCCACCATTGGAAGCAGCCCCTGGTGTCAAACTCTACGCCAATTGAGCGAAGACTTATAACCGGTAAACTGCTGCTTCCCGTGTTGAGCCGACACCATATGGCAAAGTTGGAGTGTCCTCTCCAGTGTGCGAGGTCTGGGTAAAGTGCGTATGGAGGATAGACTGTTACTCATGCAGCAAATCCCCCCTCTCCACATCACTGAAATGGTCCAATGGAAAGGCAGAAGCCAATACGGTTGGTTCCAGTGGCGTCACATGAGTTGCCAGAGCATGACTGTGTTCAGCCGCAAACTGCCTCAGGGACTCTGGCTCCTGATTTTGCCTCGAGGTTGACTCCTGAAGCCTTTTCCACAACTGGATGTAGCCACAAGGCAGTGGAGGTTTGGGATCAGAGTTTTCCTTCTCTCAGATGATCTGCCTTCCTCTCCTCTCCTCCCTCTGCTTTCTCTATCCAGCACAACCCAGCCTGACCCCTCCCTCCTCCATGTCCCAGACTGAGAGCAAAGTCCAAAGTCCAGCTGAAATGTCTGCATGACTTCCTCTTTGCCAACGATACAGCTGTCACCGCCCACTCTGCCAAAGATCTCCAGCAGCTCATGAACAGTTTTAGCAAGGCCTACCAAGACTTTGGACTGACAATCAGACTTAAGAAAACACAGGTCATGGTTCAGGATGTGGACTCACCTCCCTGCGCATGAGCTGGAGGTTGTCCATAACTTTGGGCACCTTGGGTCAACGATCTCTGACACTCTTTCTCTGGATACTGAGCTAAGCAGACGCATCGGTAAAGCAGCTACCGTGTTTTCCAGACTCACAAAGAGAGTCTGATCCAACAAAAAGCTGATGGAACATACTAAGATCCAGGTCTACAGAGCTTGCGTCCTGAGTACACTTCTGTACTGCAGTGAGTCATGGACTCTTCGCTCACAACAGGAGAGGAAACGGAACGCTTTCCACATGCGCTGCCTCCGACACATCCTCGGTATCATCTGGCAGGACAAAGTTCCAAACAACACAGTCCTGGAACGAGTTGGAATCCCCAGTGTGTATACACTGTTGAAACAGAGACGCCTGCATTGGCTTGGTCATGTTGTGAGAATGGGCAATGGTTGGATCCCAAAGGATCTCCTCTATGGAGAACTTGTGCAGGGAAAGCACCCTACGGGTAGACCACAGCTGCGATACAAGGATATATGCAAGAGGGGTCTGAAAGCCTTAGGAATGAACCTCAACAGGTGGGAAACCTTGGCCTCTGAGCGTTCTGCTTGGAGGCAGGCTGTGCAGCATGGCCTTTCCCAGTTTGGAGAGACACTTTGCCAACAGACTGAGGCAAAGAAGGAAGGCCCATAGCCAGGGAGACAGACCAGGGACAGACTACACTTGCCCCCAGTGTGGAAGGGATTGTCATTCCCAAATCAGCCTTTTCAGCCACACTAGATGCTGTTCCGGAACCACCATTCAGAGTGCGCACCATTCATAGTCTTTCGAGACTGAAGGTTGCCAACAAACAATCCAGCCTGACCCCTCCCTCCTCCATGTCCCACAATCCTCTGCTTTCTCTATCCAGCACAATACAGCCTGACCCCTCCCTCCTCCATGTCCCACAATCTCTTCTCTGTCCACAACAATTTTGCAATCCTCTCCCTCCACAACCCCAGTTTGGCTGTACTTGTCGTAAGAGGCGACTAAACAGCCACCGGGTAGTTGAGGCTTGTCTGCCATTATTATATATGCTTCAGAAAGTGGGGAAAGCCAGATTTATGGAAAAAGTATATTGATTAGAAATGATGAAATATGAAAACAGTGGGGAGAGGCTGATTTATGGGAAAAATATTGATTAAAAATGATGAAATAGGAGAAGGCACGGTATGAAAGGAAAAGTTCTTGGCTTATCAGGCTCAATCCAGAAGTTTGGTTTTTATTTGACCATTCCTTTAAATCATTTTTAGGTGCTTCCCCAGTCCAGAATCCTTTCCACATTACTGCATATGCAAGCCTCCATAGAAATGAACAAAGCCCACTTCTCAAGTAGTTCTCCCCACACCTGTTGGTCCTGCCCTTGGGACACTGATGTGCCTACTATCTCTGCTCTGGCATTTCATTTTCATGAGTATGGGGCATCCACACATTCACCATTCCAGATTCAGATATGCCCTCAATGCACACAGATGACAAATGTGCAGAACATGGCATGTCAATATCAGGGATGGATCCCTCAGGTGCATCAATGTCAGGTGCCAGAGTCCGCAGGAATGTCGCCTCCCCATTGAGTTAACATGGGGAAAATGAGGGTTTCAGGTATTCCCTGCAAGCAGAGGATATTCATGTGTGTGCGCTGGAAGGGGTGAGTAGATCTCAGCTGTTCTCTGTAGTTGTTAGTTCATAAATTAGTAAAATTATTTGAACAGCATATAAGTGGCAATACTAAAGACAAGATGTGTGAGAACATTTTTATCATCTTCTGTTTTGAATTGCTTTACTGATCTGAACAGCTGTTGTTCTATTCCTTATAGACTAATAAACTACCAGTCTGGAATCACCACCACAAAAGCATTTGACTTAGGTGACCTTTCGATGTTTCAGAAATGGCATGGGAGCCGATTAGCTATGGCAGTTATTTTCAACCTTTTTCTTCTCACACCACACCGGCAAGGCACTAAAATTATCAAGGCACACCATCAGTTTTTCTACAAGGCACACTGCATTTCCAGCATTGGGGTGCATATCCCCCAATGACCCAACTAATACAGGACCCTCCCTTAAATTCATGTAGCACACCTGCAGAATGTTCACAGCACACTAGTGCTTTAAAATCACTGGACTAAGGGCTCTTCATCCCATTCTTCTACCATCAAGTTTAAAGGCCAAACACTTTTAGGGAAGGGCCAAACTTCTCTTTCCTTCCCATTCCAGTCAGAGCCCCTGTTTCTAGCCAGATGAGAATTGTGAGAGAAGGATCTGTAAATGAATTTGCAGCTCCGAAGGCTGGCTGATACTCACACATGCACCTTTAATCTTGGACTCACTTTGCAAGACAACTGGTGGTGAGGGGTGGGACACGTCCACGGTTCCCTTGAAAATTTGCTTAGATCTATTTGGCCCATTAACTCACATGCACTTTTCAAGTGCACATTGTTTTGCCAAATTCCTGTTCTAAACTTGTCCTAGACAGCTTATGCCCACTTCAAGCTAATTAGCCACCCCCCCCAGCCCAAGCACAGCTAGCTCTAGCAGCACATAAACCTACTGCTGAACCCCAGCAAGAAGGTGATTAGTAGGTGGCTTGCCTGTAGGACTGCAGGGTCCCTCTTCCCAGTTCTCCAAGAACTGTACCAGTTCTTCTAGGTACAGCAGTGCCACCTCAGCTCTCCACACTCAGCAGTCTCTATTTGGTTAGTCCATTAGCTAGTCCATCAATCAGTGTGCCAGTTCATTGTCCATCTGCCAGTCAGTGTGCCCGTTCATTAATCCATTAGCAGATTCATGAGTCAGTTCATTAGTCAGCAAGCCAGTTATCCAGAAAGTCAGTTCAATAAGCTAGCAAGTCTCCTCTCTCCAACACAACCCACAAACTCTCCCTTCTCAGATGCTGCTTATATCCTGTAATGCAGCGATTTTCAATCTTTTTCATCTCACGGTACACTGACAAGGCATTAAAATGGTCAAGGTACACCATCAAATTTTTGAAAATTGACAAGGCACACCATGCTGCCCGTGGGGGGCTCACATGCCCCATTGGCCCTACTAATAAATGACCTTCCCCCAAATTCCAGTGACATACCTGTGGACCATTTGCGGCACACCAGTGTGCCATGGCACAGTGGTTGAAAATGGCTGCTGTAATGACCTGGCTGCCTCTAGTGGCTGCAGCTGGGCAGCACACTCACTGCTAGTTAGAGCCCTGGGGTTAACTCTTGGTTCCCTAGCCGATTTTGAGCAAGGGACCACTGCTATCATCACACCCTAACTCCTTGCGGGGACCACTTTCACATTTTTCCCCTGAACGCATTTTGATTGCTTTCCAGTCTACCATACAGATATAAAGTCTATATGTGATTTATATAAGATTCTGCAGACCAGTGGTGTAGCTAATGATGGTGTAGCCTAGTGCCAAGCTCAAAATGTTGCCCCAGAAGTGATGTCACAACTGGAAATGACACAACGCCTGGGCTTTTTAAAAAGTGAACATTAGGAGGGACCCACCTCCTTCCCCCAGCTGCTCACTACCCACTTGCTCTGCTGCCTCCCCCCAGTCGGTGGCATAGCTAAGGCATCTATCTGCTACCTAGGATCAAAGAAGATTTTGTAACACCCCCCCATGACAAAATCAAATTTAATTAAGTAAATAAATAAAAAGTTATTGGTTCCATGCTGTATCATAATAGCATCTCACTGGCACTCACAACAATCAGTCTCATAGGTCAGTTTGGAGTTAAAGAAATCCACTTTTTGTTCCACAAGGCAGTTGTGTTTTCATTTTCTGGTTAATTGGCCATAACTTTTGAAAGAATACAGATATCCCAATGCAGTTTGTTTCATTGCATTCTGCATTAAATTACCTTTCCAATGATCTATAACATGATGGTATTATTCATGTATAACAGAATTTTCACAATTTTGCTCACTAGTGTCAAGCTCTGGTTGTTGCCCCCTTAAAGCTTGATGCCTGGTGCAACTGCTACCCCCTGCACTCCCTTAGCTACGCCACTGCTGCAGACCTTGGCTGTGAACCTGGGGCCCGCACAAAAAATGTTTCCAATTGGGCCCCACAGCTCTTAAGGATACAGGCCCTGTCTGGATGCAGAAATCCCACAGTATTTTAAGTTGCAATAGATGAGTTGGGCTTGACCAAGGAATACCTAGATCCAGAGATAGCACATGACATAGAAACTCTCGATACATCTTTTCCTCCTACAAAAAGCAGTGATAGTCAGGGGGATGCAGCTTTTTAAACCCTTCTATGTTCAGCTGCACCTGCCAAAATTCCCCCTTCTATGCACTGGTTAAAGGTATAGGCACTCTGTCCTTCATTGTATCTGATCACGCTGGTCACAGTAGGCCCCTGAATGGGACTGAGATCGCTCTATTGGGAAGCCTGATCCAGATTGCCTTTGGAGCTGCTATCAATTGCAGAGGAGAATATTTATTGGCCATTTTATTTTATTTTGACTCTGCCTTGGTGCTAATGGGGGTAAAAATGTAATATACATTTGACAATTTCTTGCTATTTAATGGTATCCCGAAGTTGTCCACCTGACCCTACCTAATAATAGGAGTGTTCCCATCTGAATTCAAATCCTCGCTCACTCATGGGGCTTGCTGCATAATGTGAGAGAAACCCCATCTGTGCCGCCCTGAGCAACTTTGAGGAAGAGCTGAATACAAATACGACAAGGTACAAAAGAAAAAATGAGCACATTGTGTGATTGCTGTCTCACTTCTTGCAGTAAAGTTGAATGAGATCAGTAGGGCTGCTAATTCTGGCTTATACTATTCCTAGAGATTTTTTTTCCCTCCAACATGATGTACAATTGGAAATTCCATAGATGCCCCATTAAAATATTCAGGATTGCTTTCAGAAGTCACCTGGAGATTGATGCTGATTCCTGGAGACTCTAGGCCAGGGGTGACCAACCGTTCAATTTTAGGGCTCCTGGATTTTTAACAATTGTGTAGAGGAGAGAATTTCAGCAGGTGAAGCTTGTCATCTCACCGGTTGGCCACCCCTGCTCTAGGCCAATCCTGAAGGGTTGGCAACCCTAGAGATAAGAGTAGGTTCAACACATGTGCTGTGTGAATGGGGGGGAGGGTCGTTGATGTTCCTTGAGAAAATATTAATGACCAACCTTGCAGTGTTCTAAAGTTGAAATATAATTTTGTTTGTACACTAACAAAGTGCTACAGAAATGACATATTAGTAGGAGTGTAACCTTGATTGTATTTATTCCTCCATTATTCATGTTTAAAACAAAACAGTGGGGGGGGGGGAATGTGGAATCTTCTTTCCAGAAGTTATAAGGACATTAATTTCCTGGTAAATTGTCCAAACTTAAATGGTAAAGTATTGAAGTGCCAGACATTTATCCATCCCTTGTCTTCCATCATTCACCTATGAAGGAATCATCAACTCATTCTCAAGTGCAGCATATGGTTTTGTAGTTGTACACAGATATGGTTGGGCTGTCAGTTCAGAGGTCCAGACCCAGACAGCAATATGCTTTCAACCTTGTCATAATCTAAAACGCTGATCATTTGATGGGCTCCCTGTTTGGTCACTGGAACCATACCATTCATGGTTGCTTCACATAACACATGTAGCCTCTATCTGCTTGCTGCTGACACCCAATACCCAAGAGAACATTACTAATGAATAGCTCAATTAGCAGTAGAATGCCCATTTGTCAAAGGCAGACTATGGAAATACAGCCAGTAAATTGGTCGCATAGAAGTTTATGTATTCTATGGAGTTTAATATTCCTGGGGATCACCTTAAAAACCTTAAAATGGTAATTAGATGGATGGACACAGGGTGCAGTGCCTAAGAAAAGCATCCACTTCCAGTCTCATTCAAAAACTAGATGGCCCAAAGAGCTGATTCAAAGCCAAACCCTTTATTTACTGCTTCATAGAGAGCGGACAAGTGAACAGTGGTACCTGCATCTGGAAGACTCAGCAGCTCTGGAGGATCCTAAGGCACTACAAGAGCCCCTCCAGGTGATAGGAGAATCCACACCAGCTGAAAATATGCAGAAAAATAGGAGGAAAAATAGGCAGGGTGTTTCATCACAGAATTCTATTTAACCAGAGTTTTGATCCAGAATTTCTCTCTTTTAAAAAACGGTCTGCCCTACTTTCATTTCCAACATTTCTTAAAAAAACAAAACAAAACATACTGAAGACTTCCCCCCCCCCCGCCCCATTTTGGAACTTTGTTATATAGAGAGGTTTATTAATTATCCATTCGTGTCTTTCTTATATATACGTAATCTTATAAGCAATTGTTTCAATTATCCTTATCATTTTGCATCCCTTAATATGGGCTTCCCGTTATCAGGGGGAAAGGTAGGGTACAAATCATTTCAATGAATAATATTTAAAATGGACTTTGTGACCAGTGTCAGAGATTAAAAATTAATCTTTGTCAACTTTGGCCAGGATCCCAAAGAACCCCATGGGTAAGTGGAAACAGCTTCCATGCGTGCATAGCAGGAGGGGAAAGTTAGGCAATTTTACTTATGCCTTCAGCCTGTCATGCTGCAATGTCTACTACTCTGCATGGTCCCCTGATCTGCAGGACCCAATTCTGGAGAAGAACAAGGCATTGCAGTCCAAAGGGGAGTCTAAAAAGCCCTGGTGCCCATGCGGTATTTTGGATTCTGATCATAATAAAGCAGAATAATGACTTTGGTTCAAGGTTCCATATGCATATGCAAAATAATGGCATGTGCATGTGAGTGATTCCTCCCCCCCCCAATGAAAAGTGTTAATTATACCAAAACAATTCTAGTTTACAGAGGGGGGTGTTTGCAACTTTCATGGGAGGGCTCCACTGAAGCAATCAGTTTCAGGATTGAGAATATTGCTTATCAGTGACAGTGGTAGCAAGCTACATGAGAGATTTTTGAGTTGCAGTGATCACGAGATGAACATGAGATCCACCTGCCTTTTAATACCGCAAAACACTAGGGTTGCTCTGGACCCCTTAAAGGAAACCCTCAAAAGTGGCCCTTTCCTCTGGGCAACTAATGCCGTCAGCATCTGAGACAGAGAAGGATACTACATGAGGGCTATAAACCTTATTCTTACATTTTTCCAGATACAGAGAGACTGATGATGTGTAAAAGATTATTTTAAAGCTGGTATTAAAATGAGGTACAAATTTCATATGTGAACGGGCGCTGCAGTCAACGGTGATGCTCACATCCCTGCGGAACTATCAAAGTATATTGTGGAGTTTAAAAATCAGTTGCTAGGGAGCAAATGAAGAAGAAGAAAAAGGGATGTTAGATGATCTCGATCAGATAGAAAAGCGGAAGCTGCTTGGGATGATTCCTTTTCAAAGAGCAACCAGAGGTAATATATGCATGGCAAGGTGAGAGATATAAATATATATTCCATTTGCATACATCATCTCTTTGCATATCACATTCAATTTGATATGAATTTCCTTTCCCTGCTATGAAGGTCAGGAAATGATTTTTTTTTTTTAAATCCAAGAATCAGATTTTGCATAAATCCGTAGGCACCAGCGTAGAAAAATGTTTCTAAAAAGTGCTTCTTTCCCTCCATTTTTATTTGGGCTCCTTCATACTATTGCCTGGCATGCAGGCATTTCACAGTACATGTCAGGGCTGCCACCTCCCTAAGATATAGACAACATTTCAGGCACATTGAGGTGTACCAGCCTATGTTCTTCCACACTATTCGTTCTGCTGCAGGGGCATATCACATATCACAGTATTATATCTTGAGGAGTTAACGGTCTGCTCACGCCCCTTCCTTTAAGGGTTAAAAGCCTATTGTAGCAGTCTGCTCTAGTACAGTTCTACTAAACTGTTGAATAGTCCTTATGTTATTCTTATCATGTTCTCAGGTGCTTCCTCTCATCTTTGCCAATGTCATCTTAGAATTGCAGGGCAATATTCCAGGCCTAGGCACCTGGAAGGAACCACATAGCTTGTTCCCATATACTTTTCTTATACCTCTAATAATGCATCAGAATAAATATGTATTTTTCCAAGCTGAAGCTGGAAGTCTTTTACTTATAAGACGGTCCTGAGAACATCCTGAGAGAAAGCATTGGTGCAGATATGCGACATACATGGCCTCAAAGTTCTATTGTCCTGGTACTGCCAACTGCAGAAGGATCATAAGCTATCTACATGGAGCAGGGTGTGTGAATCCTAGACCTGCTGTTAGTAGAACTAATATTCTAGGGCACAGATTGCTATTGCTTATCCCCCTCAAAGGGACAGGGCAACTTATAGAATAGTCAGAGCTAATATTAGCTGTTCAGTTTATGTGCTGGGATATGCTCTGAATCTGCCAAAAATGGCTCTACGACAACACTTTGGCTTTGGCTCTACCACAACACTTGGTCCAGAGCCCTGATTCAGGTGCCCATTTTTTTTGTTAATTTGGAAAACTGGCAATCCTAAATGAAGGCCAAACTTCCTGTTAGTTACCTATTCCTCACAGGAACAGAGTGTTGTCCACTCTGAACAACTCAGGAGCACCATTTTCAGTGACCTAAAGAGGTTCCTCAGAAATCATATTGATATGAAAACAAGTCCCAAAAGGCAAAAACGTCCTAAACCACGAATTCATCAAACGCTTTTGCCAGGCAACCATTAATTTCAATGACGTTTGAGCAGGCCGCACCTGAAATAGAATTATGACAATGATCTGAAAACCACTTCATCTGGAATAGCTTTATTGATTTCAATCAGAATTCTTCTCTAGGTTGTTTAAGGACAATGGCCTGTGATGCTGAAGTATTTAAGAGACGTAAATGTTAAGACTATAGAGATAATCTCATTTTCAAGGGCTCCATCCTCCTTGCCCTTCTGTTCCATGGTTGTACATTAAAATCCTTGTACTTGATAGCTTGTTATTATCTCAGGTTGATGTACGATGCCATAATCGTCTGTTAAATGCCAGTGGTTTTGTTTTCTACCTGAGAAGCCAGGTTAATTAAAGAAGAGGTTCCTTTCTGAATCAGTGTTTTTCAACACTATCCAAATGTTCCTGTCTCATTTAGAGTTCAAATCTGGAAAGAGATGGATCCTAGGCTGATACAGGCTGTAAATCAACCTCTTGTAATGTGAATGTTTTATAGCAGGTATTTGCAAACTAAAAAGCCTGACATTTATGCAGTAATACATGCATAATCTTTCTCTTATATGTCACATCCTTGTGATAAAAGTAATTTTAAAATACAAGGTCATGGAAATATCTGCCAATGTCTCAAAAAGAGAGAGGCTACATTAAAAAAAAAATCACAGAGATCAATTTGACATTTTTCTAGCATAGGAATCATTTATTATCTAGTGGCCATACTTAAAGGAAAAGAGAATTTTTTTTTTTGCCGCAAGACAAATACAAAATCAAGGTTTGTACATTGTTTCATCAGTTTAGTGACTGCACGTTGGTTGACTAAACCACTGCACCTATTCTTGTGGGACTGTAACATCTCCTGTATCTGGTAAATAGCAAGGCCAGAACCACCTCAGCCTCAGCAGGAGAGACACTGAACAAATTGTCACCGTGATTTACATACAAGTTGTCAACAGCATCTGGGTTGCTCTGCAGAAGAATGATGGGCAGCAGATGTTCCAGGAAATGTTGCCATCTGCCCTTGTTGAATAGACATCCCCTGCGAAAAGTATGTTTGCATGGCTACAGGAGAGATAACACTTCTGCAAAGACCACAGCCTTCTCCCAGTTTACAATGTAAAAAGCACAAATCTCTTTAAAGCATAATGGAAGTGCAGTGTGGAGTGGCCATGAATCATGCTGAAAGTGATTTAGAGTCATTCCTGATCAACCTTCACAGAGATTCATGTTACAACAGCAGGATGGGAACTGGGGTTCTGTGGTCTCTTCATGCTCATGTCTAGATGGAGTAACCGCACCGGTTGGGCAAATGACATGATTTTTTCACATGTGTTCATGACCAGCCCCATAAATGGGTTATTCTGCCAGAAGAAGAAACAATACTTGGGATATCTTTATGGTTCCTCCACCCAGGGTTAGCTTTAGGCTTGAGAGGACTCTAACAAAGGCCCTCCCCCCAGTTCCATAGGGGAAGTTCACTCTGCATTGCAGGAGTTGGTGTGTGTTTTCTGCTGCTGTAGGTGGCAGAAAAACAAATCTCCTTTCCTTCCTTCCTTCTCTCATGGATGTAAAATGAGGCTAAAAGAAGCATGTCTGCCTCATGCCCCTCATGCCCTTCTCTGTCCCATCCATCGAATCCATAAATGTGAGCTTTTAAGAATAGGTGCCTTGGGAAAACTTCCCAATTTTGGATGGAACTAACAGGGGAGGGGAAATGCTCATTGAGCTCTATTGGCAACTCCCCAGGTGTCCCCTTCCATCTGCAGATAGATGTTTTTGGCCCTTAGCAATAGCTTAGGACAGCGGTTTTCAAACTCTAAGGGAGTTTGAAAACCACTCTAAGTCCTTGCAGGGGTGGGGGGAGGTAGTGGGTGCAGGCTGGACTTACCAGAGCCTCCTGCAGCCTCCGGGGGGTGTGGGGAGCCCTGTGCGACCGTCTGCAGGGCTCCCTGAAACTCAGAAAGCAAAACTGGAGCGATCACACCCCGCTGCCACAAAACCAGAAGTGGAGCGTGATCGCTCCACTTTCACTTCTGAAGCTTCAGGGAGCCCTGCAGGAGGTTGTGCAGGGCTCCTCACAACCCAGGGAGGCTGAGGAGGCTCTGGTAAGTCCAGCCAAACCCCTGCAGCCCCCTGAGTGATCCCCAGGATTGAATCGCTGCCTCCTCCCTGCCCTCACCCCTTAAGGGGGCAGAGGCCAGGGCCCTCAGGCTGGGCCATTGCGACACTCCAGTTTGAAAAGCCCTGGCGTAGGATGTTGATCTCTGATACTGGACCTGCCTCCATCACCCAGGACAACCTATGGTCCACTAAGCGGAACTTAGCCTTTCCTATACATAGAAGTCTCTTCTAGGTATCCATTAACGGGATAAGCGTCCATGGCATGGAGGGGTCTACTCAGACCTCCACTAGCAAATTTGCTGGTGCAGGTCTGCATGGGCTTGGACTGTGGGATTGGTCTGGACAGGGATCTAGGATTTGGTGGCCACAGCTGCTACCAAACTTGTCCCCTTCGTGGACCCAATATGCCCATGTCCCACTCCCATTGCCACACTGTTCTGCTCTCATCCCATGCTATCACTGTTTTGTTCTGCCCTCCCACGCCCCTGTTTTGCCCTTCCCCATTCTGTCCTGCCTTCCCTGCTGTCTTACTTGCTTTGGTGGTTGGCAATGATCCCCCAAAGTGCGTGGGAAGGATCTGGCCTTCCTGCTGGAACTCCGGCTGTGTGCGACTTCACACCTGTTTCACCAGCACTATGAGCCCACAGGATTGGACTGTAAAAGACATAGGTTCCAATCCTAACCTTCCTCAGCGCCAGCGCTGGGTGTAACAAATGTGTTGTAAGGCACATCTGTGGCACTCAGAGTGGCGTAGGACCCAACATGGAGTCTCTTAAGTCTGCACCAGCAAAATAGCACAGACTTGGGAAGCCCCATTGCAGGGCTGGGGACTTTCCCTGGGGGAAGAGGACAAAAGTCCCCTTCTCCTGAGGAGACCTCCAATGGCCTCAGTGGTGCCACTGGATGCAGGGTTAGCTCTTTTGGTGCTGCTGAGCCCAGCGGAGTCGCTGGCTTCAGGATTGGGCTCTTAAAGAAATGAGTTGTTCCTTTTAAGATAGATAGATGGTTATCTATCTATCTATCTATCTATCTATCTATCTATCTATCTATCTATCTATCTATCTATCTATCTATCTATCTATCTATCTATCTACATTCACATAATGTACATTAAATATAAAACTATTTCACAAATATATCAGTAGAAACTTTTAAAAATAATTATCTGGTCTCTATACTGTAAAACGAATATACTCGGATATTATTTGGAGCTAGAATTTTTTGGAAGTTAACAATTTGACAATCAAACATGTACAGGCTGGTGCAGTGGTTGTGGAATTGGACTTAGGGCCCACTCCAATCTAATTTTCCAGGGGTGATGCCGCTGTGCCAATGGGGCAGGCACTACATCCTGTGGAGGGGCAGCAGTCACAGAGGCCTCCTTGCGGTAAGGGAACATTTATTTCCTTAACTTGGGGTTGCACTGCAGCTGCCTTGGAGCTGGAAAGTTGGATAGGATTGGGCCCTTAGATCTGGACGATCCAGGCCTAAATCCCCTCTCAGCCATGAAGCCTCCTAGGTGACCTTGGGTCAGTCATTATCTCTCAGCCTCACCTACCTCACAGGGTTGTTTGAGAAAAGAAGAAAGGAAGGAACTATATACACCATCCTGAGCTACTTGGCAATATAAAAAATGTGGAAAATAGTATAAATAAATAGCTCTAGACCTGACCTGACCCTAACAAATTGTTATACAACAAATCCACACTTAAAGTTGTTGATAGATTCTTGGAAATCTGCAACTTTAAGGTCACAAACCAAACCTGTGCTGGGGCAGGCAAGCCAGGAAGCTTGCACTGCATCCAGCGCAGGTTCGTTGGCTGCAGCGGCTCAGCCAGGGGCATGGGGAAGCTCTTCCCCTTACCCCTGGGTAAGGGCTGCTCGCCCCAGTGGGTCTTCTTGGACCTGCGCCACCTTTAGAGGTGGCGCAAATCCGAGGAGAGCGGAGCAACTTGAAACCACTCTGTTCTCCACGAGGACGGGGGTTGAAATCTGGCATAACTGCCGGGTCCCAGTCCCACCCTGGCACCCCACACGCATGCCCCCGGGGCCACCCATTGCCCACCCTCCCCCCACCCAGAAACACCCCCCTCCTGCCTCCTACCCACTCCCCCACGCCTACCGTTGCTGCTTGTGTTGGCGATGTGCACCGACACAAGTGGCAGTGAGGAAGCCACTGTGGAGGCTTCTGCCAGCCTCCGTGCATCGGCGCATCTACATGTGTCAATGCGGCTTTCTCCCATGGACGTGCAAATGTGCTTTATGGCACGTTTGCGACCCTCCTAGGCCAGCCCAAGGGACTTGGGCCAGCATAAAGCGCAGTTAGGATTGCGCCCTTAGTTAAATGTCTTATAATAAAACCAGTTTTTGCCAAAGGTGGGCTCAATAACACCCTCTCAAGCGGTGGGCTCACTGACCACATTCCTATAGTGCCACAAACAAAGCATTATCGTGCCTGAGATACCTTGCAGCTACAGGCGTTCTGGGGTACAGCAAGGCCATGGAAGTGGGTTGTGGGCCCAGAGTAACCTGAAGCATCTTCCAGTAACCCTACAATGTACAGCTATGGAGGATGCGGAGATCAGAAGACTGAGAATCACTGACCGACTTTAAAACAAAACAATGTTGAATGAAACAGCTTTTAAGTCAGGACTTGCTATATTTGAATTCCAGTGAAGCGGTTTATGTGAATAAGAATCCAGGCACTGGCCAGACCCAGATTTGTTCAGCTTCAACAAGGGAGGTACAGAGGAAGCCTTTTTTTCCATAGCAATCCTCCAACTCTTTGATAGCACAATTGAAAAACATCTGCCATGCACGGTGCTAGTGCAAATATGGAGCCACTACATTTTTTTTTTTTAAAGTCACCTATTTGCCTAATATGGCATTAGAAATGTGAAGATCACTGATACGTTTCTCCAGCACCAGTCAAGAATCAAAGGGCATACAATGTGCAGAGGAAGGGTGGTTGCCAGTGATTGGTGTTGACTGATAAACAGACAGATCTTCATTTCAAAACATATGATTCAAAGATACTACAGATGCTCTGAAAGTCACAAGGAGGTTTGATCTAATGTGCCAAGCTCTGCATCAAAGATGATTTCCTCTCCTCCTGGCAACTGAAGCAGGAATTTCAGGGTGATCCATCTGCCTCAGCAGAATGTATGAAGGGGGCTAATTACCCTTTTTTTCACCTCACCTCCTAGAGGAACAGTTTCATTCTTTCCTTTCTTTTATTTTTTTTTTCTTATTTCCTACACATTTCAGAAGCCAGATGAAATTGGGGAAAATGTGCATTAAATACATTAATAACGTAATGATGAATGCACTCTTCCAGTCTGTTTGGGTGAGGCAGAGGGAAACTGGTAATATGCTAGGTGAGCAGGAAGCTGAGAAGAAAATGGAACTGGTCAAAGGGGAGGCTAATTATAAAGGAGAGCTATTTGCAAAAAGCCTGCTTATTTGAATGATCCAAGTGTTTATCCCTGCATGTTACATCAGTGCCAGGCAAGAGCATAAGATTAAACTCAGTAAAATAGAACTAAAGGAAAAAAATGCACGCAAATGATCATCCCCATATGTTAGAGTGGCATTTAAGTAATAACTAATCACCAGAAGCAGGAAAGCACCTGCCATGTTCTTCAATTTAAATATATCAGAAGGTTCCTCTCTGATTGGTAAGGCTGGCTGGCTTTCAACCCAATACAAAGATGGCAAGAGAGGTCACCCTTGTGGGAGTAGATCAGGATGGGAGACAAAAACATTATCAAACAGAAAAGAACATTTGTGAGTGAATGTCACCCAGATCTACAGCCAAAAATTTAGCCAGCTCTTTTAAATCATAGGTGACATTCACAAGTTATTTTTGTTTTCTCAACCCTATCCATGGCATTGCTTTTTAAAGCACATGTAACAAACGCATACAAAGGGTAGGAAACAGTCAAATGCAGGGACCCTGTGTTGAAGCAAATGGCACATCTCTGTGGCCTGATGGTGAAAAGTGCACTAAGCATACTCAGAAATCAAATTAGGGTTTAACTGGGACTAACTGAATCATCACAATCACTCTTATGCTTTGCAAGGGGGAATCTAATGCTAACATTCACATGCAATTGAACCGTAATGGAACTGTCATTCACACATAATAGTTGGTAGGAAGGGAGAGAATAAGAGAGGAGAAAAGAGGAACTCCTCAGGAGAAAAGGCAAGGCAAAGAGTGGGGAAATGTGGGCGCAAAAGGGACATGTTTAGATTAGGTGGATTCCCAGAAGAATCTTGGGTAAAGAAGGGAAGAGTATGGGGTGCAGGAAGGAAGAAAGAGGGAAGACAGCCAAAGAAATTAGTAAGAGGAGGAAGGTAGAATTACAGACACTCACTGCTGTGACTGGAGGCTGCAGCTGAAAATGTTTCTCTGTAGCCTGAACCAAGGGCTACAGGCAAGGGGTGAACCTAGGAATAGAGCATAGTCTTTCCTGGTGGACAAATTCTTTTGACCTGTAAAGGTCCTGAGGAGTTGGTCAGGAGAGCCTGTTTGGAAAAGAGGCCTATGGTTGATCTTGGACTTCCAGTAAAAAGTAAAAAGAAAGAAAAGTCTCTCTCTCTCTCTCTCTCTCTCTCTCTCACACACACACACACACACACACACACACACACACACACACAGAGAGAGAGATGAGGACAACAGAGACAATCACTAAGTATACAGCCAATGTGAATGGATGGGACAAGACAAGGTAAGACTTGCTGGGTCTTTGGTATTGGTCCGTGCCACAGACCAAAGTTGTTGAAGTTGATGCAACTCCTTCTGCTGTCCAGAGGGGGCAGGATGCTGTCCAGAAGGGGTCAAGCTATGGCCCAGTGACTCTGACCTTTCTACCTGTTTTCTCTGTGATGCTTGTGGGGTGTGGCCCTAACCCTTTATCCTTCCCTTCTCCTCTGATCACTTTCTCTTGTCTTCTGACCACCGACCTGTTAAGATGCGCACACCAGGGCTCTGATGCCCAGGCCATCTTGAGCACAAGGCATGCAGGGCGAGGCAGCTGCAGGGCCTTGCTATCTCTAAGTGTTAGCTGAACCTCTGATCCTAATCAGATGCTGTAAATATACACTCAATGGAACTCTAAGTAAATAACTTCTTTTTTGCAACTTTAACAGGCCATTGCCTCTGTCTCTTTTTTTATTGATTAGCAGTCAGCTGGGTGAGGGAGGTTCCCTGGGGTGATACCCAAAAAGGGGGGTCTGCTGCTTAAGCTACTCTGCTTCCCCCCAAAGAGGAAACTATTTTTAATTTCTTCCAACAAAAGTCACCTGTCCTTTCTGGGTAGTTTGAAGTCATGGTGTTGCAGGGTTCATGGTGGCAAAGGGCCATGAATCAGGAGGAGTCACAGAGATGGAAAGCAGGCTATGAAATGCACCCTTCGCATGAGAGGGAGGCAGAAGTCTTAAAGATAGACAGGTGAGGGAACTTGGTTGATACAACATCAGTGGCCAGGGCATCCAGAAATTGTACAATGGTATCCTGGGAAGAAAGTAGACGGGAACAAGCTGTTGGGGGGATCCCACAAATCATTTTTCACAGTTCCCCCTCAAAGCTAGAGCCATAATTGTATAAAGAAAGAACCCATCTTGGCATGCACAGGAGATGGTGAGGTGGCTAATAGGGGTTAGATTCTGGTGAACAGATTATGCCGAGAGCCATCTAGGAAGCACTTAAGCTGCCGATTGCCTTTTTCTAGAATACTGACTTTAGCAGGAGTTTTAGAGTCTCCAAATGAAAGCAACAGTTTTGCATCATGGCTTGTTGGGGACTGAAATGAAAACTACGAGTGTCTTTTTGAAAGCCTGTGCTTATAAATGCTAAAAAGATGAAGAAAATAGTTTACATTTCTTGCTTACTCTGTGAATATCAAAGCACCCTAGTGAAAGGACTTTGCTCTGCGGCAATAAAATGTAACAGCACTCGTAATATGTGGCTTCAGTTTGTCAGGAAAATGCCTGACGTGGCAGTGTGGGGTAAACTGCAAGCACTCTGAATCCAATGAGGTTTCTAAATGAGTAATTTGCATGCCAATTCTATGCCAGTTTTTGAATTCTTTATGGATAAAATCCATCACCTGAAGTGCTCCTGCTCTCGCCAATATACTCTTCAGAATGAAATGAGGTCCATCCAACGTGGGGAAAAGGAAACCTGAATGTTAAAGTTGGGCAGAGCCCCAACATAGAGCAATGTAGGTTGCAAGTAACTTACACAGAAATAGCTGTCATTTTTTTTAGGGTATGTATTAGGGGTCACCCTCCCTGTTTAATCAGCATGATGCTTTCCATCTGATCAGCAGTAGGTTCTCCTGATAGACTAAACTGGAAAGCAAGGAAAGTAAGAGTAGCTAGCACCTCAACCTTCACCATCTAAAATGGTTGGCCAAAAATTTCTGTTGCTGTGGATACCACTTTCTCCACATTTCATCTTGTTTTAAGGTTCACAATGGGTACCAACCCTGAGCGTCCCTCCTTGGCATCCCTCAAGGGACTTGTTTTGGCCTGGGGAACTCTAGCTGATTGGTTTGGTCCTGTACTGAAACTCAGGGCCAGCTCTAGTGCTCATGAACAGGTATCCTTCTGGAAGGGTGGCTCCCCTGACTTCTGGAGTGATGGCACTAGGTCATGTTGGGTACTTTTCAAAATGTTTTAACAAACTTTTTGCCATTCTTACAGTGGTGGCAGAGTGGGGTCAGCATTCCTGGCAACGTCCAAGGGCTCCACTTCTACTGCTGCTACCGGAAAGGCTGATAATTTTTTATTTTTTTTTTTAAAGCTGTTTGGCAGCAAGAAGAGCACTGAAAGGGTCCTTAGGGGAGAGGCATCTGTCCCACATCTGTCTGAGTTCTGTGTACTGGGCTGGTTGAATCTAAAGAATTGTACATCTTAATGTAGCCACGGTCTGGGAAGAATTTAACTCATCAACTTACTGTATCCTAGGGAACAAAGAAAATGACAAACTGATTCTCATTTTACTGTTCATGCTCATGTACAAATGCATGAGATTAATGAAAGGCAGGTGCATGCAATGTTTGTGTGTGCTCCTTTAAAATACTTAGAATCAGAGTCTCTCTACTTCTGTCATTGTCACTTCTAAGCATTTTAAATAGACAAGGTACAAATGTTATATGCATGAGTTCTTCACACTTATATGAGAAAACGGGTCATCAGTACATGAGAAGTGAGTTCACTCATGCATATTCAACATTTGACAATTGCAACAGCCCAGTGGTTACTTGCATGAGTATAGGGGCCATTTTAGACAAAACAGCAGAGATTACCACAAAGTGCTTTTCAACAGTCAGTTCACAAGTCCAGTTGCCACTAGATGAGTACATGATAACCAAAATTTAGAAAAAAACTGAGGAATTTATATGCATTGTGAACCAGGAATGGCTGGGGGGAAAAAATCAGTGAATTAAACAAAATAATGTAGAAAAAGTTTAGGATCCAGGTTCCCAACATTTTTAATTGTGGGCTCAAATCACAGAAACCTATGATCATGCAACAAATCTTGCAGTGCCCCTCTAAGTTTAATCAGACTAGTGCCTAATCCTATTTCCCACCAGAGGCACTGATGCAGCTGCATTGACAGAAGACATCAGGCTGCATCCAATTATTTTTTTTTTGGAGGGGGGGGCTATTGGACAGCAAGCAGGAGGTAAGTAAAAGTATTTTTTTAAAAAAATATTTTTACTTACCCCCTTAGTCCTCTTCCTGACTGCTTATGGATCTCGTCGGGACTACATCAGCCATTTTGCTGGCATAAGTCTGAGGAGAGTGAAGGGGCAAGAAGGCCTAGGAAAGAAAGGACAGAATCTGGAGCATGCTGATGCAGGCAGGATCACTCCCTCTTTCCCCTCCTGTTACCTGATGTGCCAACCCCAGCTGCTAACTAGAGATGGGGAGAGAAGGGGAGAAAAGGGGTGGGGGAGAAGGGAAAGAGTTCCAGGCACAAGATAGTTACCTGTCCTGTAGAGTAGTTGGAGGGGGGGGAGTCCTGTGGAGAGGACCCTCTGACACAACAGAGATGTGTTGGTCCTTGGAGAGAGAGAGCATGTGAGAGGAAGCCCTCACTTAAAAGAGGTTGGGAGACAGTGCTGAGCTGGATGGTAGCTTGATTACTACCATACAGCTGGGTGCTTGGAGTATGTAAAACATTGAAAGAGGCTCAGGATGTCAGCTATCAGCAAAATTCAATGGGGTCTATGGCTGGGTTCCTAGATGGGGGAACTTAAAACAATACAATGAATACAGTAATGTAGGAGACACTTAAACAGTGATTTAAGACACAAGAAGGCAGTTCAAGTTTGCATACAGTTCTTAAACAGTGATTGGGTTAAAACAATACAATGAATACAGTAATGTAGGAGACACTTATATAGTGATTTAAGACACCAGACTTCCTCCCATAATGTTTGACCATGGCGGGGTGGTGGTGGTTGTGTAACCATGAGCTTGCGGCTTGACCAGAGTTCTGGAAATGTGGCCTGTGTGCTGTACATGCTGCATCATTGCCTGTTTGTGGCAGTGGCCCTCAATGGTAGCCCAGCTTTCATGCCACTACAATGAGCCATGCACTGCCTGGACACACAATTATGACTCTAGTGATAGGAAACAAATACAATAATAGCACTTGTCTGGGGACTGAACTTCCTGATTCCTTTTGGAAGTTACCTTTTTTTTTCCTCCCTCATGAGAAAGTGAGAGCTACACAGAGACTGCAATGGAGAAATCCAGGATTTTAACTTCATTGTGATTGGGTTGCAGTGTAACAAAGGCAAGGAGTTTGTGCACTTTCTATTTAAAGAGATTTCAGCCCCAATCCTAACTATTTTTCCAGCACTGACATAAGGGCAATGCAACTCCAAGGTGAGGGAACAAATATTGCCTTACCTTGAGGAGGTCTCCATGATTGCCCCCCCCCCCAACTGCAGGATGTAGCACATGCCCCACTGGCACAGCTATGCCAGTGCTGGAAAGTTGGTTAGGATTGTGCCCTTCATTTTTAAATGTGATTTTAAAATACATTTTTAACCTTCTTTAAAAATTGACCTACTAACACCATTACTACCCATTTTACTTATGTAGCCGTTTGGGGATGCAAAGGTTGGGGACCTACAACGAAGCCCTACAATGCAGAACACTATTTCTGTAGGTAGGTTTGAATTCGTAGCCAAAAATCCACCCCTACAAGGGTCAATCTACTTTGTGCAGCAAACCAGAGACATTATTAGCAGGAAAATGAATAGCAGGCACATATGTGTGTGTGTGTGTGTGTGTGTGTGTGTGTGTGTGTGATCATATAGCAGAGATAAATAGGCCACCTAAAAGCATCATTACCAAACTACATAAGGTGAAGACTATAAGTAGTACAGGTCTGCCCCAATATCCTCAGGGGATGCGTTCCTGCCCCCCACTGCAAATACTGGAAATCTCAGATATGGGGGAACACTATATAAATAATGCCTCCCCCCCCCCACACACACACCCATTAAATTACCTTTGTTATATTGGAGAAGCACTTGTAGAACAGTGTGTTCTTATTCAACCATCCTGCTTAAATGGAAGAGCTAAACATGAGACAACTAGCCTGCACACTACAGAGATACTAACAGGAAGCAGGAACTCTTACTTCCTGTTAGTCACCCTCTAGTACAGCCATTTTCAACTGGTGTGCCGTGGACAGTTTGCAGGTGTGCCACAGGCGTTTGGGGGAGGGTCATTTATTAGTAGGGCCTTTGGGGGATGTGAGCCTCCCACCAACAGCATGGTGTGCCTTGTCAATTGTTAAAGAACTGATAGTGTGCCTTGACAATTTTAGTACCTTGTCAGTGTGATGGGAGACAAAAAAAGATGAAAAACTTTGCTGTACTACACAGGCTGAATGCTTGCTTGTTGGGCTTTTCAGTATAAGCAGAGGGTTAAACAAGAACACCCACGCTGCACTGCAATACAACAAAGGTAATTTAATGGGCATGCAGGGTGTTAAAACTGTAGATATGGGATCCATGGATACATGGAGCTGCCTGCCATACATAAGAAGAGGAAGAACAGATTATGAAGGATACTGCAGCCTCAGCAATGAAATTCTGATTTCTTACTTTAGTTTTTATTTGGTCTTTGGGTTTCAACTACACTTCATTCTTGCAAATTTCCTTGCAATACAGAAAAAAGTGTGGTAGAATTTTCTAATAAATATATACCTGTTACAATGTAAAGAAGTCCAGTGGACATTTCTTGGTGGCAAAACAGTATTGAGAGATGGTGATTTAGAGTGGAAAAGCAGCAGGAGCGATGCGTGATGTTTCCTTACCTGCCACTCAATGCGCCGAATGTGAAATCTATTTGCATAGTATGTAAATTCTACTGCCCAGATTGTGGGAGACTGGACTATACATACTTGAGAGACTATAACCAGTGTAAACAACTTGATACAGCAGGACTTGACAGACGAAAAATCAAATGGCCATCTATATTTTGAGCAGAGCTCTGTTTTTAATTTTAAATCAATTAGCCAGTAATTGGGTTAATAGCACTGAATGATGTTTCTTACTTTAGTGTTAAAGACTTTATTTACTTTACTTCCTAATTCATTCAATTTAAAAAAAAAATCTTTCTTGTTTCAATTAACATGGAATGAATCCAATGAAGGTAAATGCAAAGACCTTCCTGGAGTTTTGCACGTGTTCTGAAATGAAATTCTCCAGTCCATTATTTTATCAGTTTCAGTGACCTAATCCATACAACAATGTCAGAGATAAAATATAAAGTCAAATCCCAAGGGCTAGAGCTATACAAGCTTGATTCATAATAAGTCTTCAAAATGTAAAGTACATTCCCAGTGAAATACTGGTTGTTTAAATACAAGTTCGCTGGTGAACTTGAAACTGAAGACAAGTAGGTTCATTTACATTTCAATCTGTACAGGCTGGTGGGAAAGAAAACAAGATAAAAAACTGATCTTTCAAGAACGGAATTACTGTTCATGACAGTATTTGCCAATTGGATAAACATGGCATTCATCAAAGAATTGTAAGGTAAGTGGCGGAATGGAACAGGGATGAAAATTTACTGACCCCCCAAAACCAGCTCTTAAGAATCTTTATGAGCCTCATCAAAATAATTTTTGCCCACCAACAAAATTTTCAACTTGGAACGAATATAGCTGCTTAAAGGGTGGCGGCTGGGGGAGAGGGGGCTGCACATAACTGAAAATGCAACATGAAAAGGTCAATATATACAACTCCAAAATGTGAAAATTAGGTTCTCCGGTGGGGCTGCACAAAGCCAGGCCAACTTCTGCAGCAACAAGGACCTGCTGCTGCCATTCTGTCCCCTGGCTACCTGGCAAGTCAGCTGCCCATGTGGATGTTTACCAGGTGATCGTGAGGGAACAGTGACACATCTTGTTGTCCCCCTTGCCATTATATTTTGTGCCACGGCTTCAGGAACTCACCACCTGCAGGCTTCAGGCTGTGTCAGACATGGTAGATCAGTGGTGGGGGTGTGAACTGGGAGGGCGAGAGCAGGGGCAGTTCCAGGGTGGTTCAAGGAGAGGGCAATGGAGGACTGGGGAGGCAGGGGTTGGATCAGGCAGCACCAGGATTCTATCTTCTCTTTTTTGACCGATTCCTCTCAATTAGATGTATAGCTGGCTAGACAGCTGGGGTATGTCTCAGGAGACCCATGCGATCAGGAGGCCTATGGACAGAAGGGTCATGATTTTCACAGACTTGTCCTGAGTTTTATAATGCACATATTCCAAAACCTGTTCCTTCAGGATGTGGTGTCTTTCGAGTTTGCAACAGGAAGTTTCACTATTTAATTCTGTCAGGTTCCTATTAGATCTCTGATCTACAAGAAACACTGAATCCAGGCTTTTCCATGTTCTGACTTTTTTTTTTCTTTTTCAGGCTTGCTCCATTCCCTTCAGAGAATACTTTCCATATTGAATTGCTTGCAGGAAGTAATCCTAATCAGCTGCCCCAGCACCTTTCCACATTGCCAAGAAATCTGGGACACGTCCTAGGAGACATATTGTGTTCACACGAGTCATAGGCGTAGAGTTCACAAGAGCCATAGACCCATATACACCCTATAACACAGTCATGTGGCTGCACACTGTGAGTGCAGGTGTAGGTTGACAGGAATAAGCAAGTTGTCCTTCAAAGAAGCATTCTGTCATTTCTGATCTAGCTGAGGGATTCCTACATAAATTACCTGGAATTCCAGCGACTCCCAGAACACAGTGTAAAAACCATGATCCTAGATGCAAAACCTACCGAGTACCTTTTGTAAATAACTTAAGACTTTCCTGTTTGGGCTATTTGTTTTGCAAGATCTCTTGCAAAAAAAACTTCCTGGGATTGCTCAAAGGGTCTCAGGTAGATTGGGCAAGATCCCTGCCTAAGGTCTGCTTGCTGCCAATCAAAGCAGACAAACTTTGCCCATATGGGCCAATAGTCTGACTCAGTATGAAGCATCTTAATCTGTTCGTGGCTATCGCCATAGTTTACTTCAAGTCAGATTGAAAAGGCGCTTGACAAACACATCTGTAGAAAGTTCAACAGAAGAGGAAAGCGTTTTTAAAAAATTCAGAAAATTAAAAATTGTGTTTAAATTGAATTAAAATCTAATATCTTAAAGAAAATTTCAGTAGAGTTTACTATGGCTGCCAATCAGTCCAATTAAGCACTTGAAAAAGTCTGCCTTGATCCAATCCATGGCCTTCACTAGTTAGGCTGACAATGCCGCCCCCACCGCCCATGCCTCTTTCATAGGTGTCGAGGCTCTGTTCTTTAATTGGCTCAGCCCCTCTCTTTGAGACACCCTGCTTCAGTTGCACTTGGCCTAGCAACACCATGCAAAACTGTGGCTTATACCTCCTCCACCGCTTTATCACCACACAATCACCACCCACATTTCATAGTCTTTTCTCACTGTCTCCCTTCCCTGTAAGCAAGTTTCCCCCAACTTCCCCTTTTCATAGTACACCGAGAGAACCCTACCATTTCTAGCACAACCAAGAGAGCCAGAGACAGTGTGATCAGGAGCACAGCCCCAGGCCTCCGTTACAGTGGTCTAGAAAAGCAAAAAAGCTCTTTTCAATGCTTCTCGTGTGGTTTCATCAAACCTGGAAGTGCAAAACTTCTGGTTTTATGGCACAAATAAAATAAATAAACAGGTAAAGTCCGACACTAACAAAACTGCGCAAGCAGCAAGATGAGGAGGGGAATGATCCTCTTATCACTCAAGTGAACAAGAGTTCGCCACTGGATGGAGGGAGGAGGTGGCAGACTGTGGGTGAAGTGCATCTGAATCTGCCACCCCTTGAATCCCTTGCAATCTGCTGCTGCTCACCCCATGATTGGCTGACAGTGAAGAGGGGCCACATAAAGTGTTCCTGCTTCTACCAAAAAAGGAAAATACAGTATAATAAAACCAGATTTTATAAATACTATGTTGAATTTAAGCATAATATTTAGTGAGAAATAAAGAGCCCCTATACACAATTTTGACATGAAAACGCATTTGCACTCGAAAAGAGAACCTGAATGAGAGAGGTTGAGCTTGGCCCTACTGTTGCCTGACAGTATTTTATTTCTTTTTCTTCAATGCAAGGCACATGGCATGTAAGCATACACATTATGTGGTGCTGGATGTTTGTTACCCAGGCCAGTATCATAACTTGAAGCGGGACTGGTGGCAAGAGATCTCAAATTCAGAAACGGACCTGCCCCTCTGTGCCCCGAGGCAACAGTCTGCAATGCCGTCACCCCCCCACACAACCCCCCCTCCCCGCTTACCCAGTGCCATGGAGTCTTGTGCAACGTTAGGACCAACTGGAAAAATGTTCTGAGGCTTCCCTGGGTCTTAAACAATCCCTCCTGGAAACTGAAAGTACTGCTTACAATAGTGTCGGAAGCCCCATAAGGTTTTCTGTGCAGTTCCCCATAAGGTTTTCCATGCTTGGGGCATCTGCCCCCCTCCCTCCAGGCCCGCAACTGCTCAAATTCCACAGGCCAGGAGGAAGGCCAGACCTTTAGTTCTCAGAACAGTCACCACCACCACCCCCCAGTCTCCACTCTATTGCTTGAAGCAAGCCTCACCTGACTTTATCTGGAAAATTCCATGGGTGGCTATGCCTTGCTTGCACAATGTATTTGACCCTGTGAAATAAAGTCACCTCTCAGAAGCTTCCTGACTTCAGAATAAACAAAGTTGCTATTGACCGCTATTGACAAAGTTGACAGTACTGCTCCTTAGAGGCTTGCCTGCTTGAGGATGCTGACTGGTGAGCCCTCTAGCCTGGATTGCTAAGGCAACCTCCAAAGCTTTCCAGCTTGGGGACATCACTACAGTCCGGCTACCTTGGTGTTGAGAAGCTCAGGTCATCTTTACTTGGGTCATTGCTTTGAATCAAGGCAAGAATGCCTGGCCTGGGAAATAGACAGACGTTACTGCCTTCCCTTAGTTAGTGGTCTGGAGTTTCAGACTTTGCTTACTGCAGGCTCTTTTTTGGGATTGGCTTTCAGTAAAGTGGCCTAATTTAACCCAATCCTCTGACTCATGTGTTCATTGGGGAGCACAGCCATCAAGTTCCTGTTAATTTCTACTCAGAGCTTGGAACATTGACCGATCAAATGTTTATGCTACCTTTCCTCTAAGAAGCTCACGGTGGCATATACAGTTCCTTCCCTCCTCTTGCTTTCACAATTATGTGTGGTAGGTGAGGCTGAGAGATAGTGCCTGGTCCAAGTTCAGCAGGAAGCTTCATGACTGAGCAAGGATTTGAACTTGGATCTTCCAGGACTAACAGCCAATCTGGTTTTTCTGCTGGCAGTTTTGTGATCATGCAAAGGCCAGGCATGATGGTGGAAATGGTGTTCCACTGAGTCAGGATTGGGTTGTAAGTCCAACGTCAGATACACTACTGACTGATACATTTCTCGATCACAAGGTGGACTTTCTGCACTTGCAGTTTGCATGAAATTAGGGACCATAGGTGTTTTGCAACCTTTGCACTCATTCATGTTGCACCTCTCTAGCAACTCTACTATTTTCTGTGCCTGGTGTAATTTGTACCCTCCAGGAGTGGGTATTACATTCACTCCGAGATATTTACTAATGGGACCAAGGGTTCTTAGAGTGAGGTGTTTCCTTAACTCTATTAATACCTCCTCAATTTTCTGTTGAGTCTTAGCCATAACAATTAGATCATCCACAAACACCGTCACAAGTATCTGGTTTTCTCCATGATCTTTTATGTACAATTTCAGCCTTCATGGCCTCCTCCCAGCGTATCCTCTCAGCTTTAGGGAGCTTCTGAACTTGGGAGTAATCCCGGGGCTCCGACCCTACAGTCTGACACATTGAAATTGACTCGGGCACATACCGCTCAGGGGGTTTTGTCACTGTGTGGTTCTGCGTAAGACAGGTGAAACAGGATCCTGTGTAGTTATTTCAGTTTCCTGCCTACTTTCAATTTTGGGTTCACGTAGTCCCTCTTCTCTCCTACTCTGTTGTACCTGTTGTCTAGGTGACACCCCTCTAGGCAATTGAGAAGCATTCTTACTTTCATCAATCCCAGTTGCGAGAGGTATAAACACAGAGGGAGTTTGTTCTACTGAAGTCCACTTAGGGTTATAAAATTTCACAGACCTGGATATTATTAACTTGCCTGTCTTGGTCATTAACCTATACCCCTTACTTCCAGGTTCATAACCTAGCAGGGTAACAGGCTGAGCTCTGGGAGCTCGCTTTCTGCGTCTTCTCTGCACCAGTACTTCCCCACATGTACCAAATGGGTATAAATGTTTCAAAGAGGGAGATTCCCCATGTAACATTTGATAGGGAGTCATTCCAACTACAGAGGAGTAGGTACGATTAAAGACATAGCAGGCACATTTTACAGCCTCCGCCCAATAACCATAAGGAAGTTGGCTATCTGTTAGAAGAGCGCGTATCTTGGTCTGCAACGTTCTGCCATATCTTTCCGCAACACCATTCTCCTGAGGACAATTAGGATTTGACAAACGATGGTGCACACCTTTTCTCTCTAGCCAAGTCATAAAAGGTTCGTTTAAATATTCAGTGCCACGATCTGTTTGCAGACTAATTAGCTTGTGGCCAAACCTACGTTCTGCATAAGCCGCCCATCTTTTAAACGTAGAAAACACCTGTGTTTTAGACCTTAGTGGAAAACAGAACATATATTTTGAATATCTGTCAAGCACAAGCAGTAGGAACCTGGCACCACCAATGGATTTATCCATGGGTCCTATTAGATCTGAGTCAACAAGCTCTAGGGGTTTACTAGCTACCCACTCACTCCTATTTGCCACAGAAGCTGCTGTTATATTAACCTTTTTACAAACAGCACAGTCCAGGAACTCTTTACAAGGGGTTAAACTCAAGCCCTTTGAATGCTTTACAGTTTGCAAAACAGCCTTAAAGCTTGGATGTCCTAAGGACCTATGCAAGACATGGATGCAACCATGATGCTTAGGGTGGATAGCATGTGTAACATGTGCCGCAGCCCTAGGCTGGACAACAAACAGGCCATCTTTTTCAATCCCCAGCATACATTTCTTCCCTTGTTTGGACACTGTGCAATGCTTCCCAGCAAAAACAACATGATAGCCCTTTTTGCACAACGCTGATACACTGAGCAAACTGTGTTGTAAATTTGGAGCATATAGGACCCCTTCCAAAGGTTCACACAGTTCTGGCAAGCGAACTACCCCACATCCTTCCACAGGAGAGGACAGCCCGTCTGCCAGTACCACGTAAGACTTATCAGGTGATCCTAAAGTGGAAAAAACACTCTTAGAATTTGCTACATGCTCAGTTGCACCACTGTCCAATATCCATACAATGGAGGTTGACTCCTTTTCAGTTGTATGTACCAGAGAAATATCTGGTCTATGTCTGCTGGGTGGCCCTTGCCTTCAAGGCTTCCTGGAGCCCCTCCTCGCAGGGCAGGCCCTTTGTAAATGATCCTCTGCACCACAGGAAAAACACTTCCTCACATAGTGCAGTGCAGGCACGGAGGAGGACACACCCATACCGCAGGTTGCACCTGCAGAAACAGGGGCAGAAATAGTCCTTCCTCTGGAGTTGTTTTCCAGACGTCGCTCTTGCTCCTGCTGCAGCCGGCCAGTAATGTAAGCAAGAGTCAATTGAGCCTCTGGTAAACATTCCAAGGCAGTGACCAAATGGTCAAAGGTCTGATCCAAGGAAGATAACACAATATAGGCTTTCTGCACCTCTGGAAAAGTCATATTTTGCTCCTGCAACCTCAGGAACAAGTTCTTCATGTAGAGCATGTGCTCTGTAACACTGGCTCCTGCCCGCATCCGAGCACGATACAACTGCCGCGTGAGAGCAATTTTTGAGGCCACAGTTGTTTGTATATGAATCTGTCTCAAGGTCTCCCAACACACAGCTGCAGAGGCGATTCCACGAACATGCACAATCTGACTCTCTCCCACACATAACACAATGGTAGCCAGCGCACGTTCCACCAACCTCCTTCCAGCAGCGTCCGGTTGGGGTGAGGGGTTCTCTACCACAGTCCATAGCCCCTCCTTACGTAGGAACATTTCCACATGGGTAGCCCAGGTGAGGTAATTTGTCTCATGGAGCTTTACAATAGGAAAGCCGGTCAAAGCCATCTCGGTGCCAGCAGCCTGCATTCCGTCTTACAGCAACAGCAGATAAGACTCACGCTTCCAGGCAGCAAATGAAAACAGGAACGACCTTGGAAACATCAACAGCCTGGGCCCATAACCTGTTGCGGGGAGGTTTAGGGGTGGAGTGTGTGTAGGAGTCTCCAGAAGAGCAAAATCAAACGGCAGCACAACAGAAACTCAAGGCTGATGTCCAAGGCAATCTCTCAGAAGGCAAAGAGGCACTTGACACGAGAGTTAGGTTCCATCACCAAGATATATTATATACAAGGATATTTACAGCAACACTGGTCAATCATGCAGCAACACACATTACAGCATCCTGATTCCTATTCCTTAATACTCACCACCCTACACGCTCACCCTCACTCACCGAGGAGTGTTTGTCTGTGGCCTTGTTATATGCACAAGGCACACCCACAATCAGCTGCACAGAGTCAGCAATCAGGAACAGCTGCTCCCTGTTACTTGCTACAAACTGACTGTTCACCACAGGTTAGTTACATTCCCTCCTGTGCACAGGACCTGAGTGATTTCCTGGGTTCAGACCTCAACACATTACACCATCCTGGATCTCCTTAAGAGAGAAGGGTGGGAGATGTATTTATATAGATTACTGTATTTCTATATAACATCATTTGCATGTTCAGTGTTGATTGGTAACAGTTGGCGACAACTAAGGCAAATTCAATTTCATCAACTTTCCATGGGAATGTCATAAATTAGTCTCTCATTTCAAAGAAAAAATAGTGCAAACTCTCACAAATCCATCTGTGAATCACTGATTCCTCTGAACAACAGACCCTACACTCACCCCCTCCCCAAGTTATACATTATTACTTCAAAATAATCAAACCAAGATTTCACGGGGGAGTGTGGGAACAAATCAGTTTCGCAGACAGACAATAGTGTCTTCACTGCGGAAATAGCTATTATTCCTGAAAATTGCATTCAGAGGCTGATGTGGAGGAAAAAAAAAACAGGCCAAGAGAAATTATATTCTGTCACAAGACAGCCGTGTAGACTGTAAATGAAAAGCAAAGAAAGATGCTAAAGTCTTCTCAATGCTAGTTGCTTGTTCTTATCTTCAAAACCCAACATGGTCTCATCCCTCTTCACACTATGCTTCCACACCCATTACCTGTGACCTTCAATCCCTTGGCTATACCACCCACAGCCACCTGAAGGTGTCCTGCTCTCATAAACTGCTCCACCCCTTCTCCTCTGCTACCTGGAACTCTGTCCCTGATCACCTCAGGGATGCCCATCTTTCACTTCCTTCAAGTCCCTCCTCAAAACTCATCTTTTCTGTTAAGCCTCTGGCACTTCCGCCCAGTCCTTCTGCCTTACTACAACTAAGCCCAAATATGTACTGTGGATAGGCACTTGCTTATAGGTCAATCTTGTAAAAAAGTCAAGTTTTGAGCCAAAACCCAGGGAATTTACATAACCCATGGAAAAGTCAACTGTAGAACTTAGGGATTTATGATACTTGCTGTTGACTCATTGCTTCTCCTTTGTCTTCTTTTATGGTTCATTTAACTCCCTAAGGGGAGAATGCCGCTTCCCAGAATTGGCTCACTGCTCCCAGAAGTGGCAGCTGCAGTGCTAGCTGGGTAGTACCCCAGAAGGCCTTGGTCACGTTGGCTGCTGGATGGCCCTCCTGGCTTGGTGCTGGCTCAGCAGCGGTCCCTGCACTCCACTGAGGCTTGTGGTAGGCTGTAGAACACTTTCAGGAGGGGCTGCGAGGTCCAACATCCCACTCTAGTTAGTCAGAATCCTGAGATCCTTATCTCTAAATCCCGTTGAAGTGAATGGGGCTTGTTCTGCAGATTCTAGTGGATACATTGACTTGGGTTTTCAGGGTCAATTTTAAAATCTACATTTTTTAACTTATAGATGAGTATCTACAGTATGCATTAAATAATAGCCTATCCTTCCCCATGTCCCTTGACACCATTTCCCTCTGCTTTGTCTGTAATCTCCTTTTTTTTCTGTTTTAGATCGGGAGCGCCTTGGGGCTGCCTTTCCATCTTCTGTTCTATTGTAAAATGCCATGCTCATTGATACTACCATATAAATAAAATAAATATTGTTAATGATTATTTCAATAGCAAACTAACATTTCACCTTTATCCCATGTAGTAGTAGGTTGCCTATCAGAAAGTTTGCATGGGCAGAATAAAAAGACCCAAAGGGCACAATCCTAACCAGATCCACTCAGAAGTAAGTCCTATTTTGTTCAATGGGGCTTACTTTCAGGAAAGTGTGGTTAGGGTTGCAGCCAAAATAAGTTAAGTAAACAAAATGCATACTAGGCAGTGATATAGGATTTCACTGGGGGGGTAGCAGCGGTGATCAGACAGCCTGCAGGAGGTCAGTCAAAATGGTTTTCACACATCTGCCAAGCTCCCTGTCCTGAGCTTTGCCTAGAGATCTTATGCCCACTTTAAGGCTAATTAGTTCCCCCAGCTTGACTATAGCTAAGTCTGCAAGTACCAGCAGGCAGGAGACCAGTAGGTGGCTTGCCTGCAAGTCTGCCAGGTCCCAGCTCTCCAAGCAGCAGTCCTTCCATGTAAAGCAGCAGCAGCTCTCCACCACTCAGCAGTCTGTTTGAGTAGTCCATTTAGTTAGTGAGCCAGATAATCAGTCCAGTACATCATTAGCCAGTCTGTTGGTTCCTTAGCAGAGTCTTGGGTCAGTCCATGAGTCAATAGCCAGTAAGCCAGAAGGTTAGTCCAAAACGCAGAGGTGTAAGTCAGTCCATGAGTTAGCAGTCCAGTAGGTCAGTTAGCCAGCAGGTCAGTCTGTTTAGTCCACAAGCACATCTCCTTCTCTCTCCCCACTGCAACCCACAAACCCTTCCTGCATCAGGCGCTCCTTATATCCCTAGGGACCTTATTGCCTCTAATGGCTGCAGCTGTGCAGCACACCCTCTGCTCAAAGCCCAGGCCTTAACCCATTGATTTTCAATCGTTTTCATCTCATGGCACACTGACAAGGCACTGAAATTGTCAAGGCACACCATTAATTTTTTGACAAGGCACACCACTATGACAGCAGTGGCTCACATTCCCCAGTGGCCCTACTAACAAATGATCCTTCCTCAAATTTTCATGGCACACCTGCAGACCATCTATGGCACACCAGTGTAGCATGGTACAGTGGTTGAAAATGGCTGCCTTAACCCTTAAAGGGGCCACTGCTGACACCACATCCTATCTCCTTGCCAGATCATTTTCAATATGTCTTATTCCAAACACGAGTACATGAATGTGGCAAAATCTATGCGCACAACTTCAAAGGTAAGAGCTGCTATTCCTACAAGGTGCAGAAGATCAAAAGCATCACCTTACTTATGTAGCAACAACAAGCAGCCTTGCTATCACACTGCTTGGAACATTTAACCCAAGTTTCACTCCCGCACATGATGGAATGAATTGTGTTTACCTAGTTTCAGTTGAATGTTTTGTATGTGTAGCTAATGATTACCACAGGTTAGAATAAGTTTTACTAAATCAGGCTCTAGCCATGAAAGACACCTGTATTTATGATCCATTTTTATACTAGTCCTGATGTAGTCTGGTTTAATTGCTAAAAATATTAAGTGAAGAAAAGCATGCACTTCTCTCTCTCTCTCTCTCTCTCTCTCTCACACACACACACACACACACACACACTCTCTCTCTCTCTCTCACGTGCAAGTACACATGCACACACAATTCAAAAACAAGAACAGAACAAAATGTTGTGGTGAAAGAGAAGATAAATGATTTACGCTGATGCTAACCTGACTGCCCAATCCTATCTTCCACCACGTTATAGCATGCAGCCATGCCAACAGAGATTGTGCTGCATGCTATGATGAGGAGGTCAATTGGACAGCCTGCAGGAGGTAGGTAAAAATATTTTGTGTCCCCCCCAATTGCCTTAGACCTATGCCAGCTATATAGCTGACACAAGTCCGAGGAGAGCCAAGGGTGGGCGGAAAAATGGGCAATATGATCTGGAATGTGCAACTGCCATTGGATCAACCCCTTCCTCCCCACACACACCAGTACTCCTCCTTCCTGCCCATGTCCCATCCCCACTGCCAACTTACCAACTTCTGTGGAACCTTCTAGAACTACTGCCACACACACCATGCGTCATGTTTGCGGCAGTGGCCTGGTAGCACATGACAGAGGTCTGACTTTTGTGCTGCCATAAAACACCTTGTACTGTGAGAGTACTAGTGAAAACAGCTTTGGATTGGGGCCTTAATTATATAATCACAATTCCTCTGTAGTTTTTTGCTGCAATTCAACAATTGATTTCAATGGGTTTTATGGCGCTTAACTATGAACTGGCTTTGCATGTTAACATGTCATTGAAATCTTGATAATTATTACTTCCTGGTCTTGTCTCCACAGAACTGGTAATATCATTGACACAGTGTGAAAGGAGAAAATTGCTAGATAAACAAACTGGGGGACTGTGGCACTAAGAGGTTCTCCTGAACCAAAGCCTTAGGATTTAAAGACAGTTCCCATTTGTTTCAAAGGGGTTTGAGCCACAGAATTTCCTAATGCCTTTGACTGAAAACCCCCATACAAAGTATGCATGTTTATGCTCCATTGGCTTCCGTAGGGATTAAACAACTGTAGCTGTTTGGTTTGCCAGATTCTAGCCTTTATATATTGCAGCATGTTCCATGGAAGCAAAAGAGAACCAACAAGAGAACTAAACCAGGCCATACCTGCATATCCTCACCCTTACTTTCAGTTCTTCTGCTGATACAAGAGTGAGCAAAATCCTGGCAATAGCCGTCTTTTGTATGTACTGATGATGCTGTTGCTTCATCTCATGATAGCAAATTTTTTTCTCTCATGGTGCAACCAGACACTATGCAAGACTCCTAACTATCATTCTATTATCATAAACTTGTGTTCATATCGAGTGCAAAAGAGAAATGAGACGATGGTAAGGTTTCCACTAAGTCAAGTAACAGGCCATTTCTTTTGTACATTCTGTATGAGAAAAGCCATCATATTAAAAATCTGCCCAGAAATCAGCTGATAAATGCAGATGAAAGGGAGCATACATTTAACATGCTGTTGAAAGATATGCCATGTCAATAAAATTGCTGCTTTTTGTGTCTGTGGCAATTTTAAAACTGCGGTTATCTGCTAAACAGACACCAACAGTCTGTTGAAAATGTGCCTTTATGGCAGGTCAGTTTCAGTATAATGTTCTGGTGTGGACGTGCCTTTGAAAGCATAGTCAAAACGATTAAATTAATCCCAGGTTGTCACAAGCCTTCTGCAATATCAACACTTTAAAAAATCAGTTCCTCATTTGCATGTATAATCTTTTGACAACCTAAGCTAAGCTAAAATTAAAATTACAGTCTCCAAAGAGGTGCTCCTTAAGAATGCAGTGATAACAATAGCTCCTAACAGCTTTGAAAATATAATTATATTTTATAGGTGAAAGCATTTTGAGATCTCCAATGTTATACAAGCACAATGGCTTGTTGGGTTTATCTGGGGGCAACTCCGCTGAGGTGTTGTAACCATTTCTTTATGCTTCAAATGGAAAATATATTTAAAACAAAGAGACGTTTAAAGTCAAATGTGAAACCGCAAGGAAAATTAATATAGGTTTCTAACATTTTGAAAGCATGCCTGTCAGTTTCCTCACTCTAGGTACATGTTACAAGGTTAGTTCACAGCATTAGTTTGACTTTTATGACGTTTTATGGATGAAAGTAAAAGACTTGAGCATGCTCAAACCCATTGAAAACAGTGGAGTTCAGTGTGCTTAGTTCTCTGTTGGCCTGTGGTTAAATATTGGTCACAGCATTTAATGAACAGAAAAATTAATACATTCCGTTTTTAATGGTTGAGGTTCATACTCAGCACTGACTACTTTAAAGATTTGTTGGCCTACAGTTATAATTAATTACAGCCATGAAGGAGACACAGTATGAACTCTTGTCCTTCAAAGATGTAGGTTCCAGTTCTAAGAAGAGATGTGCAAAGCCTCTTGCCCTAGGATTATAAAAAGAAAGCCTTATCTTGCAAAACTTATATCTCATTTAGTTTTCCTTGAAAACATTCAAGTATTTTACTCAGATAGGATCTCCCTGAATAGTCCTGAATTTTCCTTTAGTGAAATGTGATGACTAAAGTTGCATAACCATTCTGACCCATAATACAAAAGTATTATTCTGTTTTTTGTTATGTTAGAGCTAAGAGTCCAATGTGCAGCCAGAACTCGCATTCTGGTGGTGCAGCATACTGTATGGTAGTTGCAAAATGCAACCCATTATTCTGCCCAGCTGGGCCACCACTGCCAGTGGCCTCCTGAAAAGCCCTGGTGCCAGTAAGTTGTAGTGGGGGGTGAAGGGGAGGAATGGGGAAGAGACCAGGGCAAGAAGGGGTGTGTGTGTCAAGACTGGGAAGGATGTGGTATCCACAGCAGCTGCCAATATCCTATCCCCTTTCCTGGCCTTGATCCATCTTCCTGAGTTCACTTGGACTTGCCCCAGCAAAATAACAGGCTGCAGGGGTTTACCCAGAAGGCTCTTGCTGCAATGGGGCACATGGGGCTGCCAAAGTAAAGTACTCTGTAATATAGTTTCACCATTTTAGTTACCCTCATCATGTAACCCGAATATAGTGAATATGGTACTGGTAAAAGAATGCAATGTATATGAGGGGCCTGGACTTGGTTCATGTCCAGTTCCAGAAAATGACTAATGCCCAAACAAAATTTAAGGGACAATTTAGCCAAGATTGGATCTGCCTCAATAAGTATTAGTAAATTTCTGAAGGAGGGGAAAGTACAGCATTCTCTACAGGGCTTTTTCCCACTCTGAATAATTTGACAATATTTATGGCTTTGATTAAAATAGTGACTGCACCCAAAACACAGTGGGAACATTACTAGAGGTTTGCCTAATAGCCTGAAGCTAAGTTATTGATTGAAATACTAAAATCTACAGATGTTAGCCAATCTGTTCTTTTACTTCAGGGAATATTAAGCCTAGTAAGAAACATTTGAGGATTCTTGCCTGCGTGTGTCATTCTTCCTCTGGGTTCTCTTCTTTTCCATTTGTGATTTCCCTCCCATTTTGTTCCTGTAGTGCAATTAATACTTGCAAAGAACTGAATTCAGCTCTACTGTGAAATGATTTTTGTTTCCAGCAATTTATAACAAAGGCTGCAAGAAGCGTGTTTTAAATCGGCTCCACCTGAACCCTCCAAAGGCAACTGAAGCCCTCCGGAGGCTTCTTTGGGCCTCAGAATGCCTTAAAAGGCACAAAAACATAACTACTGGTTTCCCTTGGGAAACCAAAAGTTGTGTTTTTTGGCTCTATGGGTCATTCTGAAGCCCACAGAGATCATGGGCGGGCGTGTGCAGCCTCTGTGGGCTTTCTGAAGCACAGCTCTGGTCACCTTTGGAGGGTTTAAGGGACCAAAACTGCAGATTTCATTATCCACTGTTTTCAGTATCTGCAGGAAGGGGTCCAAGAACAGGTCTGAGAGCAGATACTAAGGCCCCACATGTACTGGGATAAACTCTGAACACTCCAAAGCAGGGGTGTCCAAAGTTTTTGGCAGGCGGGCCAAATCATCTCTCTGACACTGTATTGGGGGCCGAGGAAAAAAAGAATTAATTTAAATTTAAAATTTGAATAACTTTACATAAGTTTACATAAATGAATATATTAAAGATGAACTTATATGAATGAATGAAGGTCTTGAAATAGCTCAAGGCCTTATAGGCCTTGCACAATGCAAGGCTGGCCTTTCATTTGCTGCCGCTGCTGCATCATAGACCTGAAACATCAAGCAGTGGAGGAAGCCCTCATCCCACAGCTCACGCGAGAGGTCAAACAGTTGCTCTCACCCTGAGAGCAGTTGCATCAGGCCAGTGTGGGCTCCAACAAATCTCCAGAGGGCCAGAGGCTCATTGGAGACTGGGGTCTCCCTGAGGGCTGCATTGAGAGGCCGCTCGAGGGCCGCATGTAGCCCCAGGGCTGGGGTTTGGGCACCCCTGCTCCAAAGCATTAAATAAATATTAAATATACTAAGTGTAGAATATTGCTGAACTGATAGTTGGAAAGAAAAAAGGATAGTTGAGGAGATTCTGGTTGACAATTCAGGGAATTTCTAAACACATAGGAACATATAATTTAATTATCTAAGGATGGAATGAGTTTTACTTGCACCTGTTAAGCCCTTGAATGGATTTCTGGGGAAGAACATTATATCTCTCCTGACTTTCAGCAAGCAGAAGATATGTCACATTTTCATACAACTACTTCTGATGAATTTAAATGGAACGGTGATTTTCTGGTGAGTATATATTATTGTTTTTGAATATAACCTCTTCCATAGATATGATCCCTTTTCACTCTTGGATTATTATTTTTCCCCTCAGGAGAAGGAAATGTTCACAAAATACTTTTGTGAATATCATATGTCATAATTTGAGTTTGGGGGTGTACTGAACTGCTTCAACTGTTTCGATTTTGGGGGCAATGCTGCTTGTCTACAAGCCTGACTGTTTTGGAATTGTTTCACAGGCCTATTTGTAAAAAAAAACCTCAAATATTACAAACATGCCACAAGGCAGTCTCTTCTCCAGACATGGCAAATAGTCCTATAAAGCTGTCCTGCGACTGCTCAGAGAAGTAGGGAATGCAAAGCAATATTTTCTAGAGGCCTAGCAGTCCAGTGCAGATCATTCTTTTCATAGCATATGAAAAAGCTGAGCTGACAAAGGCCCACATTTTATCTCACACTAGAACATATGTCCTGCCACTGACTACGTAGTATCAAATGAGCAGGAGGAAAATATTTCTCTGGAGGCAAGGAAACAAAATTAGGAAAGGAGTATAGCAAATGGTGTATGTCTAAGGGTGAAATCCTGTCTTGCCCTTGGGTCTGTGCAAGCCTCTTGCGCCTGCCCAGGAGGGTCGCAAACGTCCTGTAAGGCATGTTTGCGCCTCCTCATGAGTTGGCTGGGCTGGTGCGCAGATGTGCGCCATCCCAGGGAGGCTGAATTCAGCCTCTGCGCCGATGGAGGGAGCAAGACTTGTGTCGGTCAAGCTTGGCCGACACAAGGCTCTGTGGAGGGCGGGGAGGAGGCAAGAGGGAGGCATTCTGGGGCAGGAGAGGGCAGGCAGAGGGAGGTCCCAGGGGCAGGCAGGCGGGGAGCCGGATGTGGGGCTGGGATCCGGCTTTTATGCTGGATCCTAGCCCCATTCCCCAAGCCTCTCCGCTGTCCTCGAACTTGTGCCAGCTCAGAAGGTGAAGCAAGCTCAAAGAGACCCATAGGGGCTGTGATGGCTTACCCAGGGGTAAGGGGAAGAGTTTTGCCTTACCTTGGGCCGAGTCACTGTGGGTGCCCTAATTTGCCCTGAATACAGTGCAAGCCTCCTGGCTTGCCTTTTCCAGCACAAGATAGGATTGCATCCAAAGAGAGAAGCTGCAGGTATCATTGCCATGTATAATGGGGTATTTATACATTATGGTCAGGGGCAGCCCACAGAAGACGTGAGCAATGCAGTATTGTGAGGAGAAACAAACAGATTCAGGGTGCCTTTAATTGCACTGCACATCCAGTTGGTTTCAGTGGGGTTTACAGCTAGACAAAAGCTGCTGAGTTTATGTAAGTACGTACACATTCCCTTGATGAAACTGATCAAAAGCTCATCTAGTTGAGCATTCCATTTCCAACCCAGAGTAGCCAGTTGCATGTAAAAGCTCACAGGCAAAGCACAGTAGTGAGAGCCACTCCTTGCTGTTTCTCCCCAATGTCAGACTGTCAGAGGGCCCAATCCTATCCAACATTTTTAGCTCTGTTGTAGCCACAGTGCAGCCCCGTGGTATGGAAATAAATGTTCCCATACCTTGATAAGGCCCCAGTCATTGCCCCTCCACCACAGGATGCAGTGCACACCCCACTGGCACAACTGCACCAGCGCTGGAAAATTGGATAGGATTGGATCCAGAGACACAAACAGAGCAGTTAGGTAGCCACTGCTAAACCTATCCTCCATGGAACAGTGTAATGCTCACTCATTAGAAGAATTGATAACTTCACGGTTATTTTCCTATGGTGAATGTGTGTCCTTATCTGATCAAATTTATATTTAGTGAGGAGGTGACCACTTCTAATCCCATGGGATTATAAGAAACAGAGCCATAACTAGGGCAGAGACTGAGGGGCTCCCGCACTGGTCACACCTCCAAGGGGGGGCGCAAGACTGCCCCCAGGCTCCACCCTAGTTACGGAGAAGGTGCACATTGCAGCCGCTTTCCGTGCCCCATTCCATCTGGAGGCTGCGAGCCACTTCGAGCACCGGCCCCCTCCTCCAGGAAGAGCTTGGAAATGACATCACGACATCATGTGACATGACGTTACTGCCCTGGGTGCCTTGGCAGGACGTGACGCCTCTGCTAAGAAAGTTTTGCCAAGAGTGAATAAAAGGGAGAAGATTGCCATGTGGTGATCACACACGTTACGAGATTCACAACTTAACCACAATATTCAATTCCAGTACATATTTTATGTTTCCAAATATGATATGCTGATGCTCATGCTGCAAAACTGCACTGAAGAATTCAGAAGATTTACACCTTAGTCTGAAGTACAATCACTTGGCAGCAAGTTTAGCTGAAATGGATGCTATTTGTTTCCAAAGCAATATGTTTAGGAAAAGACCACTTGGGCCAAACTACACATTATACTGAGTGCATCATTAGAGTAGATATATTTATGATTTTGTTTTGTTTTTGCTAAATAGAATCCAGAATGGATCTGTGGCATAGGGAAGAGGGATGTAACCCTTTGCCTCTACTATAGTCCTGTAACAGATTGGATATACCTACAACTGCTATTTACCCCATGAGAAATGCTCCCATTGGTGTCCTATGACACCACTAGTGTCTGCTGCAGTGTGAGAGTGTGTGCAATCTGGACAGGCACAAGGGCTAAAGCCCCTCATACCATGGTCCCATGAGAATTGCTTCCCTAAAGAAAAAGAATAAAAAAACCCAATAGCCCAATTCTATTGGGCACTTCCTCTGGTAGAACCAGTCTGCTGCTGTAAGTGCCACAGTGGCATCATAAAAGGTGCAACACTGCTGTGCACTTCAGGACCACTAGTGCTAATGGCCAGAGGCTGTGTGCACATGGCCATGGTTCCCTGATGCCACACTGGAGCAGCTAAGGTGGTAGATGCAGTGGTTCAAGAATTCAGGGGAAGGATTGGGGTGGGAAGGGCAGGAGGGGTTTCAAGTGAGGGAAGGGTTGGATCCCAGTGGTAGCAGCTCATGCCAGGATGCTATCCTGCTAGCAGCACATGCCAGGATGCCTGATGTGCCCCTTGCTTCTCTTCATCTTATGCCAGCAAAAGAGCTGCCAGGTAGCCTATGGAGGGATAAGTAAAACATAGTTCACGTACCCCTCCCAGGCCATCTGCACCCCCCCATCACTGCATGCAATGCATGCTCCATCAGTGCAACTGCATGGGAGAAGATGGTGAGGGGTGGGTGGGTAGATTTGGGCTTTAGCTGGTGATGCATTAAATGATGGTTTTAGATGTTGTAATTGTGCGTGCGTGCGTTTGTGTGTGTGTGTGAGTGTGAGTGTGAGAGATTACTTGCTGATACGTTCACAATGTCTGATTTTGATGTGGTTTTTGTCATAAAGAACAGTAGGAATAGGCAGCTTATCAAAGCTATGGATTTCGGATTACATTTTTCCCAAGTTTCAGCAGCTGAGCATGACAGAAGTATTCAGAGTCCTTCTCTGCATCAATTACCAGAAGACATTTTAAAATTTTACTGCCCTCAGCAAATGGATAATGCCTGGCATGTAACTGATTTATCAGATACTGCCTTTCTCTGATCAATACCGTCTAGCCAGGTCTTTCACAAAATTATGGAAATGAAAATAGTCTCTTCAATCAGGTAAAGAATAAGTCCAATCACAGTTTCCAGTAACCTCTTTGCAAAGGTTCCACACCTTCCTTCATGTAAAAGCATGTGGGATAATTATGTGAGATCGGTTTTGTGTGTGTGTGTGTGTGTGTGTGTGTGTGTGTGTGTGTGTGTAATCGGACAGGATAAGGATTAAGGACTTAAGCCAAGACAGTCATGGAAAAGATGAGAAAATGAGCTTTGAAGTTGAAGAAGAGCAGAAAGAAACCATACCTAGCCAATTCCAATGGATTATGCCATGAGTACTAAATACCCCTCCAAACTAGGATTACAAAACCCTTCTATTTACAGGCATCTAGGCTTGGGCTGCAGTCCTATATATAATTAAACTTAATGGGACTTTTTTCTGAGGAGACATGCATAGGATTGAGCTGTTAGTAGTATAGGCAAGCTTCTGCTAAGTTTGACAACTCTTGTCTTTCACTTAGCCTGGTACACTATATGCAAAAGGGGGGGGGGGGTCCCTAATGTGATGCTATCTCTTGCCAAGAGGATATTCAAACTCTACTCAAGCTCCTCCCCCTATCTCCTGCCCTTCTTATGTGCATTTTGTCAGGCCAGAATAATTGTGTTTTATTCTTGTCATCCTGTCCCTTTAAGAAGCTTAAAACCATTTACCTAGCACCCCCCAATAAAGGCACAGGCACAGGCATATGGTACAAAGGGCCACTTTATTAACTATTTAATTATACCATAAATTGCAACAGGGCCTAATCACTAGGTTGTGCGGATTATACTTGGGGAAACGGAGCTGCCCGTCTACTTCCCCCTATAGCAATTTGGGCGACCACATCCAACTCTGGGCAGCGTCAGTACAAGCCTGCCGCCCCCTTCATTGTCACGCTGAAGGGTCAGGGAGGCAGGCTAGCTCAGGCCACCCGAGCGAACCCACGATGCGCCTTTGCCACCGGGCCGAGGTACATCCAGCCTGCCTCACTCAGCCGGGAATGCCAGCATGACCAAGTGTGGAGTCCACCCGGCCCTTGCCACCCTGTGGTGTATACCAAGATGATCCTTACTTACCCAAAACCCACACGATGCCTGCCACATGGGGGGGTCAGCCTAGTGCTTGGCCCCTCCACCCCACACAGAAAACAATATCCACAGGCCCTGTTGCAAATCAGTAAGAAAAAATCATCATTACCCGACACCAAAAGGTGCACTCCATCACTTCTGAACAACTGTGGTGCATCAAAAATGATGTCCGTACGAGGGAGAACATTACCGTCCAATTGAAAAACAACCCATCTCAGATAAGAATTTACTACCTTCCTAGCCAATTCAATCTTGTTAACATTAATGGCATAACACCAGACCCTATGAGGCAGGAGGTCAGAGAGTAAGACGATCATCCCACTAAATTTTGAGTAATGTGGAGAATATCACTACAGGCCTGGAGCCTCAAGGACAAAGTCGTCCTCTGGCCCAGGTCATTCTCCCCCAGATAACAACAACATGAGGTGGGGCATGTGCATACACAAATTCATAAAAGGCGGGGAGAAGCTGATCCCATAGCCTGCCCATCCTGGCGACCCAGCGCGCACTAGTCGCTGAACCAAGTTGCAGCTGCGTGCCAAAACTGGAGGCAGCCCTCTTCCATGCCCAGAAACGATGGAGTGTCCACAGATAAGAATCCGAACTGTCCCTGCCCAGGAACCTGTGGACAAGGAGAACAAGGAATCACTATTCAACCTGCAATTACTTAAACTGTATGGCAAGTGCCATCAGTAAAGCACCTGGCAACGCCAGTGCAAAGGAGCACCCAACCGAAGTCACGGGCCAAGCCCGGAAAACTTGCATGCAATTACATGAGCTGATTGGCAAATGTCATCTGTAAAGTACCTGGCAATGCCAGTGCAAAGGAGCGCCCAACCACAGTCACGGGCCAAACCTGGAAATTGTTATGGTATCCGTTACACCCGTCGCCCCTACCACCAGGGGAGGGGGGGAAATGGCCAAAGCCAAATCCTTCACGTCTCGTCAGGCTCCCTGACATAGTATTTAAATGCGCAAGATGGTCAGTCTTCTGAACATCACGGGCCGGCAAGCTGATATCAGCTGCTGCCGATGCAGCCCCAATCATGAATGAATGCAGGCAGTAGTCATCCTCCCGGAACTCAAGGTCTGCCACTTCCCTAAGGAAAAGAACCCTAAACTGGAAAAATGTAACAGGTGAGGCATCAGCATGGCAGAACAACACACTGTGAACTTCAGGACGTAAAGCCAAACAGGACCGAAGAGTCCTAACAGGGCACGAAGCCAGGGTCTCAGTCTGGCCAACCTCACCTTGAAACTCCACCCCCCGCAGATCAGTTTCGAATGGTGGAAGGTGATAATGACTGTTCCAGCCATAATAACTATGTTGTGCCATTATAAGACCCTCCCAGATTCATCACCTGCTGAGGCACATAAAACCTCACTCAGGCGGAAGGCACCAAAACATAATAATGCTACTGGTTCTGAACATCAAGGACTCATAAAGAGTCAAACACAGCACCTCAAACAATTAACAACCCAACCAAAATCCCGGGGATAATGGCCTTACGCCAGTCAGGCTTGGGGGGGGGGGCATGCACATTCCAGACCCTCAATCATCTTGCGTACCATCAACTCCGTAATAGCATTAGCACCAATTGCCAATGCCACCAAGTACACTGATAAAGACCTACACAATAAATTGATCCCATGCAGGTATAAGAGAAACTGCATAAGGTATTCTGGCGAAATAGGCCAGACCTGGGGAACGGCCAGGGCTGCCCGAAGGCCTCCAATTCCCTTGCCTTACTATGTTAGTGCTGCCGGGTTGTAGGCACGAGCGCAGACCAAATTACATGTTGCACTCTGCAAGGCCAAGGGTCCAAAGCCAAAATGGCATCTGGTCGGGGTCCCGCCGTGCCCATGGTGGCAGCTGACAAAACACTCCACCTGAAATGAGATAGGGCGTCGGCTATGCCATTGTCAAGACCGGGTATGTGCTTAGCCAAATGAAGGTGTTATTTGTAATACAGGATAAACAAAAAACCCTGACCAGTCTCATTACCCGCGTGGACTATTACATGCGCTGGTTAACGATGGATACCACCGCTTGGTCGTTGTGCCGGAAACACACGGTGGAATTGACAAATTCCTCTGCTCATAAATGAACTGACACCACGAGGGAGAACACTGTAAGTCACTGTAAGTCACTGGTAACTTGCATCACAGTAAGTCACTGGTGCAAACTGAAATTTGCATCTGGGAAGCTCTTCAAGGAGGCCAGGAGGCAGTGCTTGACCTCTGGAGAGCCAGGCTCAACCTACAGGTAAGCTATTGCAATGCCACAACTCCCCTACCCCCCCCCCCCCATTTAATTATCCATGAATTTCATTACCCTGTCCTCATGGAACAGAACTCCTGTGGATACCCGGGGTCCACTGTACGTATGCACTGATTATCATCCCTTAGGTGTGGAATTAGGTTGATCATTAGTAGAGAACAGGAAAGCATCGGGCGCCTTCAATTTGTTTTTTTGTCCCTAGGAACAAAGTTTCTGAAACCACAAAGACAAAATGATTTTAGGACATCATGTACACCAGCCTGGATTGAAAAAAAGGGAATTTGCTGTTTTGTGCCATTACATTTATTTATACTTCCTTTAAAAAAAAAGTTGCTTTGAACAACAGCATATACTGTCCACATACTATACTGGGTGGGGGATCTCAAAAGTGTGTGCAGTTCTGGCATTTTCTTTCTACCTAAAGACCATGGTTTGGGAGAACATAAGACTGAATGCTAAGCATTAGGAGACAGCCCGTTATTTCATCAGTTCATAATGGTAGCTTTTTATCAAGTGACCCAAGGTCAATTGCATTGTCTTTGGTGAAATATATAGACGCCACATTTTACTGGGCAGCAACCTGAAATCCATTTCCCCTGATAAATGTCAATACCTTTTCAGGCTTCAACATATATCTTCTTTTAAAAATAGGAACATAGATGAAATTGCTTTTAAAGGAAAAGCCACTTAAAATACTCCTACAAATCATCCACCCATCTTACAAGGCTTCTAGGAAAAAAAAAAAAGTAATGTAAATTACAATATGAGATATAATGCCCCATGTTCTTTGTTCCCACCTAACCCAGTCAAATATGTTATCGAGGAGCAAGTCAGTAAACCAGTAAAGAAAAAGGGGAAAGAAGCCCTTCAGGAATTTTCATTTTAAAAAAATTATATTTCTAGTTTATACAACCAAGGTTTTCAAAATGTATGGAGTACCTTCCTAAGGCAACATAGGGAGTTTATGGAGCAGGAAAGCAGAATCAATGAACAAAACTGAAACATGACTTTAAGAGCAGAACGAACAAGATACACAAAACCAATGCTTTTAAGTGACTCTACAGGTTGAGTCTCATTATTCACAGGGGTTCTGTTCCCAGAACTCACATGAATAGCAAAAATCACATTATAGTAAATCCATTTTTTTTAAAAAAGCCCTCTTGCTAGGTGATTTAAAAACAGCCTTGCTGACCTTTGTGATGTAAGACAGAGTCATTAGGCAGACAATCCATCAATCAGTCTCTCTCCAGGCACTTAGAAAGGCTTCACTCTGAGCCAGCAACCCCTCCCTTCACCCAGACCACAGCGCTGGGCAAGAATGCTAAGTGATTATCTTTCTTTCACGTGCTCAGGGGAAAGGGAGAGGTCGCTTGCCTTAGCTATTCTAAGAGCCTGGAGAGAGAATGATTGAAGGATTGTCAGCTGGCTGTCCTCTCTCACATTAAGGAGGCTATTGTTAAATGAATTTTTTTTTTAAAGGGCCCTTCTATATTTGGTTGAGATAAAACCAAAGGTAAAAAAATCTATGGATAATTAGGTTATACCTGTATTCTCATACAACTAGGGGTGGGATCAGAGGTAAGCATCTACATATCTATTTGCAAAGTCAACACCTGACTTGTATAATCTCTTGCAGCACTTACTATCCTTCTACTGAGACAAATGAAGTGTCTAATGAAGCACAGATTACATTGATTTGCAGGTAGACACGGAGAGCCCAATTCTATGTTTTCCTCTCTCTGCTGATGCAGAAGTGCCAAAATGGCTCATGCTGCATCCTTTGGAGAGGGGCAGTCCTGGAGGAACCTGCAGAGCAGTAAGCTGAAGGTAAGCCCCAACCACTCAGAGAGGTCTACCAGGACCAGGACTAGCAAAATTGCTGGTGCAGGTCTGTGTGGATTTGGGCTGCAGAATCAGCTCCAGAAGGGGGTTAGGATTTGGTGGATGCAAAGCCATCGAACCTGCCCCCATCCTGGATCTAATCCACCCTCTCCCATCCCCTCAGCAGCCCCATTGCAGTTTCCTTCAGACCCACTGCCATCCTGTCCCACCTTCTTCCCACCCCATCCTGTGTTGACCGCTGGCTTACCTGAGATGATGGATCTCGACAGAGCCAGTGCCACATGTGGGGCTGTTGTAACCTCCCCACTGGTACTCCAGCAGTGTGTGCCTCTGCATGATGTCGGAGGCACTTTTGCGACTGCCATAAGGCAGTTGCTGCTGGTAGAATACTCATTCCACCAGTGTTTAAGCCCAATGCTATTAGTCAATTTGTCTCCAAATCTAAATACAACAGTTAAACACAGGCTGCAGCCTGTGAAATCTTTGTAGCTACTGCCTGCAAGAGCTCTGCATATTGACATGCAATATCTCTAGCTCTTCCTTCAGCTGTTCAGGTTTTATGAAATGTTTATGAACATACTAGCTGTTCAAAAAGAAGTAAAAAAAAAAAAAACCTATGGCAGGGCCTAAGAGTAGTTGATGGGAAGTAGTGCAAAGATCAGAGGAATCAGAATGATCACTATGGCAGTCAACTGTTACAATTGGTGTGTGTGTTGCGAATGATAGAGATGCATGAAATACAGGTGTGTGCTGCCTAAAGATGGGGATGCATTCCTGTACCCCTGTCGCCAAGTGATGCTGTACATTAAATGATGTCACCTGTTTTAAGCCTCCGAAGCCTCAACTCCAGAGGCTTTTTCTGAGCCGCACAGAGGCAGCTCATGGGCCTCAGAAGGCAAAAAAAAAAAAAAACATCATTTCCGGTTTCCCGAGGAAACAAAGTTGTGATTTTTTGGCCGAAAAGGCAAATCTGATCCTCACAGAGGCTGTGTGCAGAGGCTCAGAAAAGCCCCTGGAGGTGTGAGGAGCATAGCAAGGGGACAGTGACAATCTCATATGCGGCCTGTTGTGGCTCTTTATGACATTGAGGAGAGGCAACCTGCACACTATAACAAGAAATGTGTTTCTGTTTGTTTGTAATTAAAAAAATAAGAAAAATCAATAAATAGTAAAAAAATAGTGAGAAGGATGTGTAAGATTTGTGTGTGAAAGAACAAATGGAGACACTGACACAGAAGGTACTGCAAACAACAAACACATCTGTGAATTTTTTGCAATCTCTCACTGACAGCACAGTGTTTCCTTGTGATGAAAAAGACAGCTATAGGAAAGACCAAGGCATGATGGAAATACAAAACAAATAGGAAATATGATTGCTAGAGAACTCACTCTTGAGGTTCCTCAGTATTATGAATCCCAAACTGCTGTGTGAAGTGAGTGCCAAAAGATTAATTTTTATTTTATCTTTAGGTAGTTCTTGTCACTGCAACAGATGTGAGGCAGAACCCAGCTGTAGTAAGACTTGCTTGGGTGCCAGCAAAATCAGTGGAACTACACTGCTTTCAACATGATGTTAATGAGTTTGGGGGCAGATTTTTTATATGATTACATGTTAAGCGTTGGGCAATTGCTATTAACATGCATTTTTAAGATGAAAATGGCAAAATACTTACGCAGGCAACTTTTATCGACCTCTCAATAGGCCTCCAGGACCAACTGATCTCCTCAGTCCTACACCAGCAAAATAACTGGTGTGGGACTGGGGAAATCAATTGGTCCCGGAGGCCTACCGAGAGGTCGATAAAAGTAAAAAGCTATTTTGCTCATGTACATCTGAGGAGAGGAAGAGTCTGGACCAGGAAAGGAGAGATCAAATCCAGTGTGCACAATTGCTGCCAAGACCCTCCCCCTCCAGCCCCCAGCCCTGCCCCCCCCTTGAATCTATCCCAAAACACCCACAACTCGACCTTGCTAGTGGTGTACCTAGGCCTTCTGTCACACAAGGCAAACTAAAATTTTGCCCCCCCCATTTATTTATTTATTTAATTAATTTTATTATTTGCAAAACTGTATGATTTTAAAAAAGCTGCCTAACACACAGCTGCCTAAGATAGACAGCACCACATTGGACAAGTAGCACAGCAGCATATTAATGTTGCACAAAAGACTTGATTTGCAGCCTGGACTGCTGAGCACACTGAGAGCAACATAGATATTTATGGCATAAAACCACAAGATTTGCAGTGTTAGTGAGACACTGCCAGCAAAACAGACATGTGCATGTGAGTTCACTGAAAGCAAAAGAGGCTTGTGTGAGTGGTTCACAAGAGAGCATGGAAACAGGCCAGAGCAAGGCCAATCTAGCATCTCCATATCCCACAGAAAGCAGCGTAAGGTAGACACCACTATTAGAGAAGCAGCACAACACAGCAGCATTAGCCATCTCACATCTGACAAATGATTTCAAGCAAGCATACTTCTGGGCATGGTGAAAACCACAAGGCCAGCAGAAGAGACTTGTGTGACTGGTTCACAAGAGAGCATAGAAACAAGCCATACTAGGAACAGGCCAAGGCAAGGACAATCTAGCATCTCTGTTTCCCACAGAAAGCAGCATAGGGTAGACACCGCTACATTGGAGAAGCAGCACAACACAGCAGCCATCTCACATCTGATCAATGATTTCAAGGCTACACCACTGTAGCAAGAAAACCCAGACTTCTGGGCATGGTGAAAACCACAAGGCCAGCAAAAGAGACATGTGTGAATCAACCTAAGCCAAGGCCAATTTAGTCCTGCTTTCTTTATCTCTGTTTCCCACAGATAGCTGCCTAAGTGGTAGACTAAATAACAGTGAAGGCCAGAACAGCACAATAGCATATTACTGAACACAGCACTGTAGCAAGCAAATGCATGATTTGTTTATGTGAAACAACAGTATGGAGCATTGGAGTTAGGGCATTAGAATAAAGCAGCAGAAGCAGGGCCTCTGAAAAGAATTTTATCAGTGGGTACAAAGTTTCTTTTGGGCCCCTTTCCAAAGGAGGAGGGGGCAATGGGGGCAGGCAGAACAGGGGGCCAAATAAGCTGGAGGAGGGTGCGGACAGCCAAAACAGTCTTTGGAGCCCAGGTCTACCAGGCTTCTTGATGCAAAGCCCATTTCTATCCAACCACGTGGCATTGGCAGCTAGATATAGTAATATGGAAAACCAGACACACTCCTAAATCTCTCTAAAATCTTTGAAATATAGAAAATCCATTGCAGAAAATTAGCATCATCAGGGTTGCACTAGAATGGACAGTGTGCTGTGTGCACCAAAATGGACTTCTGCAGCAGCTGTAGCCCCTGAACCCCTATACCAGCCATTGTCAACCACTGTGCCATGGCACATTGGTGTGCCGTAAGTGGTTCACAGGTGTGCCACAGGAATTTAGGGGAAAGTCATTTATTAGTAGGGCCAATGGGGATGTGAGCCCCCCATTGGCAGCATGGTGTGCCGTGGCAATTATCAAAAACCTTGACAATTTTAGTGCCTTAACAGTGTGCCATGAAATGGAAAAAGTTGAAAATCACTGCCCTATACACTCCTTCATGGTTATGGGATCCACAAGCGAAAAAGCTACTATAGCAGGCCAGTTCCTCCCAGATTTGATTCTGTTAGGGAGGGTCATGGATGCGTACCTGGGCCCGGTGTGCATGGCTTGTAGCAGCAGTTGCCACTTCATGCCTGTGGTTGTGCCCCCAGCATCATGTGCAGGCAGTGAGTTTGGGTGAGATTGGAAAACAATATCCCAAGAACTACCTGGGCCCCCTCCTTTGGTTCCTGGACCCCCTTTCTGACCCTGGGCCTGGGTACAAATTACCCCCTTTATCCTCCTCTCCTAGGCCCTGATCAGCAGCAATACTCATTAAGTTCAGGTCTTCATTTTTTATTGCATATATGATTTTTAACAGCAGCCCAGAATAACAGTGTAATAATAGACACCCAATTCCCTGCCTCTCAGCAGATTATGAAAGTTTAGAGGCTTCTATTATTAAGAACATCAGAAGAGCCCCAAGATCTGGATCAGGCCAAAAGCCCATCTAGTCTAGCTTCCTGTATCTCACAGTGGCCCACCAAATGCTTCAGGGAGCACACAACACAACAGCACAACCTGTGTCCTGGTGCCCTGCATCTGGCAATCAGAGGCAGCCTGCCTCTAAAACCAAGAGCTTGCACATATCTACTATGACTTGTAAGCTGTAATAAACTTTTCTTCCAGAAATTTGACCAGTCCCCTTTTAAAGGCATCCAGGCAAGATGCCATCTCCACTTCCTGTCACAAGGACTTCCACAGACTAATTACACACTGGGTAGAGAAATATTGGCAGGGAGGGGTGGCTGCAAGACCTGGCCGCTGCTCATTTTCTCAAACAAGAAAATAATTTTTTATAAAAAGTTAAATAATCCAGTTCTGCCTCCCTCCTCCCCAACTTATAAATGCTCAGTGGTGTATATTAATGGCCAGCAGGTGCTGTGCTACTCACTTCTCAAACAAGAAAATTAATATATATAAATAAGGTTCTTTTTGAGAAAGCGAAATAATTCAATTCTCTTGCCCCCCTTGCAATTAAGCAAAGCAGTACTTGCAACAGGACAGTTTTCTTTTAAACTACCCTCCAGTTGGTGCCAACAAAGGCTGCAATCCTGCCCGAACTTTCCTGAGCGTAAGCCACATTGAAGCTGCAGAAGGAGGGCAGCTCCTGATTGGCTGGCGATCAGCCATTGAAGTGGTCTGTACTGTTCTAAGAGAAAAAAGCTGGGTGGTGATTGGCCTGGGCCGACTGGAGACTTGGGCAAGGGAGAAAAACACAGGACCTTAGCCAAGCACAGCCAGCAAAATTAAAAAGGAAAACCCAGGTGGGGCGGCCACGGAGTGACCGAATAGGAGGGCAGTGAGCTCAGAGGGTAGAGGGAAGCAGCCATCCCTCCCCCAACACATGGAGGCAGAAGCTCCATTTTCTTTTAAAGTGAAACACACGAGGGGGGGTGCAGCTTCAGCGCCCCTCCCCAGGCTGCCTGGCCTCAGCGCTTGGGGCTTTTGCCCGGTTTGCCCCATAGCCAGGCCCACCAGTGCTGCCACCTTATTTGCTGTGGTGTGGCCAACATCGATGTAGCTCCTAAGTAAGGGAACAAACATTCCCGTACCTTGAGGAGACCTCCATGACTCTCCCTCCCCCACTGCAGGATGGAACACGTGCCCTATGTGACATGGCTACATCAGTACTGGAAAGTTGGATAGGATTGGGCACTACATCTCCTAAATTTAACAACAATCTTAAGTGAAAACGTTGAAAGCAAAATCAAATAAGAATTCAATGGATTTGAATTTTTGCACACAAATGAAATCTCCTTGAGAATTCCCCCTTTTCTCTCCTCACAACTGGCAGTCCATTGGAATAGAATCCAGTGGAATCCCTTTGACCTCTCTCATTCTTTTTCATACATGCATTTATACCCACAGATTTCTCACAATTTGATGACTCACAGCTAAATGAGTGATCTATATTTATTGAAAAGTATTGTGTTTGAGGTAATGTGACATGACATGAAAATCCTGTTTATGCTAATTTGTGTATAATGGCTCTTTCACATATGCAAATCATCAATTGTTCTTGCAGTCATTAAGTGCTGGATATGCATGTGTGAACTGAGATCTAAATTCTAGGTAAAGTGTTGATTTTTATCATTTATCCCAATATTCTGCTCAGTTTGCAATTTTACCTGCAAAATTCACTTTAGATGCTTAGAAGAACCACAACAACATCCACACACTTTTCATTCTGGCTGTCAGTTGCTGATCCTTTTTTTTCTTCCCCCTCTGATAATTTGTCTAAAGCATCTTGCAGTCTATGATATTCTTCTTTGATGTTACCTCAAGTGAGAAAAGATTAAAGTCGAGCTGGAATTTATTATGGGTGACACTTCTGTGACTTTGGGCCATCCATCCTTTATGAAGACTAGATGTCAGAACAAAGTCATCACAAATTATATAATGTCATTCCACCCAAAGAAAGAATGCCAAATGAGGTGATGAAATGTACTGTGGAACAGTCTATATCCTTCTATAGGCTATATTAGAGGAACTTGTGATTTATGATCTATTAGAGAAGGTAGATCAGATTTAGAAAGCACAAGCTTACTTGTTGCATATTCTGTGTCTTACCATTTATCCACATTGTCTAAGGAATATACAGTAAGAAAGTGCTTGGATACTGTAAGGCCACTGGACCTATATGGCCCTCTTTTTCAACTCCTTGAGCCTCACCCTCAAAAATATACCCAAAGTGAGGCACCAATACATTGTTTACTATGTATCTAGTGCATTTCTAACATTGCTAACATGAGTTTGACCACATTTTTTCTTTACTTCCATTTTGTGTCATATAAAGGGACCTGTTAATTTTGACAGAGGCAAATATGGTGCCCAGAAGCTGCTTTTTTTGTATAACTATTTTACATTCGTTTCTCTATACCAGTATTACCAATGACCTCACTTTCCAAAACATTTACAGTATCTCCTAACTCTGTCATGGTTCCTTAGTAGTTATTCCTCAGAATCAACCAGAACTTTGGCCTGGATGTGGGTGAGGCACAGCTCTCTCTAATCACAATCATGCTAACGAAGGGTCATTGATCAGTACAGAAAGCTCTTGCACTGCTGGGCATCTGTGTGTCACCTTCCTCCCAAATCTTGCAAATTTGGGCTCCTCTCCTTGCCATACTCTTGCTTACAAGTATAAGTCTTCTTGAATAATAAATTAAGCTTAACTACCTAGTGGCCTGGCCATCTAGACAGTCTTTACAGACTCTTTTTCCAGGAAGCCTCTCCAACCAACAACCTAAGCAAGCATGCTGCCACACACTACCATATCATTTGTCCCTTCAGGAACCTCTCTGATTGCAGTTTTCTGATTAGGGTTCAAAGAATAATTTCAACCTAATCATATTATAAGGACTTCCTCCATTACAGGTGGAGCCTATTTATCCACATTAGTTCCATTCCGTGACTCGGCATGATTAACAAAAAAGTGTTGTGCTAAATTCCATAGAGTTACGCAAATACACTGCAGCCTGACACTTCCGGATGGAAGGAAACTAAGGCAGCTGTTATCAATCCCCTCCCCTCCGCTCTGTACTCAGCCCTCCTCGTTAACAGCTTCTTTCACATGGGATGCTGATCTTTTAAGAGTCCAGTCCTATGTGTTTCTACTCAGAAGTAAGCCCCATTCCAGTCAATGGGGCTTACTCCCAGGAAAGTGTAGAGAGGATTGTAGGCTATATCTCATGCTTTGCTTGGTGGGAAGGCTTGCTTGTGTCTGTGATTGTGTTGTGATTGCCTGTGCCATGGGGGGGGGGGGTTTGCTTGTGTCAGTGATTGCCTGCACTATCTCAATGGGGGGGGGAAATTTGGCAAACAATTCCTGGGTTTTTTAAAGCAATCCCCTCTGTTGCTACCACACTTGCCAGTGAGTGAGTGACTGACTGACTGAGTGAGAGAGAGAGAGAGAGCAAGCAAGCAAGCAAGCAAGCAAGCAAGCAAGCGAGCAAGCTCCACCTTGCTGCATGTGTTCTGGCTACAGAGATTTCCCCCCCTTCCCCTCTTCAGCCTCTTTGCTGGCTCAGGGACTCCAGGAGTGTTACTGTTCCTTTGCAAGGGGAAGCTCTTCCAGGGCTCCAGGGCTATTTCCCTAACTGGGTGAGGCAGAGCCTTTTTGCAGTGTTTTGGGCTGCCTGGAAATGGAGCAACACCAGCGCAGGGCAAAGGAGGCAAAGGTGTGTATGACTTTCGGTTCCCCCACCCCATTGAGACAAATCCACAGATAAAAAAATCCATGGATAAATAGGCTGCACCTGTATTATCTAAAAATGAAGTTAAACATTGCAGTCAGATTCTAATACCCTCTCTCAGAAATATTCCCTCCTTTGATTTACATCCAGAAGAATGCCATGTTGTGAACTTGAGTTGGTTCTTTAAAAAGCACCAATTTACATCCTCTGTGAGTTTGTTCTAATTTTGATCTAATTTTGAGCATTTTCAGTGATGTACATACATAATTATTTCTTTGTTGCTCATGAAAAATGAGAAGTTGAGTTAAAATGGTAGAAGGGCAGGTAAGAAAATGCCTATGTTGCTGTAACACTTGGTTCATTCCCATTTAAATCACACTTTCCAGGATTCAAGTTGTTAGAAACTTAACAGCAGAAAAGATTTGGATACACTAGTTTATTGTCATACTACTAAGTAAATGGAACACTCAATGCCAAATGCCAGTCTTGTGGCCATCAAACAACTTCTAGACACCTTCAGTCATGCCATACATTAACATTTTTTTTTAGTTTTCTGGAGACATTTTTGAAGACATCTCCAGTTTGGAGATGTTTTTGGAGACATCTCCAGTTTGAAGAGACACTTGGTCAACAGTCTGAGGCTAAGAGGCAAAGAAGGAAGGCCCATAGCCAGGGAGACAGGCCAGGGACAGACTGCACTTGCTCCCAGTGTGGAAGGGATTGTCACTCCCGAATCGGCCTTTCCAGCCACACTAGACGCTGTTCCAGAACCACCTTTCAGAGCGCGATACCATAGTCTTTCGAGACTGAAGGTTGCCAACTAACTGGAGACATTACAAAGGAATAATTCATCTAAGGATGATATTTTAGGTTTTCTGTAATGGAATAGTCCAGCTATCTTCTGATACATGCCAGAGGTGAGTCATTCTTATTGGGCAGAGTTCTTGTTCTGTTGCTGTTCTAGACATAACACCATGTTAGTAAGTCATACTGCTAGCTGATTGTGATTCCATGAACTGATTGCAATACACAGAAGCTGTTTACAAGCTTACCAGTCATTGCTGACATCAGGGCAGAACCTAATGGGGACTGGGATCCCGAGTAGGTACTCCATCTCTAGAACCCACAGGCAAAGACAGAACATTACGGAAGCACTTCGAGTTGGCCCACTCATGCAAGTGACAGCCCAATCCTGTCCACACTTTCCTGGGAGTAAGCCCCTTTGATACTAATGGAACTTACTTCTGAGTGGACATGCATAGGCTTGAACTGTGAGTCAGCAGGAGCTTCTGAAAACGTACCTTTCAAAAGAAAGCGAAAAACTTGCCTTGAGTTTTGCTAAGCATTTATTTTGCTTTTGCAGTTAAATAAATTGAACTAGGATGATGGAATCAGGAGATGGAAGGATGAAACCAGAAGCAGTAATTAGGAGGTGGATCAGGAAGCATTTTAGAAGAATATTCTGGGATACTAGGCTCTTCTTGCAAAACAGATAAGAGGGTAGCTTTTCAAAGGAAGCAACCACCTAAAATAAAATATCTTATCTACTGCTTCCTAGACTTCTGGGAATCATTTCTTAATGGGAAAAAAGCCCAAGCCAACATGAAAAAGAGACATAGCCTCACTTTGATACCAGCCAATAAAGACAGAGGAAGGTTACAGCACAGAAGACACGTGCAGACAGGAGAACCCTGACTGGAGTCAAGAGTGTGCTGAGTCATAGACTACTGTGAACCTGGGTGACATCAGAGCTTGGCCAGGTCAGGCACTAGCCAAGTGCTGATCATCTGCTTAGGGCCCACACAGATGAACATAAGAAGAGCCCCACCGGATCAGGCTAAAGGCCCATGTAGTCCAGCTTCCTGTATCTCATCTCCATCTGATGACTCAGGGAGAACACAAAACAACAAGATACCTGTATCTTGGTGCCATGCCCTTGCACCTGGCATTCTGAGGTAGCCTATTTCTAAAACCAGGTGGTTGCACATACCCATCATGGCTTGTACCCTGCGATGGACTTTTCCTCCATAAATCGATCCAATCCCCTTTTTAAAGGCATCAAGGCCAGATGGCATCACCACATCCTGTGGCAAAGAGAGAACCCTTGAAGACCCTGTTATGGTGGGCAGCAGCAGAGCGATATGCTCGAGTGCCAATGCTGATTGGCTGATTGGGGGTCAAGTTGGAAGCTACTGCAGATCTGGTGGTTTCTCTTCCACAAAAACATCTGGTACGATAACGTGTGGTAAAGGCTCCGTTTAAATATGCATATTTAAAATCCATAAAGTCTGTAGACATCTCCATAGCTTTAAAAGCAAATGTGCTGGGGACCAAGAGGGGTTTGGAACCGTGCATTCCACAATGAATTTTGACAAGAGAAGAATTTGGTCGTTTGCTGTATAAATTCTTTTCAGGCTTTGAAAACCTGATGCCTGAAAAAGCATTAATGAAGCTAAAAAAAGAACATTTCAAACCTACCTTCTGATTTAGCTCCTCCACTTGGGTAGATCTGCATCTTTACCTCTAATGGTTAATAGGAAAAAAAAAAATATGAGAAATGTTCTCTAGCTTGAATTTTAAGCCTAGCTAGAGAATTCAGAGGATGTGATGCCCCTTCCTTCAGACTAGCGTAACAAGACTCCAAAGCTTGTTTCCAGAATCTAATGAGCTTCACCAGCATGTCTAATTCGGAAGCTTCTGCTCAGGCAAAACATCTGACTAATTTTCAGAGAATTCAAATGCATTTTGATGAGCCTTACAGCACTTCTCAAGGGGCTTTATATACACGGCTTCTTGAAGCAACAGCAGCTGCTGGGGCTCATGGCCACACCTTCTTTGGGGTCTGAAGGAAAGCTTAGGCAAAGCAAGTGAGCCACCTTTGCATTGTTTGCTGAAGTTCTGGCAGGTATAGAGGCTTAGACCTCTGGCAAGATGAAAGAGGGGGAGACTGGAAACATGGCAAGTCTGACAAGGAGAATTTTACAAGTCATTATTCATTGCCTTCCTGTGAAACCAACTACCTATCAAAGCTGCCAAGAGAAAGAAAAACCTTCCAGGGACAGAGGGAGAAATTCTATTTCAAAATGAGCAATCAAATTATCAGAGTCTCTCCACTGGAAATCTGCAGCGGATGACTAACGGCTGCCTTCTGCTCATTACTACTATCAAAAGATGAATGGAGGCTCTTTGTGTTCGGCGATAACTGAAGTTTCCATTTGCCTTTTCTATTTTTAAGAGGTAGTTACAGATCAAGAGAAAATGTTTGACATTAACAGAGCCGCATCAGGATATATCCTCCCTCGGCTGCCTTTCGGAGGCCGATGAAAATGCCACGTATTAGCAGAGCAGCTTCTCCCATAACATTTCTAAGTGACTCTGCTTCCCATCCAGATTTCTTCATTACACCGAATTGCATTAAATTCCATCAATGCTGTGCTGAGCATGAAGCACCCCTCCCCACCCCTAAACAATTTGCTGGGAAAATAAGTTGATGTGGTACGATGGTGTGCACCCATTAGTTAATACTGGAATAAGGCCTTATAAACATATTTCATTTGAGCTGCAAACTAATGGTTCAGAATTTTGTAGTTTCAGATTGGATCCAGTCAAGTAGAAGTGACTTTAGAGAAGGAAGCTTTATTATTTAGATTATTAGACCAGATATGATGGGAAGATTTATCAAATAGGGAGAGGGGAGCAGAAGCTACAGGAATCCAATGCTTTTCTATCCTACTACCCAAAGTGAAGCTTCAAGTAGCCTTGACATCAGTTACTTTTGGAGGATGGAATTTATCACTTGTAATTTTGGGACACATTAAATAAGACAGTAATCTGTTGTGGCAGTTTTAAACTTTTCTTTTTAGGCTGAGCACAATGCAGACTCCAGAGATTACTGGTCATTTAAATTCACCATTGCTAAGACTGAAGTGTTCTATCAGAGCATGATAGCTGAACTTTCAGTTCAGCTAAACCCCAGTATGCTTCACATGGACTCTATTATTTTATTTACTTCTTTTAAAATAGCCCTTCTGCTTGTGCTGATCCCACCACAATGAAAATTCTGTCCTAAGATACATGTGAAAAGACTAAGCACTTCACATTCATATTCCTATGATAAACCAGTGTGTGAGGTTTATGATGGACCCATTCCTTGATCTTAGCCCGGATTTCAGAAGACCCTGATCACATCCATTCCAAGACTTTTACTGGCATAGCACCCAAAGAAACAGTGCCCTGCCATGGCCTCTCTACTGCATCCCAGCCCATTGCTACCACTGAATGCTACTGCAGCCACCACTATTATGAGTTCAAGCTTTAGTCCAGCATGAGCCTTCAGCCACAACCAGTGGCATAGCTAAGGAGGAGCAGGAGGTAGCAGCTGCACCGGGCATCAAGTTTTAGGGGGGCAACAAGTCGAACTTGACACTAGTGGCCAAAATTTTGAAAATTTTGGTATGTATGAATAATACCATCATGTTATATATCGTTGGAAAGGTAACTTAATGCAGAATGCAATGAAATAAACCCCATTGGAATATCTGTATTCTATCAAAAGTTACGGCCATTTAACCAGAAAATGAAAACAACTGCCTTATGGAACAAAAAGTGGATTTTCTTAATTCTAAACTGACCTATGAGACTAATTGTTCTGAGAGCCAATATGTTATTATGTTATTGACTTGTTGCAATGACATATTATCATGATACAGCATGAAACCAATAAGGTGTTAATATGAGTCAGCGCTCATTTCCATGTATCATAATACAGTTACCCCTGCTAACTGGGTAAAAAGGCACTTTTTCAAGTGGTGCCCTTCTCATAATTAGCAGGGGCAGAATAAGCATCCCTCTTTACCCCATCACAGTATTTTGAACCAATCAGGGGCACATTTTTCATTTATTTACTTAATTAAATCTGATTTTGTTTGGGAGAGGCTACAAATCTTCTTTGACCCCAGGTAGCAAATAGACACCTTAGCTATGCCACTGAGGCAGAACAGCAAGTGAGTGGTGAGCTGCTGGGGGGAGGAGGTGAGTTCTTCCCAGTTTTCACTTTTTTAAAAGCCCAAGTGTGACAACACTTCCGGTTGTGACATCATTTCTGGGGCAACATTTTGAGCTTGGTCCCGGGCGACATGATCATTAGCTACGCCACTGGCTGCAACCCAATCTAGGTGATCCCTGACACTACCCCTGAGGACACTCTGGCACGAAGAACCAAGCACTGGTCTGGCTGCATTCATATGTAGAACCAAAGGCATCCAGGCTCTTTGGTCCATTGGTGTTAAAGGTATGGTTACAGTCTGGGAGAGATCCATCTGAAACCCCAGAGAGTTACTGCTAATCGACACAGACCATACTTAACTAGATAGACCAATGGTCTAACTTAATATAAGACAACTTCACAAGTTTAGTTCTATGCACCATGTGATGAGCTGCTTTATATAAAATATGCATCACAGAACAAATCAAGGAAAAATATGTTATTTGATTGGTAAAACTGTTATTAAGATCCACTTAGAGATCAGACACAAATACAGCCTGAGCAATTTATAACTTTCTTTTCTTGTCAACTCAGAATAAATCAGAGGGCAGGATCTAGCCAATGTTAGGTACTGTTAAAAAGTCCAATTGATTTCAATTTGAGATGTTAGAAGCAATCTGAGAATCACTTTCAGCTATCACTATTGACATTCATTCTTGTGTGTATTCTTAGCCAATTCTTATCTGAAAACAACTGAACTTTAACAAATTTGGATAGTTCCCCAATGTGGCTCTAGCCAGATACCCATGAATTCGATGACGGTGTTTCAAAATTTATTTATTTTTATTTTCAGCAGCTCTATTGTGTTGCAGATGCCCCACATTTCTGTTCCATGCACTACTATTCTAGGACATTTTCCCAGGAATAAACCCCACCGGAACACAGTAAGACCTGAATAAACCTGCATAGAACTTCACTGTAACAAGGCAAGTACTCCAAAGAACTGAAAAATGAAATATGTCTTGAATCTCTTCCACTTGAAATCATTAGGGCTTGAAAGTGCTGAGACTTGCATGGATCATGCTCAGAATCCGCCCACGTTCAAAAATATACGTACATTTCAAGGAATGGCCAGTGTGCGTTATTCCCATAATTAATTAATGCATGTAATTTAACCAGAGCATATTTAGTAGACATCGGTTATTGAACCGCAGACTTTTTACAACTATAGTTTATCATTACAGTTTTTAGTGTGTGCAACTGAAACTCTCTTCAGCTACCATAAGTTACAATTATGCCTAGAAGCCCTGGGAGAAACGCTGATTAATTAAGGGCCTAAATCTACATATTATTGAGAGTTATTTCTGAAGTCCTGCAAATCCTTAATGTTCAACTGAAAATCAATGAGAAAAAGGTGGATTCTTCCACCCTCTATGAGAAACTCAGCATCATGCAACATCTTTCCAAAGCTGCCTACTCCAGTCACTCCACTAGCTGTTAGACAATCTAAAAGTGATTAACATACTAATTTCAAGGCACTTCTGGACATTTTATGTTGTGGGGGAGAAACTAGCAACTCAGAGAACATGAAATTAGATGTCATATTTAATCCCACTTTATTTTAGATGGTTTTAATTAAGTGATGCCAACAGTGTCTCCTATGCATGAATTTACATATTATACACCCTTAACATTGGTGCTACTGTATATCCTGGAAAGTACACTAACGTGATTAAAACATAAGTAGAATGGGATATCTGGGGAAAGCTGCTATATAATTATTTCCATTATACGCGGGTGCAAAAGCAGAATCACACAGGCAATTTACAATTTGACAATGCTGTTAATGAGGAAGACAGTCAATGGCCAAAATTGTGGGACGGCAGAAAAATTGGCTGATTTTGGAATCAGGCACAAATACAAAACACTCCAGGACAATCAACTGGTTGTATAATATTCTCAGCTTGTAGATATTGAGCACATTTCTATGCCAGGTCAGTTTATGGAAAAATAATGTTGGGGAAAAAAGTGAGTATGTAGCTGTCATTACTGGGACTATAGAGTTGACATTGTGCAATCTTCATATTAGTTCACTGGTCCCGATTTAACAATGAAGCATAATCTGAATCAGAACATTGGTTTATCTGATCTGGTAGCACCAAGTTTGGCAATAGCTCTTCAATGCCCGAGGCAGAGGTTTTTCACAGCAGGGCTGCCTAATATTCTTTTCATGGATGATACCAGGAATTAAACCTGTAATCTTCTGAAAGCAAAGCATGGCATCTACCACAGAGCTATGGCCTCTTGTACATAAAAACAGGATTAGGAGCTATAACCCTTTCTGGGCAAAGCATCACACCTGGTCCCCCAGCATCCTTTCTTTGACTCACCTATTAAGTAAGAATAAGATAGGTAGAATTTGTTGAAAAAGGGTGTCAAGAAAGCAAAAGATCCATTTTGTTCTGAACTCCATTTTGACAGGCTGGGAACCATTTTGATTAGCCGTGAATTGCTGTGCTTCGCTGTACTAGAAGGAAGGGCTTATTAGCAGTTTCTCAGTCTGGCTACCTGTGTTATTTATTTTATTTATAGCATTTGTATCCACCTTTTCCCCAGAAGTAACAGCTTAAAAAAACATAAAATCACAATTAAAAAAGCAATTTACACAATAAACTAAAACCCATCAAACAATTAAAACCGTCTTAAAAAACATTATTATAATAAAACATAAAGAGCAGCAGCCACCACCTTATAAAAGGACTAAGAGCACAATTCTATGCGTGTCTACTCAGAAGTAAGTCCCACTGTCTTCAATGGAGCTTACTCTCAGGAAAGCAGGAAAAGGATTGCAGCCTAAGGCTGCAATCTTAACCATACTTTCCTGAGAGTAAGCCCCATTGAACAAAATAGGACTTAATTCTGAGTAGACCTGGTTAGGATTGTGCCCTAAGCCTGTAAAAGTGAGATGTCTTTAAAAAGACCAAGAAGTGTGTTATTTATTGTCACTTCAAGGCTGAGAGATAATTGGCTACAGCTGAGATTCTCTGGTTGGGAAGGGGTAAGTCAGCCAGTGACATCAGTCTTGTGGACCAGTTCAGATAACCTCAGGTCCGGATTGGACAGGGCAGCACCAAAAGAAAGTCACACAAGTATAAAACCCTGTTGCTATTATGGTCCTCCCACAAACATCCTACGGTGGATTACTGCCAGTACTGCTGTTTGTGATACTGCAGATGGGAAGATCCACGCTTGCTCAAGTTCAGGAGCTACACTTTACAAGTGAGAGATAGTGAAATAGGAGTTAGCTGATTTGTTTTACTTACTGCAGATGCTTTCGATTGCAACTTGTAATCTATTTAAATACCTTTACGTCCTGTATAACCGAACCATTTGGGATGGTTGATGGATGGATGATGGGCGGATCCCAAAGGATCTCCTCTATGGAGAACTCGTGCAAGGAAAGCGCCCTACAGGTAGACCACAGCTGCGATACAAGGACATCTGCAAGAGGGATCTGAAGGCCTTAGGGATGGACCTCAACAAGTGGGAAACCCTGGCCTCTGAGCGGCCCGCTTGGAGGCAAGCTGTGCAGCATGGCCTTTCCCAGTTTGAAGAGACACTTTGCCAACAGTCTGAGGCAAAGAGGCAAAGAAGGAAGGCCCATAGCCAGGGAGGCAGACCAGGGACAGACTGCACTTGCTCCCAGTGTGGAAGGGATTGTCACTCCCGGATTGGCCTTTTCAGCCACACTAGACACTGTGCCAGAACCACCTTTCAGAGCGCAATACCATAGTCTTTTGAGACTGAAGGTTGCCAATACAATATACTGCAGATGCTTTCGATTGCAACTTGTAATCTATTTAAATACCTTTACGTCCTGTATAACCGAACCATTTATTTTATCAATAAAATCATTAAAAAATTATAAAAAATCACAGCGATGGCTGTGAGAAGGAATTGATTCACCTAAATCCAGCCATGGCCACATCAGCCACAATAATACATTTGAGTTATTTTACATTTGAATTATTTTACAATAATACATTCAAATTATCTGACCAGGGCCTTGTAGGAAGGAGCAATGTGGTTTGTGTGCTCTGAACTCTTAAGGACTTCAGTCAACATGCCAAATCTGGGACTGGCTGTACTCTGAGACTAGGCTCAGTGAGTATCAACCCTGTGGTGAGTATGACACAGAGTAGGGCAGGTTTCCCATTATCCTTAAATCAGGCAGAAACAGGAGATTTATGACCCAATCCTATCAGGGCCTTATGTTGGTGAATCTTGTGATCCATCAGCCTGAGGCCAAGACCACCACTGCATGAGCCTCTCTGATAGCAAGTGGCTTGCAACCGATGGTGCAGAAGCTGGGAAAGCTTGCACCAATAGGTCAGCAGGGGCAGCTTGAGGGAGGACTGGGGCCAACATGTCCCCTTAGACCTATCAGATTTAAATCAGCAAAACAGCTGGTGTGGATCCGAAAAGGCCCATTGGGGCTCAGGGACGAGCAGGTAAATTAAAATTTTCTTTATTTATGTCTCTGCTGACGCCTGGGCCCCAGCTGGACCGCAGGATGTAGCAGAGGCTACATCCTCTGCTACATGTTTCAGCGCTGCTACTTCATGTAGGCTGAGCCTGGATAGAATTGGACTGTTAGGGTGCACCTACCCTGCGCTGGAACAGGCAAGCCAAGAGGCTTGTGCTGCATCCAGCACAGTATAGGGCCCAAGGCGGCTCAGCCAGAGGCAAGGGGAAACTTTTCCCCTTATCTTCAGATAAGGCGCCTTTGCCCCTAGGGGTCTCCTTGGACTTGCACCACCTCCTGAAGTGCCATAAGTGCTGGATCCCAGCCCCACTTTCCGCTCCCTGCCCACCCGCCCCTAGGGCCACCCACTGCCCTCCCTTCCCCCTCCCAGCAACACCTCCCTCTCGTCTCCTCCCTGCCCACCCCAGAGGCTTGTGTCAGCCCAGCGAGGCTGATGCAAGTCTCGCTGAGGAAGTTGGCGCCGGAGGCTTGTGTCAGTCTCCTCAGGTTGGCACACCTCTGAGCACTGCCCCTCTTCCTCCCGAGCACTTGCGCCGGCCCATGGGCGCCTCTGGATTGCGCCTTTAGCGGCAGAAGTTAGGATACTTGTTCTCAGTTCCAAAACCTCTTTCTGAGGAAGTGATTATGGATTGAGAAGATGCAAAATAAGAAGTCATTCTGAATGACACACTAGTTCAATAATTAACATGGAATATAATGTAATAGCTTTTCAATCTTTCCTTTTTCAATTTTTCACCACCTCTTTTTTCCCCTTTCAACCACAAAACTATTATCACCTCTCCATGCTAATCCTTTCTCTAGCTGACTAAGATTATCAATCACTCTTTTTCTTCAAGATTTGACTTTTCACCTTTAAATTCTCTAATTGGCTTTCCAATCCTCTGATCCTATATTATTTTTTTCTCCATAAAACCTCAGTCTCTTAACGAATTCCTAACGTTTACATTTTCATGTTTCTCAAAAAATAGCTGTTGACTTTTGCCAGAATGTTTTATTTTTCTTAGATTTGCTAAAAAAAAATACCTTCAGTTTATAAAGCAACTTCTTTTCTGAGAAACAAACAAGAGATTCATGACAAGACTGTCAATGGTACACATGCAGGACTCATTCTGGTCATTCTAGTTATAGCTTTAATTCTACTATTCATGAGATGACATGAATTCTTCCAAACTGGTATTGCTCTGAAACAGAGTTACAAAAACAAATGTGTATAATGTGTATAATTTTATGGCGTGGAGCCATTCTCTAAAAAATACATACTTTGCCTACGGAAGATTCACTCTTGTCATCCAGTTGAAGGGATCTTAGATTACAGATTTGGAAATCATCTCTGCCAACAGTCCATCCTAAATTGGTCAGATCAGTCTAACTTACTGCACAGTCCTGATCTTCTCTAGTGTTGGGACAAAAGTGCTGTTTGTGACAACTCAGGAGTAGACAGCGCTGGCAAGGAAGGCTGGTACCATCCCACCGGCACTGTATCCCAACACCCAACTGCCTGTGGAGATAAGTAAAATGCCGAGCAGCGCAGGGGATGTGGAAGGGTGAGGCAGGGAGGCGGTGTTTCAGGGAAGAGCAGAACAGGGGTGAAACAGGATCGGTGGAGTTCTCCTGGAAGCCCTACACCGAACTTTTTGGACTTGAGCCAGTAAAATAGCCGGCACAGATCTGAGTACCCCTATTGGACAGGCTAGGGAATTACTTGGGATAAGGGGGAAAATATCTCCTTACCCCAAGGAAACCTCCAGCCTACTCTTTACCTGCACTAGTTACAGCATGGGTCAAAGACCCCAGCTGTGCCAGCACAGGTTAGGTTTGAGTTACTCGCAAATGACATCTACATTCACATGGAGTTCTACTGCATTTTTTGTATAAGTCAAAAGGGTATGTTATTTTTAAAAAAAATAAGTAAGAACAAAAGTTACTGAAAGTGGGCAGTAACACAGAGCTGAATATAAAATGCACATGAAGCAGGTGAAATATAAATGGTATACAGGTATCTTGGTTGGCAACCTTCAGTCTCGAAAGACTACAGTATAAGCCTACAGCACCCAGTATTCCCAGGCGGTCTCCCATGCAAGTACTAACCAGGCCTGACCCTGCTTAGCTTCTGAGATCAGACAAGATCAGGCATGTGCAGGGTAACAGTTGCTGACAACAGGTATATTACACTTTCCTCTTCCCAGTACAAGGACACAGATTGCATGCTTGGAGTTCTTTTGTTTTTGTTTTAAAGGGGGAGGGTATGATAATAAGCATGAAGAAATAGAATATGCTGACCTCTATAGAAAGGCACATAAACTTTTGCATGAAGGAAGTAAAGCAGTCGTGTAGTTAGAGGGAGGGGAACAGTAAATAATGCTGCAACATGCAATGTAAGTGCCCCCTCCCACTCGCTGTCAGAGTCATCGCAGGCAGCAAAGGCAACATTGCAGGAGACGACTTTTGGTTTGGTGAGCACCTGCACGCTGCCATCGCTGCACAGAATGGCTCTGATAGCAGGTGGGAGCTGACAAAGCTGACAAAACTGCTGGCAAAGGAATGTGGACTGGCATTGTGGAATACACTTATTATTATTATTATTATTATTATTATTATTATTATTATTATTATTATTATTATTATTATTATTATTATTAACAGTATTTATATACCGCTTTTCAACCAAAAGTTCACAAAGCGGTCTACAGAGAAAAATCAAATAACTAAATGGCTCCCTGTCCCAAAAGGGCTCACAATCTAAAAAGATGCAAAAAGAACACCAGCAGACAGCCACTAGAAAAGACACTGCTGGGGTGAGGTGGGCCAGTTATTCTCCCCCTGCTAAAAAGAGGAGCACCCACTTGAAAAAAAAGTGCCTCTTACCCAATTTGCAGGGGTAATGCAATGCACATACACCTTCAGTACTTATCATTTTGATCCCCTCTAGCTACGCTACTGAAGTGAAGTATCAACAGTGAAATATCATGGAATGTATTCTTGTGCACTTCTTGGTGACATTTTCTGTGAAGCTATTTGTCTGGACATATCAATATACATCATGTCTTCTCAGAACAAGATCTATTTCATCACAGTGTGCAGGTTCGTATACTGAATGTGTCCTACAACTACCAACCTTGTTCTTCCATTTGGGTTTCTTTTGAGTTGCCATGGAAATCTCGCCTAAAGCAAGTGAATTTGGATGTTTCTCATCAGGTGAAACATATGAAGAATATGAAGAGAAGCCTGATAAGACCAGCAACATTTCCCAGAAGTCTGAACAGCCCTGTGCTTAAAATATGATACAACAGCTCTTAAAATTCCTTCCTGCATGTGCCTGATCTCGGAAGCTAAGCAGGGTCAGGCCTGGTTAGTACTTGGATGGGAGACCACCTTGGAATACCGGGTGCTGTAGGCTTATACCATAGTCTTTCGAGACTGAAGGTTGCCAACCAAGCTCTTAAAATTATAAAAGTTAAACATCTGAAGAATTCTGAGAGAAGCCAAATGAATCTTGATAAGACTAACACAGGAAGTGTGCCACATGTCTCTACTCTTTTAGGACTATGCTAGATGTTACACTAGGAACCAAACTTAGAGTAGGGCAGAAGGTGTAGTCTGGAGGTTGAGCTGTTGCCGTGCCTGAAAAAGCTAAGCAGGATCGACTTGGGTGTTGCCTTGGATTGGTGACCAGAAGCTGCTGACAAAGGAATGTGGACTGGTAAGAAATGGATATCATCCTGAGAACCAGCCTGAGGTGTGTTTTGCAGCTACCTGTGAAAGCTTGGAAAATGCAAGATTGCACCATGCAGGGAAACATCTGTAGAAATGGAGGATCCTATGAGCTTCTTTCCTAAAATAAAGCTTGTAAAAACCCATTTGAAAAAGGGGTTTATGGTCAGCCTGCCTATGTAAAACCACCTTGAGTCTCTGAGATTCAAGCCTACAAGTCTTTGAGAAAGCTGATGTATAAATACTGTAATAAATACTATAATAATAAACCACATGTTGTTATGTGGGAGATCCATGCTTGGATCTCATGATATATTTTGCTCTTGCTAAAAGTGGCAATGGTGTGTGTGTGTGAGAGAGAGAAATCTGGAATGTAAGCCTTTTCTTGGCCTGATTCCTTGATGCAGATTGATCTCCCTGAGCTGTTATTAGCCCCAGGTGGAGAGCATTTTCTCTTTTTAAGCCCTTTTATTCTGCCTGTTTGATTTCCCCTCTATGCTTAAAGCAATTCTGGAGTCGGAGACAATTTGCATCAGGGAACTAACACATGGGGAAAGGGTTAAACCCCTCCCCCTCATGACATGGCAACAATCCAAATTCTCTATGGATGCTTTTAGCAAAAGAAAAATACATCAGGGGATTCAGTGAATGTTCTATCATGTAAGGAGTAGAGTCACCTTGAAAGTGTGGCTGTGGCCACCACACATCCAGGTTCTGCCTTTTCTATAACGTCTAGTACAGCAGCCTCCAAACTGGAAACTGCTGGCCAGCCAAAAAGCCTTCCCTAGCTAGTGCTTACGGTTCTGCTATGCTGCTGCTGCTCCTGGCACTTGATCTTGACACAGGGACATTCCAGGCAATCGCGTCTTTTGTCCATCTCTTCAGCAGGCTTTGTGACAGGATGTCTGGGCAGACACAACTGCCCAGAGTATCCCTGTGTTGAGATCAGGTGACAGGAGCAGCAGCAGCACAGTGGAATAGTAAACGCTGTTCACATGGGGGGAGGGCTATCTCCAAATGCCAGATCTGACCACCGGACCAAAGTTTGGAGAGTCCTGCTCTAGTACAACTTACCTCATGTTATGATATCATGGCATTTCCCTTCCCCTCCTTCACATGACTAGCTGGTAGTGGTGAAAGGAAAACACAGTTTGTGTGGACATCGTGACACAAGGCAATTTGTTATTAGATGTTACAAAGGGAGAACCTGGAGCAGCAGTTGTGGATGGCAACAAACATATATAGGTTGCAATTCTATATACATTTTCCTGGAAGTAAGCCCCATTAAACACCATGGAATGTACTTCTGAGTAGACATTCATAGGCTTGTGCTGCTAGTGTAATGTCTACTTTAGTCCTTCAACAGTTACAAAAGAGGTAGAGTTTATATATATAACAAGTACTCCAAAATGTGCAAGTGTGTCATTATATTTCACAAATCCTTCTAATATTTCTTCGCAAAATCAATTGACATTCTGTTAACTTTTGCTATTAAATTAATTCTTCAGTCCTTCAAGGATGCCAAACAATTACATATTGATCTCCGAGCGTCTCATGTTTTCATGCCTTATACATTTGAAGGATGCCCATGGTATTAAGTGCAATAAGTTAGAGGCATTTCTTAATGTCAGGCTGCCTACTTCAATCTCTGTTATTTAAATGGCTTCTGTTCATTGTGTAAAATCAATGAATTCTTATTTTCTTAGTCAAGTTGCACTATTCAAGTGAAGGAACAGCAGCTATCTTTGCATTGTGACTTTTAGGCCAGTTTTTCTTTAGGTATTTCCTTGCACTGCATAAAGTCAAAAACACTATTGGAAAACGGCATAAACTGTAATGGTATAAATTATCAACAATTGCAGACACTGAATTCATACTAACGGTATCAAAGGACAATATAAAACTTGTATTTGATACTATTTTGCTCCCCTGCTTTGACTGGTGGAATGTTCAGGAACAGCAATCACAAGGTCATTTCCCCAGTCAGAGAAGGATGGAGAACAAAGAAGTAAAAATCCCTGAAAACTAGCCAGTAGACAAGCTGCTGCTGGAAGTAGAAAAGTAGACAAGCTGCTGCTTGAACAGTCATAGGAAATCCTGTTCCCCATCACTGACAACAATGTGGCTGAACTGGCAGAGCACACACTGCATACAACTGTAGGAGGGGTTAATCAGAGAGCCTTTCTAAGGTTACTTCCTTACTTCTGGATAGGCCTTCTGACTGTCTACGGGTCTCCTCAGACCCACACCAGTTATATAGCTGGTGTAAGCCCAAGGAGAGAAAGGGGACAAGGAGGGATGGAAAATAGTGAATAAGATCTGTTGTGTGCCTTTGCTGCTGAGATCCACCCCCCTCTAGCCTCGGGAATGCCCCTGAACCTTCCCTCCAAGCCTCTATCACCAATGCAAGCAGAGCCTCTTGGAGCTGTTGACCTACACACAGCGCCTTCGCCAATTTGCTGACAGCAGACTTCTGTTTCAATTGCAAGAGTTTGATAAGGGAACCTTCTTTTGGTTATCTAGCATTCAGATTATTCCTCATACTTGGAAGTAACTTTTCTGCTTTTACTCAAGCAAAAGAGCCACTGCCCATGCTTAGGTATATTATCCAACTAGTTATTGCTTGCATGATGGACTGAACATGAAAAAGTGTACACAGAGGTTTACAGGACACTACCACAACATTTCGAAAGAAAGAAAATTCTACATAAGTGGAAGAGTCACATCTTTTTGTGCTGACAAACAGATAAAGTTGTGAGCTGGGAGCAGTCGTCCCATCCCCCAAAGTTACAAGCAGCAGTAACCATGGCCATGTTCCATGGCTGCTGCTAACTGTTACCCCTGCTAACTGGGTAAGAGGCACTTTTTCAAGTGGGTGCTCCTTTTTTTAGCAGGGGGAGAGTAACTGGCCCATCTCACCCCAGCACTGTCTGTTCTAGTGGCTGTCTGCTGGTATTCCTTTGGATCTTTTTAGATTGTGAGCCCTTTTGGGACAGGGAGCCATTAGATATTTGATTTTCTCTGTAAACCGCTTTGTGAACTTTTTGTTGAAAAGCGGTATATAAATACTGTTGTTGTTGTTGTTGTTGTTGCTGGCTGGTGACACTGGTCCAACCAGTAAAAAGAACTCCCTGCCAGGAATGGGAGAGCTGGCACTGGATCCATGGCTGTAGACTCTAGTTTTTAAGCCATGCCTGAGATTTGCTAGGGTTGGGAGGAAAGAAAGTGCCAGAATAGCACACAAGGAAAAGTCAAGCCTCATTCCTGAAACAGGTGGATGGGAACAACAACAAAAATTACATATTCAGAAAAAAATATGAAGCAAGAAAACATTGTTTCTTTTCACCATTTGTAAACCACTAAAGCAGATCTAAAATATTTGCCTTTCTTCCTCAATATTTTCCAAAATCATTCCTGACACAACAAAAATGAGCCTCTGCTAAGGTTGGTTTATTGGTATAGAATTAGATGAAGAAGATGCATTATACAACTCCCCAAACAAAATTCAAATATTCAATTCAAAGAACCATCACCTGAGTAACTAGGAGCTCGGTCTGCATAATGAAATCCCTCGATGCTTTTTAAATATCTGAGAAATGTAATGAGGACATCTTAGAATTAATAAGGAAGCCGTTCCACTATTACTTGCAATATCTACGGTAATGCCTTCAGCAACACAGTTGTATTTAGCAGAACAGAACCTGATATTTGAAAAAACCAAAACAACATGACAGGAAAGACTAATTTTGGCAGGAGCTGGAATGAAATGGAAATAAGGTGGTTTGGAAATAAATTAATTCAAATTGTGTTAGATAGGAACTATGCCGTAAGGTTGGAAAACACACCAAGTGGCCGTAGTAGATAAGAAGTTATGTGATAACAATAATAACCAATGGATAAGGCTGAAGTGAGTGTTGGAAGGACTGAGGGTTGTTTTTTTATTATTTTTTAAACATCCAGTCTTGCTAGATAGTTTTGAATGAATGGTGAAACAGTTGACACAGTGTTGCATATTTACACTCTTTGGAGTGGTGTGATGCGATGAGATTTCACATATCAAGTGTTTCTATTTTCCTTCTTGTGAGTGAGTTCGGAAATATTAAATAACACACACACACACACACACACATACACACAATTGAATTCTATGCCTAAAAAAGGTTTATTAATTCATTCATTCACACACACACACACACACACACACACACAATTGAACATTAGAACAGCTCCACTGGATCAGGCCCATCTAGTCCAGCTTCCTGTATCTCACAGCGGCCCACCAAATACCCCAGGGAACACACCAGATAACAAGACACCTGCATCCTGGTGTTCTCCCTTGCATCTGGCATTCTGACAAAGCCCATTTCTAAAATCAGGAGGTGGCACATACACATCATGGCTTGTAACCCATCGTGGATTTTTCCTCCAGAAACTTGTCCAATCCCCTTTTAAAGGTGTCCAGGCCAGATGCCATCACTACATCCTGTGGCAAGGAGTTCCACAGACCAACAACATGCTGAGTAAATAAATATTTTCTTTTGTCTGTTCTAACTCTCCCAATACTCAATTTTAGTGGATGTCCCCTGGTTCTGGTGTTATGTGAGAGTGTAAAGAGCATCTCTCTATCCATTCTGTCCACCCCCTGCATAATTTTGTATGTCTCAATCATGCCCCCCCTCAGGCGTCTCTTTTCAGGCTGAAGAGGCCCAACGCCATAGCCTTTCCTCATAAGGAAGGTGCCCCAGCCCAGTAATCAACTTAGTCGCTCTCTTTTGCACCTTTCCCATTTCCACTATATCCTTTTTGAGATGTGGCGACCAGAACTGGACGCATACTCCAGGTGTGGCCTTACCATCGATCTGTACAACGGCATTATAATATTAGCCGTTTTGTTCTTAATACCTTTTCTAATGATCCCAAGCATAGAATTGGCCTTCTTCACTGCCACCACACATTGTGCGTGAATTCCCTTTAGCTCTAGTTGTTTCTGCCCAAGCTCTCATTATTTCCCGGTTTCCAACTGCCTGGATTCATAGCATTCCATTTTGTTCCATGTATTTTACACATAAAAATTAACTATATCCTGTTATTGCTTTGGGGTGATTTCAAGAGTTCTAAAATATGTAATAAATTATCATCTGTATAAATGGGCACTTTGAGGGGAATAAACTGTGGGATAACAAAATATTCATGTTTAGTGAAAAAAGGCATTTAAGTTTTGAACCATCAATTATCCATTTTCAAACAGTGTTAATTGCAGTGTCATTTTTTGAAATTTAATTTTCTTTGTTAAAAACTCTTGGACAGATGGTATTTAAAACCCAGAGAGCTTCTTCTCAGAAACTGGCAGCCCTTATGCAAACACCTCAGGAGCACTGCAAGATGGCCACCAGGATTGTGGCCTGACATCACTCTTGTGGACAGGCAATGTGACCACACTAATGTTGAAGTGCATTCTGAAATTACAGCTTGTCAAAAACGCTGCAGACCATTTGTTGATGAATGGGGTCTCCATCAAGGCATGGGATTTTGATCCTATATGAGGTGCATTGGCTTCTTATCTATTTTGGGTTCAATTCAAGATGCTATTATTATCTTTAAAGACTAACATCATTTTGGCCAACTGCTGCCTATCTCTGCTTTCTGAGATCTTTGGAGAGGGCTGTTTCATGAGCCATCACTTGGTGAAGCTAGGTTGGCATCTATGCAAGACAGGGACTCCTCTGTGGTGACTACCAGCTTATAAAATTCCCTACCACAGGGATTCAAGATGCTCCATCCTTTCCAGACTTTCAGAATAGGGGAACCAGATACAATGGTGGACACAGTATCTTTAACCATTATATAGAAGAGGGAATTCTGGCAGGTGCAACTTTTAAAACCCATCCATGTTGAACTGCCTTGCGTAATGGATAAAGGTATAGGCACTCTGTCCTCCATTTTATCTGGTCGACCTGTTTCAGAAAACCTTGCAAACTATTTATTCCACCAGGCCTTCTGCACATTATTAATTGAAGGGGCCTTTGTCTTGAATTGCTGCTGATTTTATTTGTTGATTTTTTTTATTTGATCATATTTTAATATGTATGTTTTAGGGCACAATCCTACCCTGCGCTGGAACAGGCAAGTCAAGAGGCCACCCCGATCTCCCTGGGAATGGGGGTTGGGATCCGGCATAACTGCCGGATCCCAGCCCCTCCTCCTGCTCCCCACTGGCCCGCCTTCAGGGTCGCCCACTGCCTGCCCTCCCCCCACCCTCCCCTGCCCAGGAACAGCTCCCTCCCACCTCCCTCCCAGCCGGGCCGAAGCAAGGCTCATGGACTAAGCTGCCACGATTCAGCCTCCGTGTGCCGGCGCACCTCCACGCATCAACACAGCTTACTCCCGAGGAGGCGTGCTTTACGGCATGTTTGCAACCCTCCTGGGCCGGTGCAAGGGACTTGCGCCGGTCCATGCGTGCCTCTGGATTGTGCCCTTAGTGGTTTTTAAATCAGACAAAAAACAGGATATAAACAATGAATCTCATCCCAGTACAGTTCATGACCATGGTGTCCTAAGAATGGTCTACTGTGATAATGGAAATGAATTTGTGCCTCTGTGGGAGCATTACTGGACCAGAAGCCCAGTGGCTGATCCTGAAATATATGCAACTGTCTTACACAGAGTTAAACCACTAGCTCTTAATTCAGAGGCTGGGCCAGCCAGGTTCTGTTTCATCTAAGTTCAGACAGTAGCCAAGGAAAAACAAACATATGTTAAAAACAGAAGATTTATTGGTATATAGGGAATGCACTTGGCAAAAGAGAGCTTATATGGACAGAAGACGCCTCTGACAAAAGAAATCTTCCAACAATATCCCTTCAGCAGGGACTCCTGGTGATGGTAGCAGATGGACTTCAATGAGGTAGGTTCCAGCCATAACTACACAATCCTTGTCCACTAGTTAAATCCAATAGGCATTGGCATTCCTGGGGTTTAGACATCTGCACCACCCCCTGACAAAATTCTAGAAGCAGCTAGATTTATTTTTATTTTTTTGCTAATAATAAAAATTTCTCCACTTTCCCAATGTCCATAGACCGATTTCCGTAACCTGGGCCTTGCCTCAGTGATATACAGTGACACAATTTATGCTAGACACAGCTTAACATCTCTAGAAAACCACAGCTGTGGGTCTGCATCTCCCAGGCCTTGCTAAATGAGCAGGCAGACAGGTGAACTGCAAAAGGGTCATTACAAGGAGTGGCTTTTCTGTCAAGCCAGCCCATACACCCACTGAGTCCTAAGCAGAGACATGAATTATGTGGGACCATTCGTACCATGTGACAATATCCAGCATGCATGTGTGTGGCACTGTAGATAGTTTTCCGTGAATTTTGTACTGCTTTCCAATATAGACTGTAATGTTCAAACTACATACGACTTTAAATGCATGGTTGCATCATGCCCTTTTCCTTTTTTTGTTTTCAGAAATACCATGGATGGGAGCATACAAGCTGAATCTGAATTGCAGCAGGTGATAGGAATGGGGGTTTCAATGCTTTGCCTACTGTGGTTCTTACCCGATTCATCTGCTTCTGCACATGCTATTTACAGGAAAATTGCAGGATCAAAACATGCATTAAAAGTAATATGTGGTTTGACTCTAATATCGATAATTCATATATTTTACTTCATTTGCTGTTTTTCACCGGTGTTCCTTTGACACATTCTAGGGTGAGAGTTTGAGGGCCCAATCCTAAACAGTGCGCGCCGGCATACCACTTGCACACAATGTCACAAACGTGCTGTAAATTACGTTTGTGAGGCCCCAGCTGCAGCGGAGCACCAGTGCTAGCTCAGTGCTAGGCGAGCGCCAGTGGATCACCAGAGCTTTGCTGCTTGGTGGTGGTGCAGACCACTGGACAGTGAAGATGGTAGGTGGGGGCGTGGGGGGAAGCGAGGAGCAGGCGTTTGGGGTGGGGGAGACACGGGAGAAGACATGCCAGGAGGAGGGAGCGGAGTGGGAAGAAGGCGGAACCGTGTCACATCTGCCACCTGACACGGAGACTCTTGATTCTATGGCAACCCAAGGGCCATAGAATCGAGTAGCTCCATTGCAGGGCTACTTGCCTTACCCAGGGAAAGGGGATGAAAGTCCCATTCTCCCGAGAATAGTTAGTTCTGTCTGGTTAGTTCTTAGGATGCCGTGGCAGCCATTTTCGGTGCCACAGCAGCTCTGCACTCCAGGCAGCACAGGATCGGGCTGCCCATCATTAGTCTCTGGTTTGTTCACTATCCTCTTTTCCGATTTTTTCAATATTGTACTGGATGGGCTATTAGTCGGATAGATACAAGCGAGGCAACACTCTATAATCTATATTTTAACATCAGTTGTTTAACCACATATGCAAGTATGGGAACAACTCTTTTTTATCTTGCACAATTATAATGCCCTAACAGGCCCTAATTCACACACATTAAATAAGTGTGACTTTGATAAAAAAAAAGATATCCCTGATGCAAAAGAACATCATGCATGCCGGCACGCGTTCTCTCCTTACTTAAGGTGAACACACAGCACAAGAAAGACTTATTATTCATAAAGAGACACCAAGCTGTCAAAGGATGAGGAACCTCAAGTGCCAGACTAATATTTCCAGATGCTCAGGGAAATCGGGAAGAGGCTTCAGACACATACCAAAGCTGTGATAAATAATTTTCCTCATCAATCGCTCTCCAGGTGCCTTCTGAGTCTCCTTTGTAAATGACTATTTTACCCACCAGGAAATGCTGCCACACATTTTTTCTCTCTCTTTACAGCTGGGATTAAAAAGACTCATCGGAAAAGCCACATGATCAGCAGGGAGTGGCAACCAGCAGCTGAAGCACAGCCTGTGGGAAGCTGACAAAGACAAGCTACTTTTCCCAATGGCTGATTGGCAGTTTGTTCCAGCTCACAGCCTCACAGTACATCCATATTCTGGCCAATGGCTGTGCTAACTTGACTTCCTCTACCTGCTTTATCGCTTCCTCTTGCTGACTCAGTCTCACAAGTGTAAAATAGGAATAATGGTTATTACCTCACCGTGTGCTTGTGATGGTGAAAAAATGAAGACGATTCAGCCTAGCAAAACACTTTGCCAAAGGTACAGTTTTTGCAATTTGCAAGACCCTTTACAGCCTGCAGTTGTACAGAAGGTACAAAATGCAGCAGCAGAGATCTGAACTAGTATATCTCCTGATTAGACACAAGGTAAGGCCACAATAAAAGATAAAGGTTAAGGTCGTCTGTCCCCCCCCCCCAGCGTTAAGCCTAGTCACGTCTGACTCTAGGGGCAGTGCTCATCTCCGTTTCTAAGTCGAAGAGCCAGTGTTGTCCGTAGACAGTTTCTGTGGTCATGTGGCCAGCATACTAGACTCCTAAGCGCATGGAACGCCATTACCTTGCCACAGAGGTGGTACCTATTTACCTACTTGCGTTTTTACATACTTTCACACTGCTAGGTTGGCAGGAGCTGGGACAAGCAATGGGAGCTCACACCGTTGCACAGATTCAAACTGCCAACCTTGTGGTCAAAAGGCTTACTGGCTTAGCGGTTTAACCCACCGCACCCTCAAAGCCACAATACAAACAAGCAAAGCAAATTAAAAATCACTTGTCTGCAGATTTGCAGAATCCAGGAAACAAATGTATTCATTTTACATTTTAAATGTATTTATTTTATAAAAAATAAAAGCAGTTTATTTTTGCTGTTATTTTTATGTCTTTCATTCTTGTTTTAATTTTTTTTTACCATACTGACAATGTTGTGAACTGGACCATAAGGGTAATTAAAATTATTGTATCATGTGTGGTGGATGGAATTCATTAGGCTTTGTGGTGGATCACAATGTCTACAGGCCTGATTTAGATTAATTACTCTTTTCACAGACAAGTATGTCACAGTAGTCAAACACAGATCTTTAAAATTCACATTAAAATGGCAACAGTCAGAAATCGGTCGGGATGCACGCTCTAAGATTTTACATTAGGCTTTAAGGCAGAGCTGATTCATGTCATGCTATTCCAACAGACATTGTTCAATTGTGAACCTTTTGATGGACTAATGGTGGGGGATGATATCGACAGCATTTGTGCATGCCAGATCCTATCCCCCTTTCCCATCCCAGATCCATCCCTTCCTCTTCTCAAACTTAAGCCAGCAAAACAGCTCACATATATGCGAGAAGACCTATTGGTTACCACTGGTGACCAAAAACTTTGACTTACCTCTCACTGGATGTATGATTGCCTCCCCAACACTGCATGCAGCATGCACTCCATCAGTGCAGCTGTATGGCAGAAGATGTATGGGAGATAGGATTGCACCCTAAGTCTCATGGAACTTAGTTTTGACTGTACACATATAAGATTATGCTGTTAGTGAATGTACAAATAAAGCTCTCCCCCACCCCATCATCTATTTACTAGCTTATAACAAAGCTCAGGGTTAAGGGACAAGCTACTATTCTGACCACTGAATGTAGCATGATTTAATTCTACATTTTCTTGCAACTGTGGGCATAAGCATAAATTGTGAGCATAAATAAGATGTGGGCATCTATGGGCACAACATACCAGCACTGACCTAGCTGCAATGCAGCTCCAAAGTAGGTAACAAACATGCCCTTACCTTGAGGATGCTTCCTTGACTGCCTCCCCACTGCAAGATGCAGTGCCCGCAACATTGGCACAGCTATGCCAGTGAGTTGGTTAGGATTGTGCCCTATGTCTCATACATTGTGTATATCTTATTGTGTAAAAGTGACTTCAACAGTATTGATCCTGAAATTATATGCTCTACTGAACTTCCTGTGCTCCTGGGCAAGAATAACTTGCCCCATGTTTGTCAGGGCCAAACATTCTATTACCAGCCAACAAATAGCTTGGAATGTTTCCACATGTATCGGTCATTATCTATTTTTCAAAGGCCATTGCTAACTGTCTATTTTGCCACCTGGTGCTTGGGACTTTCCCTGCCAGTTGTTCCAATCTCTTGTGGCCTTTGGGGAGATCTGTGTTTGCCAAAGGATCACATCACGATGTAGATCTCGCCCAACAAAGCTAGTGGAACAGATGGAGCTCTGTTTCAAGTAAAAAGGACAGCTGGTAGGAGTAGGCCTTAAACTGCCAACAAAGGCTACAAAACCAGCAGTCATAAACAGCCTCTCCAAATTCCACCATCAAGTTCTGTTCACTGAAAATTCCCTTCTTTAGCTTTAGTTCGCAGTACCAACTTATGGAACTACAACCCTGACATGTGGAACAATGGCTTCCCTTGCCCAATTCCGGCAAGTTCTCTTTATACTAGACCTCAAGCCCCTTACAGACATCACTAGGAGGCCATGTCATAGAACCACTAGAAACCACTTCTGTACAGGTCAGTGGTACTGCTGGTGCATTTTCCCCCCAGAGCAGGTGTCAACCTCCACTACATGATATGCACCCCTCATGGTGTGGAGCAGTGGTTGCTGCTGGCAGTTGTGGGCCTGGGCCTTCCGGCACCTGGAAGCAGTTTGGCGTGATTATGATGGCATGTTATTGTGCCACTTTCAATAACTCCTGGAGGTTGCAATTTGTGGCCAATTGGATGACTTGGGTAATGCACCCATCATCCCCTGCCTCACCCTGAAGTGTGGCACCCAGAGCCATTCACCCCAGTCACTTCCTCCCAGTGTTGCCACTGATACAGGTTAGCAGAAAACATCCTATGCACTGTATCCTCCCAATTCAATCATCTCTTTGTCTTATGTCAAACATGCATTATCTTTGCACTCCCTCTCTACCTTCCTTTCCTGCTGAATGTAACCTGGAGGGTGACCCAAGCAAAGCTTTGTCTCTCTTATTTAGCCATTCAGCATTAGCACAGACAACTATTCACCAAATCATGGTAACTCATAGTGGCTGCATGAACTGCCAGGCAAGCTGGCCAGTTTTCTTGTCCTGACAGTTAGATGAAATATGTATTTTGAACACATAACCTGAAACTTGTTTTCCTTAGGGTTTGGTTCCGGCTGAGATTCAAGAAACTTTCAAATTGTTTAGGAAAAAAAATTGGTGTCGGTAAGTTTAGGTTTTGCCAGACTTCCCAGTAGTGGTGATAGAAGCACCATCTACTCTTAACAGCGAGAGTGTTTCAGCCTAGAGCTTTTCTGGGTTGTCCTCAACGTTCACATTAATCCCCCAAAATAATCAGTAACTATTGTCTGTTCTTTTTCCTTGCCCTCATATTCTAAGCCAGTGCGACTCAAAAGTATGGTCCATAGACTGGTGCCAGTCTTCGGACTGTTGGCTGTAGGTCCCTGGCAAATTTCCAGGAGAAAAGCAATTATAATATGGCACGGATATGGTACTGGTCTCCGGCACATTTGCCCCTCCCCCCCAAAAAAAAATTCCAGTGCACCACATGAGATAGTTTGAGAAGCACTGACCTAAGCCACAGAACATGCAAGCCTGGTTACCTCTTCAAGTCTGACTTGGCAAGAAATTGACTTGGCAGAATTTTATCCATTCACTAGTTCAGACTGCTGGTGAAGGGTGCTCTTTTTGCATATTAACTGAAAACTGTTGGAATATATTGACATATTTCTGTTGGAAATGTGTTTTTATCTTCTTTATAAATCATATTTTTAATTGTATTTTTAATCATTGTTGTAAGCTGCCTTGAGTCCCTTCAGGGAGAAAGGTGGGGTATAAATAAAGTAAATAAATTAAATAATTAACTGAAGTTGTGGTGATGGCCATTGTTTAATGCTTCCCTATATAAAAACTCCCTGTGAAGTTTTTAAGGAAAATCATTATACTTTACACTGTGCAGATTTTTTACAATTCCAGGAAGTGGGTTTTGTTGTTGTTGTTTTAAACTCAGATTTGGTATCTGTAATGTGAAGTGGTACAGTTCATTCCAACACCTCAGATCTCTCCTATCTCATTCTGCTGTGTATGCAGACTAGGCTCAGGTTATTCTTTAGCCAGGGTGGCCACATCCTCTGCCTTCTTTAGGCTTGAGCTGCAGCCATCAAGATTACTGCAGGAAGGAAGGAACACTCAGACTGTCTAGGAGCTGACTGTCTAGAAAATGACTGTCTAGGACAGGGGTGTCCAAACCCCGGCCCGGGGGCCACTTGCGGCCCTTGGGGACTCCCAATGCGGCCCGCGGGGAGCCCCAGTCTCCAATGAGACTCTGGCCCTCCAGAAACTTGCTGGAGCCCATGCTTGCCCAATGCGAGTGCTTACAGCATGAGGGTGACTGTTCAACCTCTCACATGAGCTGTGGGATAAGGGCTCCCTCCACTACTTGCTGTTTCGCATTTGTGATGCAGCAGTGGCAATAAAAGAAAGACCAGCCTTGCTTTGTGCAAGGCCTTTTATAGGCCTTGAGCTATTGCAAGACCTTCAATCATTCATAGAAGTTTGATCTCTAATATATTAATTTATGTAAATTTATTCAAATTGGAAATGTAAATTAATTCTTTTTTCCCCGGCCCCCAACACAGTGCTAGAGAGATGATGTGGCCCTCTTGCCAAAAAGTTTGGACCCCCCTTGGTCTAGGAGCAAAGCTGTAAGAACTGAAGTAGCTGTATGGAGGTGGACTAGCAGATCCTTAGTGTCAGATTGGAGAAAAAGGTATCCCTGTGACTGTTGCACATGTAACGGAAAAGTCTTGGGGAAAATTGGCCTGATTTATTATTAAACTGTGGAGACCTACTGTTGAGCTGACAACAGCAGAACTTTGGCTGAACATTTTACTTGCTGCATTTGAAAGCCAGTGTTCATGTGTCATTTGTTAGATGGCTGCAAGCCTCTCTGTTTAGCCTACCCTATTGTCAGGGCCCCTGTTCCTCCCCCATCTTCTCTCATGGAGGGTGCTCAATATCAGATGGCAAGGTGGGTTCCATCCAAGCCCAAGAGATATGCTGCAGGTAAGCTTTTATTACAGTGTAGTTCATACACAATGCTAGATGTCAGTCCTGAGTCATATCCCAGATCCCACTAGTTCTTTTCGCTGAGGGGGTTCATCCTGGGTGACTCTTCACACAGAACCCCTTCATCCCAGAAAGTAGAAATTGCCACATGGCTATATAAGGTGGTGGGGGACACCTCAGCCATTAAGCCCAGTTTTTTGTTATTTATCTCTCAGGCCAACTTTAATGTAGGTTGACAATACTGTACTGGAGTGCCTGGAGTACTTACTGTTACCTCCCAGTCCTGGGTAGACAGTTCTACTACTAATTAATGCTCATATTACCCAAGCATACAGAAGTGCATGGCAGAGACAGGTAATTGGCTCAACAATCTATATTTAGTAAATTCCAAGTTTTTAGAGTGTGCATGTTTTTGCGAGAGAAGGGCTGTGTCTACGTTTCACAACTTGTAAAATATTCGTAATACCTACCGCTGTGTCTGCTTATCCCATTAGTGTAAATGAAGTACTATTAATTACTGATGGGATGAAGTTTAAAAATAAAAATACATTCACGAGGCGAATTAGTTTTATTTCATTGCCTAGTCTCATACATCTACATATATAAATTCCAGGAGTGTTATAAAAAAAAATCTGTCTTAATTAGGTAAAAGCAAAATACATCCAAATCTCTGCAATGTATCACAGCCTTGTTTTATCAATACTGAACAAAATGAGACATTATTTATATAATGCAAATACTTGCTATTTAGGCCTGATCTGCACATGCATTCAAATGAGATAGTAGGATCCTGAGGTGATACTGTAGGCTGTACCATTTCATATTCCAGGTGGGGAACCATATTGTGATGAATTCTGTACATAAAAATTTCTTGCATGTAAAAAACTAGTAAGGAAACATTTTTATCCAGTCTGCTCCCTGAATGCTACTGGGTCGTTGTTTTTTCCCCCCCACTTATAAGGATTTTAAGAATGTAGGGCCCATTAAACCTAGTCCTGAAATCAACACAATCCCTATAGTTCTCAGAAGAGTAGTAGGAAAGATGGCTTAGAAGTGACCAATTTTCAGTCTCTCACTCTCTGCTCTCTGGTCTGGAGGCCCACAAAAACTTGAATCCAACCCTGTAACCAGCTACAATTCAACAAAGACTTCATCGGACAGTCAGATATTAAGACAAACTATAGTCAATGTGTGCTAAATTCAGGGAGTTCATGGGAACTTGAGTCAGGTTACTTGAGTCAGAGATGGGAAAATCAGATGTGTCAATTACTCGGGAATTGACTCGCTTCTGAGGCCACTGACTTGGCACTTGGTCCCCACGCATGCCGACTCAAGTATGTCTGTGTCTGGTGTCATTACTGACTTCTTTTGCAGCGTGAAAGACCTTGTGGGGCAGCAGAGAAGTTCCAGGCAGGAGTCAGGGAAGGTTAATGTTTGCTTTTTGTATCCGAGCGGGGGGGGGGGAGGCTTCGTTGACTGGTGAGAGGAGAGCAGTGACAGGCTCCTTGCCCTTTTCTGATAGGAAGCTAAGAGAACCAATGATCACTGGATGAATGATGGCAGTTTGATTTGTTCTTGGGTGAGGACAGGCAGGAAGAGGAGCTCAAGAGGTTCTTGCCTTGGAATTGGATGGAGAAGCCCAGGGAAAATGGAGGTGGGGAAGTGGGTGGGGCTGGGGAGGTTCATAGCAATCATGCTTTCCAAATGCATGGCAGCTGTGAGCTCCATTGTTACTTGGGAGGAGGAAGCCCCATTGAATGACCAGATGCAGTGGGACTACTTCTGAGTAGAGCTGCAAAGGATTGGGTCATTCCAGTAAGCCTCGCAGCTGCTGCGCATGACCCTCTCTCCTCTTGCTGCTTCTGTCCCCACTCTCACAGTCCATCCTACTCCCTCCCACCCTATTTACAGATGGGCTAGGACAGCAGGGGGTATTTAAAGAGAATTTTCATTGTGAATTTTCAGGGGGTATTTAAAGAGAACTCCGACACGCATACACCCTGGCAGTAGCCCCGTTTTTTTTTTCCATGCCTGACACATGTATCAAAAAGACAAGTGACTCGGATCTTTTTGAGTTGATCAAATTGACATATTGGGAGCGTGGCTGGGGTGGATCCATAGAGTTCACCATAGCTTCAAATACTGAGTGGTGACATGATGAACATGTGTTTTCCTTGCAACTGAACAATGTTCATCATGTCACCACTCAGTATTTGAAGCTATGGTGAACTCTATGCGATGATATGTCACTTCTCAACACACCTAACCAAGAGTGTGAACTGGCTTACAACCTCTCAGTTGAATGCGGATCTCCAATACTATTGCGCATATCAGGACAGGGGTTGGAATCTGCAATCTCAGCCAGATTGCCCCCACATCGACAGCATGCATTGCACATGGAGGGCACATCAGATTTATCGTGCTTGAATGCACCTATGGTTTTCAGTCTAGCAGGGCACTTTACATACACATCTTCAGCATCTTGAAATGTGAAGCTTTTATGTTTGCTCCCTGATTATCGTTATACACAGTTTCATTTTTCATTCAGATAAGAGGAAGGATTTAAGATTTAGTTCAGGCTGAAAATTGTCGTTATTAGTTAAGCTAGTTCTTAAATGATATTGTGCTGCTACGGACATTTTTACATGATGGACATCATATATTTGAGCTTTATGTTTGCCTTGCTATAGCAGTAGTTAAGAGCAAATATATTCATAAAATTGACTATGTACTGTACACAACAGATAAGGTAGACCTGTCTTTCATACATTAAAAAAAAAACCTGAGCCAAAGTATTTTATAAATGAATTATATCAGTACAATTGATTAATCTCCTGGTGCTTTTTTATTTCAATAGAGGAAAAACGGAAACCAAAAATAGTATTTTGAATTTTTTCTTCCAGACCTCTCTGAAACAACGCTGATCACTGCTCACTGCTCTCTCTGCAAAGATCTGTAGTGCCACAAGCTCACCTGGCAGAGGATAATGGATTGCAATCAGTTCAACATCGTAGTGTGTATTAAATGTAAGATATTGACAAAGTACAACATTTTCTAATCTCTCTTGTGGAAATGTTATGCAAATTATTTGTAAATGTGAAAAGCCTCAGGAGCAAGACGAACTCCTCCTGCAAAGGTATCTTCAATAATTTACGACTCAAAGGTTTAATTGGGTCTAAATTGTCTCCACGCAGTTTCACACACAGAAATGGAAACAGCACCATCTTGTGGACACAACGATGCATTTCCAATTGTAAGGCAAGAAGCCATGTAAGGGATGTTCCGACTGCATTTAAGCAGGTCAAATTCTACATGTGAAAAAGCAACATACATAAGTGGAATCTGAGCCCACAATGTTCTCACAGTTACCATTGCAGTGTATTTCATGTTAGAACATTCCAATGTTCTGGTGGCGTTGGGAGCTCCTGTAGCATCTCTCTGTCTTCCACCATTCCAATACCATCAGAACTCTGAAGCCATTTGGAAGGAAAAGGTGACATGGTTCAGTGGTGGAACTCCCCAGTCTGCACCCTGGGGCAAAGGTCCGCAATTGCATCCCGAGTGGGATGCCAACACCCTCCCCCCCCGCATGCAAATCTGCCCCTCTCCACTTACCTGGAGCACACAATGCCTTGCGCGACTCCAGGATGTGTCAGGGAAGCTTCCTGAAGGTTCCCTGGTGCTTGAAACCATGCTTCAGGAAACCGGAAGCACAGTTTCCGACACTGTCAGAACCTTACAGAGGCTTCTACAGGGTCCAGAAGGCATGCAAGTCTCTGCGCCCAGGGCATTTGCCCCATCAACTGAATGGGAGGTCTGCCACTGACATACTTCCAATATATTACATCACAGGAGCTAGGGTGACAAAAAGGAGCCGTATTGTGGGCTCCTTCCATAGCCACTGGACTTCTTACAATACCATAGTGATCCAGAACTTCTAACAGATACACAAGTATAAGACTCTGAGACATTAACAACCCGCTCCTACTGAGGGCTTAATGGCAGTGCATCTCACAATCCGCCTCTGTAAGTCCCAATCCGGCAATGCAAAAGGCATGCTGCTGTCATGCACTGTGGGACTGTCTCTGCAAATGGGCCAAGGCCTTGCACGTGCCAACGGCACATGCAGGCCACAGTAGAGCAAGTAAGGTGGTGGCAGGGGGGTGGATCACAGGTGGTTCAGGGGAGGATTGAAGAGGGCTGGGCTGGGCTGGGGTGGGGAGTGGGGTGTGCAGGGGGGGCATTTTGAGAAGGAGGATATCAATGACAGTCGCACATGCCAGGATCCTATCGTCCTTTTCCCAGCTGGACATGCCCCTTGAGGCTCTTCAGACTGACTTATTTAGCAGGCAAAAGTCCGAGGAAACCTATTGGTGGCAAGGGAGCTTACAGGGAGGTAAGTAAAAATATAGTACTTAAATATATTACTTATATAAATAAAAAATATATATTTTACTTACCCCTCCCGGGTTATTTGCCCCTCAACCATAAGATGCAGTGTGCTGTGTTGGTGCTGCTGCATTTCATAAACTGGTGGGGGATAGGATTGGGACTGAAATATATCTAATATTGCATGCAACATACTCTTTTCCTTCTGACTGTGCATATGTGTGACTTTCAAATACCTATGAAATTACAGTGATACCAATTGCGTAATGAATGCCTTCAGGTGCGCTTTGGATGTAATGATCCCCCACTTCCATTTTGAAAACAGCAGTAAAAAGGGAGGTAGCCAAAGAATGGCCAGAGATACAAACTGGTGGCTGAATATGCACAAAATGGCCCTGTAACGATGGAAATGGACACCACGCATCAGATTCATCATCATCATGCTCTGCCAGCCCAAGTAAGGTGGTGGATGGGGCAGGTCATAGGCAGTTTGTGGGAGGTTTGAGGCAAGAAGGAGGGTGGTTAGCAGGATGGAGGGGTGGATCTTGGTGCAAACACACACACACTAGATGCTATCCCCAATTTTTTCCTCCTCTCCTTCCTCTCCTTGGACATAGACTGGAAAAATAGCTGGAGTGGGTCTTAAGAGACCCAGATGCGATTGGACAGCCTAACAGGAGGTAAGTAAAAAAGATTTTTATTAACTTCTTCCTGGTCATCTGATTCCCCTCCCCATGCAGTGTGAGGTCTGTCACTGAGGCTGCATGGCAGAACATGGTTGGTGATAGGATTGGGCTATTGGTGTGTGAAATCTGGAGAAGGTCCTGGAAGACTTACAAGCAGTGTTCTTTCTAATATCTCCCCAAGTGCACCAAGTCCTACTATGGCTACGCAGGAGTAGTTCCAGAGCAATGAGAGGGAAGCCACATGGGGCTTCCATTTGAACTGTACAGCTGTGCAGCCACACAGCTTAGAGGGAATGCTGCCTACAAGAAGTGTGACTTAAGGAGCAATCCTAACCAACTTTCCAGCACTGACCTAAAGGGAAGGCAACTTTGAGGTAAGGGAACAAACATTCCCTTACCTTGAGGAGGTCTCAGTAACTGCCGCCCAACTGCAGGAGGCAGCACATGCCACACTAGCAGAGCTCTGTCAAGAGCTGGAAAGTTGATTAGAATTTGGGCCTTACAGTTCAGTCCTATTCAGGGCCTATGGCAGCAGTTCTCACAATCCACTGACAAAAGTCCCACTGCTGCAAAACCCACACTGCGGTTGAGTGCTTCAGGGCGACCAGCACAAACGGCTGGAGGTTCACATGCCAGCAGCTCACCCAGTCCACACTGAAGCAGGTAAGGTGGTGTTAGGACAGTTCAGGGAAGGATTGGGGTGGGAATGAACCATGGGCATAAAGGGGAGGATCCACTGCAGTAGCAGTAGTGCATGCCAAGATCCTAGCCTCCTCATCCTGGCGCAACATGTCCCTGAGGCTCTTTGGGGTTAAGGGCGCAATTTTCCACTTTCCAGCACTGACCTAGCCACAATGCAGCCCTAAGGCAAGGTAACAAACATGCCCTTGCCTTGAGGAGGCCCCCTTGACTGCCTCCCCACTGCAGGATGCAGTGCCCGCCACATTGGCACAGCTATGTCAGGGCTGGAAAGTTGTTTAGGATTCCGCCCTAAGTCAGCTAAATAGCTGATAAGTCCAAAGAGACCCATACCCATTTGCAGCCTACAGAGAGGTAAGTAAAAATGATTTTTACTTACCTTTCCAGGCTGTCTGGGCACACACATCCCCCTGAATGGCATGCAATGCACACTCCATTGGATCACTGCTCACAGGCTAGTGGGGGACAGGACTGGACTGGCCCATATGCATGTTGCCATTCTCCACTAATTTGTATTTCTGTGGCCTTTTTCCATGGCTGCTCCTCTACTTCTTTAAATACATGTAGGGGAGCATAACACTGGAAATGTTCCTCACAGCCTATCCTGTTCAACTTTCCAGTTCTGGGGCAGTCATGCCCACCGGGCCTGTGCGGTATCCTGTGTTGGGAGGGCTGTCATGGAGGCCCTCTCAAGGTAAGGGAACATTTGTTCCCTTATTTTGGGGCTGCATTGAGGCTACACCTGCACTGGAAAATTGGATAGGGTTAGGCCAGGGCTTCTCAAACTGGGATGTCGCGATCCCCCAACCAGAGGGCCCTGGCCTCTGTCCCCTTAAGAGGCAGGGGCAAGGGGAGGCAGCGACGCAATCCAGGATCATGTCACTCAGGGGGCTACAGGGACTGGCATTTACTTACCAGTCCATGCAGCCGCGTCCTGGGCTGCGGGGAGCCCTGCGTGAGCATCTGCAGGGCTCCCCAACCTTCCAAAAGTGAAAGCGGAGCGATTGCGCTCCACTTTCGGTTTTGCAAAGGTGGAGCACGATTGCTCCACTTTCACTTTCTGGAGGCTGGGGAGCCCCACAGATGCTCATGCAGGGCTCCCCGCACCCCTAGGACACTGCTGCGGGGAATGGTAAGTAAATGCCAGTCCCTGCAGCCCGCTGAGCAATGCAATCCTGGGAATCGCGTCACTGCCTCCCCCCACCCCCACCAAGTCTTACAGTGGTTCAAACTCTCAATGAGAGTTTGAGAACCGCTGGGTTAGGCCCTCACTTTCAAAAGGTATTATACTGAACTATACTGAGAGCTAAATTTTGTCTCTCACACAGAATTTATTTATTCATATTTTGAATGTGAAATATTGTATGTAGGAATTCAGATTTGAAGATTAAATTTGACTTCAGAAGTTGAGACTGCTTTATATTTGCCAGGGATGGGAACTTGAATTGGGTGACTTGGACTCGAGTCGCAAAAATGTGTGATTTTGGGTGACTCTGTGACTCATGAGTCGTGTGTGTGGAAGACTCAGCAAAGCACTCTCAAGGGCCCTTTGACTTGGCATTTGTCCCCATGCATGCAGACTCAAGTCTGTCTATATCTGGGTGTGCTTGCTTACTGTTTTTCGCGGTGTGAAAAACCTCATGGGGCCATCATTGAGACCAGGCGAGCAGCAGGGAGACAGGGAAAGGTTAATGTTTTGCTTTTGCAACAAGCGGGGGGGAGGCAGAGATAGGAGTGAGTTCTTTTGCCTGTCTCTGATAGAAAGGAAGGAACCGATGATCATTAGACGCAGGATGGGAGGTTTGATATTTTCTTTGGGTGAGGTAGGGCAGGAGAAGGAGCCAAGGGAGTTCTTGCCTTACAATTAGCTGGAGAAGCCCAGGGAGGGGAAGGAGGCAGAGAAGCTGGGAGGAGAGGCAGTTCACAGTGATCACGCTTTCCGCTTCTGTAAGCTCCATTGTTACTGGGGGGGGGAGGAACCCTCACTGAATGACCAGCTAAGTGGGACTACTGAGCAGACCTGCAAAGGATTGAGTTGTCCTGGTAAGCCTTGCAGCTGCTGTGCATGACCTTCCTCCCTCTTGCTGCTTCTGTCCCAGCTCTCTCACAGTCCCTCCCACCCCTTTCCACCCTGTTTACAGATGGGTGAGAACATCAAGAGAATGACTAAGAGAACTCTGACACACACACACCCTGGCGGCAGCCTCTCTTTTTCCACAGCTGTGTTTTTAAAGGGGGTGACTCGACTCGAGTCCTTTATCGACTCAAGTCCTTTAGAGTTGCAAAAGGCAACTCGGTAACTTGGAAAGTGCCCACCTTATGACTCATTTTCGAGTCAAATCGTAGGGGGGCAGTGACTCTAGACTTAAGCTGCGCTGCATTTTCCTGATATTTGCTGCCATTCCTTTAATGTTTTGTCTTTTGGCAGGTAACCAACAATAAGACTTATTCTTAAGGTGTCTGCAATCAAATATTGTCAGATACCAAATACTGTTGCACCTCAGTTTTCAAATCTTGAGAAAATTGAAACATAATGGTATGTCATATATCAAATGCTATGAAATATTAAATATTGAAATCACATCTTGAAGACAAATAACGAATATATAAATCAAATATCACCATATGCAAACACATTTAGAGAATATCCATTGAACAGTAGCCAGAGGAGCAAATATTTTCAGCACACCATCTTTTGTAATGGATTTCATCCCATTTCATTTCAGTCATGCTCCCGGATACTAACTGCATTCTTACAAAAGACAAACCACAATGAAAAAAAATAATTTAAAGACGCAGTCATAGGCCACCAAAAGGTCAGTCTAAAGATTAAACAAAATGTCTAAAAAGGATTCTGTGTAAACTTAAATTTAAAACTATATGAATTCTGTTGAAGGCAAGCAGTTGGACTATAGCTGATGGCATTTAGATGAAAAACTACTGTGTGTTTCACGTCAAGAAATTGCTTCCTTTGATAAATATCCAGCTTTGCACCTTTTTGGACTATGGCTGAATTTCAATTAACTTTGCTTTATTTGCTAACTCATGCCTTGCAATTTATCACTGATAATTTATTCACTGGGAAAATTCATGAAATGAATCAAATTTGAATGATACTTGAAATATCTGTTTCATTATCTATCATTATCCAGAGTCACCTAATAAAGCCAGACTATAGCTCACCAGATGCCCAGAGTTGACTTGGATATCACAGGAATTGAGTGATTTTATTCAGCTGTTGCCAATGACCTCACTTTCTAAAACATGCACATCTCCATCTTCGTTCCTTAACTGATATTCCTGAGAGTCACCCAGGACTTCACCCTGGATGCGGCAAGGCACATGGCCTTCTAATCAGAATTACGCCACTACAGGGCCATTGATCAGAATCAGAAACTGTAGCACTCCTGGGGAAGTGTGCCCACTTCCAGTAATGCAGCAATTTTCAGGCACTGATGTGCTGCAAATGCTCTGCAGGTGTGCCACTGAAGTTTGGGGGAGAGTCATTTATTATTAGGGCATTGGGAGATGTGAGCCCCCCACCAGCAGCATGGTGTGCCTTGACAATTTTAGTACCTTGTCAGTGTGCCATCAGACAAAAAAAGATTGAAAATCACCACTGTAATGTCTTGCAAATTTCGGCTCCCCACCTTGGCATGATCTCACTTGCAAGCACATGTCTTCCTGAATAATAATTTTGACTTAACTGCCCAGTGGCCAAGCCTTCACCTCCAGGAAGCGTCTCCAATCAACAACAGATGATGCCTACAATCTGCCACAACATTTGTCCCTTCAGGAACCTCTTTGATTGTGTTGCAATTAAGCATTTCTGCCATCCTGGAAGGATACACCTTAAGGGCACAATCCTAACCAGGTCTACTCAGAAGTAAGACCTATTTTGTTCAAAGGGGTTTACTCTCAGGAAAGTGTGGTTAGGATTGCAGCCTAACTCAAATCAATTGTCCTGGCTGTATTACTGCCTCCTGATCCACACCCTTCTTGCTCTTAAGAGCAAGCAAGCATCTTCTTAACATAAGAACAGCCCCACTGGATCAGGCCATAGGCCCATCTAGTCCAGCTTCCTGTATCTCACAGCAGCCTATCAAATGCCCCAGGGAGCACACCAGATAATTGTAAGCAGAACGATTGCAAGCAGAACAATTGCAGTGACTCAGTGGAGGTCCTGACGCTTCCCCCCATCTGCCTTACCCAACCCAGAAGTCACTGCAGTTACTTCTGCACCACCTCCTCCTTTCCCCTTTATAAAAAGGGGAGGGGTGAAGGAGGTGGCCCTTTTGAAAAGGGGAAAGTAAGGAGCTTTTTCACGTCACTAGAGGCGGTGCCAAAAGACAAGTACTGATTCTATCAGCTGCTTCCAAGAGGCAGGTGCCATTTTTAGCCTCCTGGAAGAGACCACTAGAAGAGGAGCTCACCTCCTGGGAGCTGCTTCTTGCGCTGCCAGAGAACTCCAATGGAGCCTTTTGCACTGCTGCTAAGTGGCACAAAAGGTTCCATCAGATCTAGCAGCGGCCCCCCGCCTCTTCCAAAACCACAGGAGGTGAGCACTGCTTCCGGTTGGCTACCTTGCCATTTTGAGGGGCACCCTCTTCTCCTTCCCTTTCATGAGTCTGTTCACTCACATCAGAACTCAGCACTCTACGTGGGCTGCATCTGAATGAGCTGACTGCAGCTCTCCATAATATCAGGAAGTAGAGTTGTCCACTTTTTTTGTAATCTCACTCAGAGCCTGGGCATTCTATGTCCCAAATACAGCAGTACCTCTATTTCCGGCCAGGAAATACAGTGATTTGGGATTTAAAAAATCTTGCACATTTTGAATCTCTACCTGACAGAAATACGTATTTTTTTTTTTTTTTTTTTGCCATAGCAGCTGTTGAGCTGCTGTTGAGATTGCTCACCCTAAAATAAATTTAAAAAATTCAGAGACAGAGATTTATGCTGAGATAGTGTTGCTTGATGATTCATCAACACTAATGCATCATGCACACATAAACTTGCATTGTTTTTTAAGACTGCAAGTCCAGGAAAAAAAAAAAAAAAAGAGTACAACCAAAAGGCTGGACTCAACAGGGAGGCCATTGATTTTTCTAAGCTGGTTAATACTATAACAAGAGAAGTGAGCGGAATTTGCCCAACATACATGCAATTTTTCCGTATTTTGGCACAGTACATTTTCCTGTCCATCCTCTCACATGAGACAGCTTTGCTCCTTGGAAGCCTGAATATACTGAATTGAAAAAAAAATATTAGCCTAAACCAGGGGTGTCAAACATAAGGCCGTGGGTTGAATGTGGCTCCCAGAAGCAATTTATCTGGCCCCCATTAAAATTGGGCTATCCCAGCATGGTAATTGGGCTCTTGGAAATATCTTGGAATATGAACAAAATTAGCACATTTTCTCTTCTGTCATTTGTAGCTAATGAGTTTCAGTGTGAGAACAAAGTGCTTTTTTTGGTCATCATCTATTTAATGATGTCACTTCTAGCCCTCAGCAGGCAGCATGAATGCTAACTTCATCCCTCGGTATGAAATGAGTTTGACATCCCTGGTCTAGACAGTTTGCTATATGTTGCAGCGCAATGCTACTTGGGAAGCATCCAGGGTTTAGAACCTTGGTGCCTGAGGAAGAGTGCTAAAAGCAGAAGCACTCTTTAAAATATATTTATATATATATATATATATATTATTTGATTTAAGGCATGGGTACAGGGAAAATCACAGATACATATATTCAGGGTAATACAGAGGGAAAAACACTAGGGAATCACAGAACTGCAGCCAATACTGTCTTGTTTCTATAATTATCATCTCTTCAATCAATATTTCATAATCGTTTATCTAACCATTCATATAATGGGTTCCACAATCTCTGTATTCGCTCCATCTTGCCATCCCTCAATCTTTCCGTCAACACATCCATTTCGACAATCTCGTACAGTTTCTCAATCCACATCTCTACACCAGGAATTTCTGAGTTCTTCCATAACCTGGCATAGACCAATCTTGCTGCAGTGATCACATATAACAAAGTGTGTTTGAAATCATTGTTATATCCTTCGGGGAAGATATTCAAAAGCAGAAGCACTCTGAGGGTTTGAAAGTTAGAACTTGAGCAGCAAGAAGTCAGAGCAATGAGAGACACAGCAGACATTCAGAAGGTTGATGCAGGGAGAGCTGAGCCGGAAGTAGGACGGTATGAGATTGAGAGAGAAGTCCGTCCTCCCGGCTAGCTTCCTCAGACTTTTATTCATTCTCAAAACACATGATGACACTAGGGAAAATTACTGAAGGTTGCTGAAATCTCCACTGCTAAGAAACCTGCTGGCTCTGGCTTGACCGCAATACACATTCCTAAGATATGGGCTTCTTCATAACATCCTTTTTTTACAGGCTCTGGGCGAAGACTCAGCAACTGGCCCACTCTGATGTGCCAGTGGGGGGGGGGCAGCAGGTTTGCCTGCCTGGTTGCCATGTTACCAAGGCTCAGCTCAGCGCCTGTGCATTTTCCTACAGCTATACATGGTTAATTGCTCTTATTCTGTTGTGTGCCATCAAGTTGCCCACTGGGGTTTGTTGTTTTTTTTTTTAAATGTTTTAATTTTTTTGTTACTGATTTGATGGGTGACATGTAGCACTGCTGACATGTTCTGTTACATATTAAAATAAATAAATAACATTAATGGGGGTTATACCAATCCTTTGTTAGTGCCCTTTGATTTTATTTATTGTTTTATATATTTAGTTCTTGAATTGTAAGCCGTCTGGAGCATTTGCTCCGGCATAGGAAAGGCAGGAAATATTTTTAAATATATAAATAAACCCTAGTGATGCCACTGCATTTAGGCTGTGCATATGATACTGTAATTTATTCTGTATGGTCTGATATACAGGAGGAGGTCCATCCTGGGAGTAATGCAATGAACTCTTGTACCTGGCGATGCAAATCTTACATGCCTCTGGGGCCTGTGGCAGAAGATAATGAGACAGGATTGGATTGTATGTTAGTTTTACATTGTATTTTGACAATCAATCAGTAGGAATTCCTGGTAATTTACTGGGGCTTTTTTTGTGTGTGTAGGTGTAAGGTATTGCGCTCCAATTGTCATTTCAATTAACAAAATAATGAATTTCAAATGTGGAGAATGCAGTGAAGCAGAAGATCATTTAGCAAAATATTTATACAGCCATTCAGATCCTTGTTTCCCTGGAAAGGTTATTTGAGTGTAAATGTGACATTTTTTCAGATGTGTGACTGCTGAATATTAAATCAAACTCATTTATCACTTTAGTTATGAAATTTCATGTTTAGCTTCTTTTTCATTATGGTTTAAAGAGGACTTGTCCCTGTAATTATAGACTTTTCATCTACCCTTCTTCAAAAGTTCTTTTTTTCAGGCAATTAACTCTTTTCGTTCTTGCACATGACCCATACAGGGATGTGTTCTTTGGGAACTAAATTTCTGCATTTATATAATTAGGATCATTTTTACAAAAACAAACAACAAAAGCAATGAGATAATACCCAGACACATCCAAAGAAATGCATTTTAAATAGACTGTTCATGTAACTAGACTAAAATCTGAAATTTTTTTTTCTTCATTTAAGAAACCTTAACTAGTCAATGTGCATTAATTCGTGGTGGAAGAGATATCATTGGGGATATTTAAAAAAATCTAAACAAACAAAAGTTCTGTCCTGAGGTGAATGAGATAAGGATTAAGAAAAGGCACTCTTTTTACACTAACAATTCTATTACAATGAATAAAATACAGGTTGTATCCCTTACCCAAACTGCTTGGGACGGGAAGGTATCTGGATTTTGGATTTGTCTGGATTTCGGAATAATTGCATAAATATAATGAGAAATGCTTCCTCTTGCTCTTTTCACTGTTTTCTTACTCTTTTCACTGTTGCTCTTTTCACTTTACACCTCAGTGACATTTTTCAACTATGTCTCTATAGGTACACACCAGAGAATAGAACTTACAGCCTATACCTGCACTGTACATAGAAATGAGCACAAGACTTTCTAGTGCTCACACTATGGAGTCTTAGAAATGTATGAATTTCAGAATAGTCCAGATTTTAGATGTCCAGATAAGGAGTAATCTACCTGTAGTTTTAATAGCAGCTGTGCTGTTCCTTTTCCACAGAAATTGTGCCTACCTCACTGTCAAAAATTTTGCAGACGAATGCATCATAGTTTTAATTAACATGTTACTGCTTTAAAAAATGCAATTCTTGCAAAGGAGGCCAGAGTGGAAAGCACATGAGAAAAGAAGTTCTGTGAAAACAAGATGGCAGTGATACTAACGGTGAGACCAACCTGAAGCCATACTATAACTCATTTTTTGGTCATCACCCACCAGCTAAAGCCCAATGACCAGATCATGATAAACCTTCAAACTCTCTTCAACAGCTATACATTTAATGGCAAATAGGAAGTAGTAAGCAAGACTTCTTCCAAGGAACTGGTAACTGCCTACCTCCCACTCCAGTTTCACCCCCTGCCCTACCCTGCCCTACCCCACCCCAGAATGCCTCCCCCCACCCCCAAAGTCCTCACTGCTACCAGGAGCTCTTACCCAATGGGGACAGGAGGGGTGTGTGGCCAGTGGAGCATTGCTCTGCCTGATCCTGAACTATCAGGCCATGTCAGGCCAGAAAAATAACCAGCACAGAATTGAATAGATCCATTGTGGGGCTTGGGGCTTTCCTCGGGGAAAGGGGACAAAAGTCCCCTTCTTCCAAGGAGACCACTAGCAGTTGCTGCAGGGCTGCAAGATGCAGCAGTAGCCACTTTGGCAGTGCTGCACCCGGCAGCAACACTGCCTTTATGATTGTGTTGTGAATGCCTTACAGCAGTGGTTTTCAGACTGGGGCGTCACGACACCTCAGCCTGAGGGCCCTGGCCTCTTTCTCCTTAAGGGCAGGAAGGGCAGGAAGGAGGCAGCGATGCGATCCCCAGGATCGCACCACTTGAGAGGGCTGCAGGGACTGGGATACACTCACCAGTCCCTGCAGCAGCCTGTTGGGGGTGTGGGGAGCCCTGCTCGAGCGTCTCCCCAGGTCATTGGAAGTGAAAGTGGAGCGATCGTGCTCCACTTCTGCAAAACAGGAAGTGGAGCGTGATCACTCCACTTTCACTTCTAACTAGCTGGGCAGCCCTACAGATGCTCGTGCAAGGCTCCTCACACCTCCGACAGCTTGCTGCAGGGACTGGTGAGTGCATCCCAGTGCCTGCAGCCCTCCTGAGCAGCGCAATCCTGGGGATCACGCTGCTGCCTTCACCCTACCCCCACCCCCGCAAGGACTTACAGCAGTGCAAACTTTCCTAGAGAGTTCGAAACCGCTACCTTACAGTGTGACATCATCACATCACAACATACTTCCGGGTCTGCCTCTCCAGTCTTGGATCTCATCACAAGTCACTGGCTTAGACACCCCTCCCAGTTAAACAAACTTGTTCAGGTTCATGCATGGCTGATGTTCAGGCCCATGCGCAACCCAAATTTCCTGGGGCCATTTGGACTATTAAACTATCATCTTTCCAGACTGACTCATAGACAACTAGCACATCACGTTAGGTTACTCCTGGTTTCCAACATGCAGGGAAATATTTGCATGGATCAGTATTTTCAGTCATCTGAGACAGCAGCTGAAGTATGAGGTGGTGTGACCCGAGCGACTAGATCAAGGAAGGGTAACCCAAGGAGCCATGTTTCAAGGTAAAAGTGTCAGCTTCAAATCCCAGCAAGATGCAGTACTTCAGAGAGAGGAAAGGAACTTTGATTAAAAAAAGGATAAAGTGGAAGACTTGCTTAGATGGGAACTCACACAGTCTGATGCATCTGCAGTCCAGTTTTATAATTGATGCTGAACATACCTGGCAACACTAGTGGGAATGGACTTTCCTCCTGAGATCAAAGTCTGTCTCCATCCCCTGAAGATTTAAATGGACCCAGTAAGTCTTAAATAGCCATTGCATTTGTAGTAGATAAGCCCTACCTGAGAGGCACATTTGTACTGTGGCCTGCATAATTTGTTCCTAGAACACCTACATGGTGCCACCGTCATCGTCCTTTAAATCTCTTCCATACCCATATTTTACTTGAAACCTATGATATAACCACCTTACAGCACAATCCTATGAATGTCTATGCAAAATTAAGCCCCCTTTAATTTAATGGAATTTAATTTTCAACCAGTGTGCCACAGTACATTGATGTGCCACAAATGGGCTGCAGGTATGTTGTGGGAGTTTGGGGCAGGGTGATTTATTAGTAGGGCCATGGGGGGATGTGAGCCTCCTCATCAACAATTTGGTATGCCGTGTCAATTGTCCAAAAACTGGTGGTGCATCCTGAAAATTTTAGCACACTGTCAGTGCGCCATGAGATGAAAAAGGATGAAAAATCTCTGGTGCACGATTGCAACTTTAGTCCTTATTCCCAATCTGAAACAAAGCCTAAATAGGAAATATTACATTTGCTCTCATGCTTCTTCTTTGTTTTCCTTCCCTTCTGCCCCTCCTTTTTTGCAAAAATGAGATTGTAAATTGCTCAGGAAGGAGCCCTGTCTTCTTGTCTGTATACATTCTGTAAAGTCTGTCCTTGTATCAGTATGCATTGCCCCCCACTGGCATTTTCAGCCCTGATCCAACAGCTTGGATGTTCCCATGGGAGCAGTGGCGTCACTAGGATTCGCGTCACCTGGTGTGGGAGGCCTGCGCGTCACCCCATGCAGTGGGAGGGGCAACGCCCCAGGTGGTGGGTTTGGTGATGTACCATCGCCCCGCCCCCACTGGTTTTTTGGCTGTACCTTTTGTTAGAACACACATATTTCAATGTGGTTTGTTTCATTGCATTCTGCATGAAATTACACATTGATTGATATATAACACGATGGTCTTATTCCTCCAAACTCTGATTTTAGTGATTTTGAAAACTTGTAGAGTCTCACATGCACACACCCCGTGTCAACTTACTAACACCTTATTGCAGCAGTTCTCAGACTCTTAGCACCGGGACCCACATTTTAAAATGACAATCTGTCCAAGATCCATTGGAAGTGATGTCATGGCCAGAAGTGACATCATCAAGGAAATTAAAATAAATAATTAAAAATAATTAAATTAAAATAAAAGAAATAATTAAATAAGGGGGAGCCAGTCCTATTCCACCAAGTGAATCTACTCTGAAGTAAGTCCCATAGTGGTCAATGGGGCTTACTCTCAGGAAAGTGTGGGTAGGATTGCAGCCTGTGAGCTCAAGCCTATGCATGTCTACTCAGAAGTAAGTCCCATAGTGGTCAATGGAGCTTACTCTGTAGCCTGCCTGCAATAACCCCCCCCCCCCCAAAAAAAAAGAATCAGTGAGATTTCCAGCCCTCCCCAGTGCCAGTTTAAAGTTCTTCTATTTCAGGCATATCAAGATAAAGACACTCCTGGCTTTGCAAGTGCAAAATAGAAAACTTTCCCCTTACCAGCTCAAGCCTCTTTTTTCATCCTTTTTGGTGGAGGGGGGGGGGGAGAGAGAGACTGCCTTCTGGAGCATTTGTTGTGCTCTAGTTCCATTGGATCGGGACCATTCTGGTGTCCTCACATTCCCCTTTTCCTGGCCTGACCACCAGCCAAGGCACGTCTGCCTACTCACGAGTAAATGCAACCATATGGCTGAGTTTGCTTTCCATAGAGCTCAATAGACTGCAGTGGGAGGGTGGGACCTCCTTCTCAGAAGTTTTGGGGGCTGCATTCATTGGATGAGGACCATTCTGACTTCCTTGGAGTCCTCTCTGCCTTCCCTTTCTGAAGGACTGCGGCAAGTTCGCCTACCCGCGAGTAAACGCTGCCACATGGCTTTGTTTCAGGCTCAGACTCGCAGCTGGCTGGAAGGAAGGGACCTTCTCAGGTGTTTTTGAGGGGCTGCAATCATTGGACCGGACTCATTCTGTTGTCGTTGGATTCCTCTCAGGCTGCCCTTTCCAAGTACGCCTACTCATGAGTAAACACGCGTTAAGGCTCACTTTCTCTTTCCAAAGGGCTCTGTGCATTTTTTCTTTCTGGTTTTTTGGCCATAACTTTTGAAGGAAAGGAGCTATTTCGCTCTGGTATTTTGTATTGCATTCTGCTGGACATTCAGCATCCAAGGGTGTATGGCATGACATGGTAGTGCCTAATGCCATGGTTTTAGCGCGTCATCCCCCTAGGGCACGTCACACCCCCGGCGCATCACCCGGTACCCCCGCACCCCTGTAGCGATGCCACTTCATGGGAGCAAGGCTTTCCCCATTCACACTGCTGTTAGGCATAGCTCTGTGTGCAATGTAGGAGAGGGATGTGTGTGCAGGGCTCTCCTGGATAGATGAAATGAATGAAGGAGCCTCTGGTGGGGGAGGGGGATATACCAGTGCTTATTGGTGAAGAATATACATTGCATCCAGAAAGTCCGTGGCATCTTTAGTTAAAAGGATTTCAGAGAGCAAAGCTGGAAAAGATTCGTGCCCAGGCAATCTTGGTCTATATCATCTGTTTTCAAACAATGTGCCATGACCCATTGGTATGCTGCGAGTGGCCCGCAGGTGTGCCGTGGGAGTTTGGGGGTGGGTTCTTTGTTAGTAGGGCTATTGGGGGATGTGAACCACCCCACCAGCAGAGTAGTGTGCCTTGTCAGTTGTCAAAAAAACCGATGGGTGCCCTGACAATTTTAGCAACTTGACAGTGTGCCATGAGATGAAAAAGGTCTACATGATCCAATGATCTGAGTCCGTATAAGGCTGTATCATCTGTTCAAAGGATGTGGCAGCCCCTGTGTGAACATCAAAGCCACAGAGAATTTTAGACTGGAGCATTTCCACCACACTGTGTCTTCCCCCCAGTATCCCACCTTTTTCATATAAAACGTCCGCAAGGCAGTGAACAAAAACAGTAAAATACAATTGAAAACAAGAACAATTCCCTCCGTAAGACAGCATAGCATACAACACAGAAAAACACAGCAAGAATAAAACGCCCACATTTAAATGCAGAAGTAAATGTGTGGGAAAATATTGTATCTGCCTCAGAGCATGGCACATAAATATTTGTGGTGATGTTTGGTTCACAAATGCAGCGCATAATGGGATGTGGCACAGAATATTATGCGTGCTTGAGGAATTTTGCTTTGCAGAGCTGTGAGAAAAATCTGCATGTGGAAAAAAAAGCCCATTTTTCCTCAGCCCGTATCCCCACTTTAAATCCTGCCTCACCCCCAGGTTCTGTTAGCTGTGGGCAGGAAAGGAAAGGTACAGTACAGGGTAACACTCTTTTATTTAATTTATTTATTATTATTTATTTTTCACATTTTTATACCACCCTTCCTCCAAAGAGCTCAGGGCGGTTTACACAGCTGCTCCTCCCCTCTTTCTTGTCCTCACAACAACCCTGTGAGGTAGGTGAGGCTGAGAGAAAGTGACTGGCCCAAGGTCACCCAGGAAGCTTTGTGGCTGAGGGGGGATTTGAACCTGGATCATACAGGTCTAAGTCCACCTCCCAAACCACTACTTTTCTCGCTCTGCAGCTAATAGCAGTTTAATGAGGCAGCTTTAAATCAGTGAAATAGAGAAAGGGAAAGGGTTATCTCCTCCCCCCAAGATCCCAATCCAAATACTGTCACCACCAGCTACTTTGAAGGAAAGAAAAAGATCTGTGATTACACCTTCCACACAGGAGTGTACACCCAACAGGAAGCTGAAGTGAATCACAACGGCTTAACAATGATGCATGTATGTCTCGTTTGCACTTAATAAGTGCAATGTGAGAAGTGGCTCTCAGAAGAAGGTTCATACAGGAGAAATAAAGAGCAGAAACTATTACCTTCATGTATAAGTATTTTAAAAAAATATTTAAAGTTCCAAAATAAAACTCATTTAGATTTCAAAAAAACATTGAATACAAATCTTCAACATTTCTCCACCCCATTTTGTCACTCAGAATGGTTCCACCGTGCAAAGTAAATATTTAAATAGAATTAATTAAGCTTCCTATTACCTGCAGTAAAATAGCTTTACTCCAAGCAAGCATCACCTTCAAATTCCATGAAAAACGAAAGCACACAAACTCAAATGTCACAGTCACAGACAAGGTCAGAAGAATGAATTATTTTACAGTCATTTTATTCATTTTCCATCCTGTAATGCCCTTTATATACTTGTCTCAGTCTACCAATTACTTTCCTCCCCCACTCCCCATAATTGTGTTATGGAATCGTTCCAGAAGCCAGAACTAGTAGGGAAGAAAATTACAGCAAAAAAGTATTAGACAAAATGCATTAATTTAATGTCTCATGAATAATGTTAATCGAGGAGCAATATCACATTTAAATTAACACCAAAGACACAGTTATACTTGGCCCTAGGAATTCCAATGCCTGTTCTTTGAGCTTTCATGGGCCTGTTGATTAGTTTATTATCGGTTTACTACAAGCACGAGGCATAATTAGGATCTCCCCAGTGTCTCTACTATGAATGCTAATATGTTTAGTGCATACCTCATTGCAACTTATATAACCCACAGAGGTAAACCGCTCGTTTATAGGTTTATTTAAATATTAGGAGTATTCTACTCAGAGTGTAAGAATGGGATTAGGTGCTTTGCTGCCACATAACTGTTAAGATTTTCATTTTTTGTTTTACATGCATGTAGGATTTGTGTAGGGATTAACCTCAGCCAGTGGTTCTCAAACTGGTGGGTCGTGACCCACCAGCCTGAGAACCCCTGCCCTTTTTCTTTTAAGGGGCAGGGGCAGTAGGAAAGCAATGAAGCAACGCTCAGGATCGCCCTACTGTAGAGGAAGGGGAGCTGCATTTTTCGTTACTTACTTGCTTCTGCGGTCCAGGAAGTGTGGGAAGGCCCGTGGAGGCCTCTGCAGGGCTCTTCGTGGCTTGTAGAATGCTAAATAAAACCACTGCACCCCACTTCTCGGTTGCGATCACTAAACCGGAAGTGGGTTGCAATCTTTTTTTTTTAATGATTCTACAAGTCACAGGAGCCCTGCAGAGGGCTCCGAGGGGCTCCCCACACCCCTAGGAGCCTAGGAAAAACAAGTCAACACAACAAAAAAGGAATTTCCAACCCTAGCTATCCTCATGAATTCCATGGTTGAGCTTAAACAAGGTGGCCTGCTAATGAGCCCACAGACCTCTTGACTTAGCTACTCCTCAACCACACCATCAACCAGGTGAAAAGATGAAAGGTAGCACCCATCAAGGACCAGCAAATAAAGAAAAGGCTCTTGATGTTTGTCCCACAAAGAATCCCATAGGATTCTGTGGGAGAAAAGCCATCAATCCCTAGACCCTCATATTCTTGCCTTCATGCTGCCCTGCTATCAGTCTCTTGTTCGTTGACTCACTAGTGCTGCGTTTCTCTCTCAGATTTCCTCTCTGAGTGCAACTGAAACTGCTGTGCCAGAGTAGGTTGGACAGACAGGCTTGGTGGGCTGCCTCTCTGCAAGCTCCTTCTTGCTGGGAAAGCAGTTATGGTTTTCTTGTTCTGCTTTCCTTCATCAACCTGTTTAAGGTCACTCCCTAGTTTTGTAGCTTGAAAGCCCACTTTCTGTCTTTAAAACCACTTTTACCCAGGGCATTCAGCCACACTTTGGCACTCTGCAGTTCCTGCAATGTATCACACTCAATTCAGCAGATATAGACTGGTCTTTGGCCCAGCCTCACCAGAAACTCACAAACTCCCTCATGTCTTTTTATTGTCTGTTTCTCAAACTGTGGGTTGGGACCCATTAGGTGGGTCGCAAGCCAATTTCAGGTGGGTCCCCAGTCATTTCAATATTTTATCTTTAATATATTAGACTTGATGCTACCATGGTATGGGACAGCATTTGGGGAAATGTTACAGACCTGTACTTTTAACAAGCTACTATGTATATTCTTTTAACAATAATAGTAAATGGGACTTACTCCTGGGTAAGTGTGGACAGGATTACAGCCTAGGATTGTTAAAAATTTTCCTGCCTGATGATGTCTCTTCTAGTCATGAAATCACTTCTGGTGGGTCCTGAGAGATTCTCATTCTAAAAAGTGGGTTTTGTGTGCTAAATGTGTGAGAACCACTGGTCTGTTTAGCGTGCAGTCAAATTGACATTATGTTTAGCGCTTGCTATTTTCACACTGTAAGTGCTGTATGTGACTTGGAGATATTCTATTTTTAGGAAACTGTTTTAGTGGACACCTGAGAATGGCCTTGGGTCTACTTCCCAGACAAACTTCCTTAGTTGCCACTCAATGGACTCAATCTACTCACAAGTGCAAGGAGACCCCTTTGAGTAGCTGTGGTGCTGGTTAGCAGTGTGCACCCCTTGGGAGAGACTAGCTCCCCTACTGCAGGTGAGTACAGTGAGTTCACAGCCTGCCAAGGGGCTTGACCCTTGCCTGTGGCACTTGGTACAAGCTACAGAGGACCAGTCTTTTCTGTGACCTGAACTGCAGAAACTCTCCCTCCCTTTTTCTTCAATCTCCCAACTTTCCTCCCTCCCCATCTTACTCTCTAACCCCCTTTCCCACTTTCTTAACCCCAGGAAATTATGTGGGTTTCTCTCTGGGAAACCCACATAATTTCCCTATATCCTTTCTCCCCACATGTTCACAATGTTATGCACCCCTTTTTCCTTATAAGGACTTCCTTTCTCCTCCCCGCTTCTCTCAGTTACCTTCTCTGCTCTGTAGCAACTGCTCACAATTAGGACCTAGCTGCTAATGAAAGACTGAGGTTATTTCAACATCTTGCATTGCTTTATTTTGATTCCCCCTCCCTATTATTAATTATTCCCACAATAAGGCTCATTTTGTTGTACTTTTCATTTTCCTGTCCTTCTTTGCTCCTGAACCAGCAAGCTGTGCTATTGATCACCATACAGTACTCCCATACACAAATTAGTTTTTCTTTGTGCGCACAAGTTTCATGTATTTTAAGGCCCACACAACCGGCAACAATGTCTAAAGACCTGGATTCTGGCTGTCTCAGTAAACAGTTCCTCCTAAATGATCCTAGCATTTGAAATCTTCTGATGGAGAAGATTCTATAACAGCTCCAAACTTCTGGAAGATCTTTGTAGGGAGGATCTTTGTACTGCCTGTGTTAAAGCATGTGGGGACACTCTTTTGTTCCAGAAGGCCTTTGATGACTGATTATTATGCTTCTCTCTCTCCCCTTTCTTTTCTTTTTCTCTTTTGCTTAAATACTTCAATACTGCATCAAAGAACAGCAGTAATGGAAAGAAACAGGGCAGGGGAACATTTCAACCTGCGGAAGTCTATGAATACACAACACATCCTGCTATAATCCCATGTAATTGAAATGCAGTGTTGATAACAACTGATACCAATTCAACATTGACAACCCAGATTGGCTTGCTGGTAAATGAAAAGCTTTGGCTGAATATTCATTCCCCCTTTCATAACGCTGGAGAACTTGGAACCGCAATTATTAGCATCTAATATTAGTATCCAAGTGATGAGGCATACTTGAAAAAAAGGTTATGCATTTTTAAAAATATATATATAAGCTTGTTAAGAATGTCAGATGAAAATACACTTATATATGCAAAGCTTAATGTTAATCAAAAGACAAGTATTGAGTCAAGTAAACTTCCTGTCAACCAATATTCAACTAGGTCAGCTCATACATAAAGCTTGCAAATAGCTGGACATGGAAAGGGTTATTTATTCATCTTCTTTCATTTTACTCTGCCTTTTCACCACAATGAGCTCCCTCGATGGCTATGACAGGGACTGTCATCTGGCAGCCCACAGGCAGAATGGACAGATGGAGGCCAGCTGACCCCTGGCAAGGTGCTCCTTCCACTTTAAAACAAGATTTTGCTATTCTTTCATTCTCTCCTTCTGAACCACTCTTATGGGCAGAAAAAAATGGGTAAACATTTTTATGAATAAATGTCATTTTTTTCTTGCAGCAGACTTTGTGCTGCTCAGGCTAAGGAAGGTTTGACTTAAGATGGGAGAGAAATGCAGACTCTCCTGTGGGAGCATGACAGGGCGATGGAGGAGGCAGATAGTGGAACTGTCCCTTTTGCCGGTCCTCCAGAACTAGGTTGGCCCACTGGCTCATCTTGCCGACTAGGAAATTATAATTTGGTCAAATATTGCTTTTCTGAACAATTTTAAATTGACGATGATATAAATGGAATCTCTCTCTTTCCCTGATATCCTGTACAGCAAAGGAGATTTACTCTATGCATATAAAGAGTTCATTCACTGATCACTGCCGGCAGGACTAATATCTTTAGTTAATGAAGAGAAGTCACTGTGTGCATTTGATGCCACGTAGAGGCTGAAAACTATAAAATAGTTCCAAGGCCCATCTTTAAAATCCCAATGAGCCCAAATGTATTCTTTTACCCCTCCCCCACCATTGCAGCAACACCAAACTGGTGAACGCTGAATCCATGGTAGGGACGGGTGGACGTGCCAGGAAGCTTCAGCAGGGAAAGAGGATTGTAAAATTCCCTTATCCCCGTGTAAGCCTCCTGACCTGCAATGGGTCTCCTCGGGCCTGTGCTGGCAAGTTTGCCAGCGCAAGTCCAAGTAGAGAAATGGGGCAGGGAAGCTGCTGCCGGAAGGGATAAGATCCATTGTGGGTTGCCGACTATGGATCCTTCCCCTTCCGTGGCCTCCCCACAGCCTGTTACGCCTCCCTCCACTTCGCCCTCCCGCCTTCCCCTCCCATCAGTGCTCCTGCTATCATGCTGACTCACACAGGGTCGGAGCACATTTTACAACAGGTACTGGCTGCCTTATGTCAGTCAGCCGCGTTGTAGGAGCCTTGCCACAGTCAGGCAGTGAGGTGAAGATTGGGATGAAAAGAACAAAAATCTAATTGGTATTGTAAAACATACAAAAAACTCTTTGGGCTTTGTCAAAGGCCCTCCTTATCTAGGCAGAAATTTAGAATGAATGGCTACAATCAGCACAGACAATTCTTCATAGGTAGATCTATACATTCTTCTATTGCACAAGTTGCTGTTTTGAGAAATGTTCTGACCGTATGGGGCATGTTTCTGCTGTCCACTGCAGCTCTATGATGAATTCAAGAAATCCCTGTCTAATTCGTGAAATCCACTGGAGTATTTCAAGATATGACCAATGCATTTGTGCAGTTCATAAATAGCATATATACCAGAAAAATGCCTTGAATGTTTTGCAAATAAAACATTGAAAACAATGTAGACCTTGACTGGTGTCCTGAATTTTCTTTTGTTTCCACTCCTTTTGTTTATCTCGCAGCCCAATCTAAGCAAAATCCATGCAAGGCACAGCAGTGGCATCATCACATGCTACACTACATCCCATGGGGGGATTTTTGGCTGCTGGGTAAGGGGACATTTGTCTCCTTGTCTCAGGATAAGCCCCAGCAGCTGCAGTGGGTCACCTTGGAACTTCACCAGCAGCACTGATCCGTGCAGACAGATCAGGCTTGGGAAGGGCCTCAGAATTTGGTGTGTGCTGGTGCCACTGATCCTGCCCCATCCTGGGCTCAATCTGCCCACCCCTGCCCCCACCTTTTCCCCATTCTGCCCGCTCACCACCTCACTCAGCCTCCTTTCCACTCTCCCCCAGCCCCTATGCTGAACTTACCTGTTCCAGCGGGCCTCTGTTGCTCTGCTAGCAACAGCAGAAAGGCTCCAACCTTCCTGTCAGTATACCCGGGTCTTGGGCTGCCGTAAAGCGCTTTACAGCGCTTTTGCAGCAGTGCACACCGGCAGAACGCATTTGCATTGATAAGCAGGCAGCTCAGTACAGCATATATGTATACACTGATGGTCCATCCTCATTGGCAATCTTTCCAATGTGGCCCACACTCGCTCCATGTTTTTTGGTCTAGTGCGACTGTTGTCCAGTGCGGCAGTCCCTGTTGTTTAAATGACCTGGAAAAGGTATCTGACCAGCGAGTAGCCAGTTGGCCAAGGGTTCTTTTGATGTGATATGGGATCCAGTGTGCGATTCTGATGCTCCATCAGTCGTCTGTTCGGCGGATGACATGTCCTGCCCATCTGTGCTTTACAGAAGCCATGTACTTGAGCGGGTCGCGGATCTTGGATTCTTGCCAAAGGTCTTGACTTGTGAGACCATATTGCCATTGCTTTCAGCGGTTCGCCCCAAGGAGGCATCTTTCAATTGCCCGTTGGGTGGTTCGCATGGCAGTAACTATGGTCTTGTTACCGGCCCATGTTTCTGTGGCATAGCAAAAAGCCGGAAGTACTATGGAGTAAAACAGGTGGGCTCTCAGCTGCGGATCCTGGATCTGACTGGTGACTTCTTGGATTGATCCCATGGCAGCCCACGCAGCTTTCCTTTGTCTCCTGATCTCAGTCGTTAGATCGTTGGCCATGTTCACTTCACATCCCAAGTAGATGTAGCTGTCAACTTTATCCAGGGTGCCACCACAGAGTTGGACGTTGCCGTTGCTGTTGTCGCACCATTGGTTGGTCATCATCTGTGTTTTCTTCATATTAATCTCCAGGCCAATAGCTTTGCCTACTTTATTCAGCTCGTTCAGCATCTGATTCATCTCCGTTGTATTGTTGCTGATAAGCAGGTTTGAGAGCTTCTTTCCATTGATCAACAGACCCTGATGGTCCCAATCAAGTTGGCTCATGGCATACTGAAGGTCTGAGGTGAAGAGCTTTGGGGAGATGGTGTCACCCTGTCAGACTCCTTTTTCAATGGGGCTGTGCAGCTTGCGGTCAAACAACTGGATGGTTGTTGATGTCCCGGTGTTGTATTGTTCTAGGATGTTGATGTACGATGGGTCCACTCCGGCATTCAAGAAAGAGTTGAGGATGACTTCTACTGAGTCGAAGGCCTTTTTGTAGTCCATGAACGTCAGTATATGCAACATCTTGTACTCTCAGTATTGCTCGATAAGCTGGGTAATGGTGTGGATATGATCCATGCAGCAGAAGCTCTTTCGGAAGCCAGCTTGTTCCACTGGCTGGTATGTGTCCAATGTTGACTCCAGTTGGTTCAGGATGATCTTGGTAAAGACTTTGAAGGGGATTGATAGCAAAGTGATTGGCCGGTAGTTGCTGATGTCTTCTTTGTCGTCCTTCTTATGGATCAGGACCATCTTTGAGTTTTTCCATTGGTCAGGGATATTCCCAATCTCAAGGTAGGAGTTAAAGTGAAAGGCCAGCAGTTTGTAGATGCTTTCGCCTCCTGCTCTGAGGAGGTCCACAGAGATTCCGTCGGGTCCTGTTGCTGTTCCCTTCTTCAACCATTGAATGGCTTTCTTAACTTCACAGGTGAGGATGGGCTGTGGCTTCTCATCTGTTGGAGAGGGACACCTTGGGACAGGCATAGTGGATTGGTATAGCTCTGTGTAGAATTCACCGCGATGCCTTCTATGTCTGCTCTTGTGGTTCTCAGCCTTCTTCATGGCTTCTTCATTGTCTTTCTGCACAGTGGGTGAGTCCCTTGGCCAGCGTAATCTCTTGTGGGGTCCTTGATAATCTTCCATGGATAGTTGTATATATGTATATTAACAATAATTATAACATTTTTATATGTCTTTTCAACAAATTTACAAAACACTATATGTTGCAAAAGAATTCTAAAATAGCTCTCTGTCCCAAAAGGCTCACAATCTAAACAATACAGAAAAGATACACTAGCAAACTGCCTCTGGAAAATACATTATACAGAGGTGAATAAGTGAGCTTCTTCTGCCAACTATAAGATAACTACTACTTAGAAAGTGCCTCTTTGCCAGTTAGCCCATCACGATGGGCAGCATGGGGTCTTTAGTACTTTGTCCTCACAGTGATTTCAGTACCATTCAGCCCTCTCTTATATGAGCTTAATTAGAAAAAAAAAAAAGCTTTCAAAGAAAGCTAATGGAAATTTTCTTCCTAATTAAAATAGTGTGCAGTGGAGAATCTATGATTGGAACCATGGCTGGGACAAATACTAAAGCTCCCCTCCCTCCCTCTGTGATGTTGCCTCATCTTACAGTCTCCTCTCACTACACTGAAAAAAAAAAAAAAATACTCAAATACACTGGACCATCCACATTCATTCTTGTTTGGCCATTAGCCACCAGCAAATTCTGGGCTGGAACTGCTCCAAACCTATGAAACATAAGGTGAAAAAATATTGCTTGCTTACAAAGAAAACTTCTGCAGCATGTAGGGGGCTGTGTCTCCTCTAAAGCCAAATGCAAGAGAATTCTACTATTTTACTGACATCTTGATGGTTCATTGAAAGCCTAATAGGACACACATAAGACAACGTCAATTCAGAAATTTCCTATAGTTGTTCCTTCACTCTCTTGGTCCCGTAAGGTGCAACGCCCAAACATTAAGAGCCCAATCTTATCCAGCACAGAAGCAGTGGCTCCAAATGGCTACTGCTCCATCCTGTCCCAGATTTTAGCAGGCTGGAGGTCTCCTCAGAGTAAGAGGACATTTGTCCCCGTACCCTGAGTAAAGCCTTAGCGTGACCAATGGGAATTCTCAGGGCTGTGCTAGCTATTTAGCTGGCACAAACTCAAGTTCAGTTTCAGGTTTCTCAGCATGGGAGGGGGGACACTTCTTCCATGCCCTCCCGCCACCCTCCACACATCCCTGTGCTGCAGTGGTCTCCAGTGGCAGCCAAGGCTCCGACTGCAGCATTTATGGGCTGGCATAGTCTCCCTGCTGATGCTGCTTTTTCCCTGGGTAATACAAATGTGCCTTATGACATGTTTACAACACCCGGCACAGCACTGCAGCATGTGCTCTGTGCACTGCACATATTGGTGCTAGGGCAGCACAGAATCAGGCTGCAAATATATTCTAAATTTGCAGATTCCTATCATACGGGAATATGCTGCAATACATAATTTGTGGTGTGCAAAGAAGACAACCCCTCCTAACCCGAGTGCCAGAAGCAGGAAAGAAACATTTGTAATAATTTAAAACTTTGCTCCATTTAATTAAATAACTTTATTAAATAAATAATTTAACAACTTTGCTTCATTTTTGTAAGAGAACATAAGAACATAAGAATAGCCCCACTGGATCAGGCCATAGGCCCATCTAGTCCAGTTTCCTGTATCTCACAGCGGCCCACCAAATGCCCCAGGGAGCACACCAGATAACAAGAGACCTCATCCTGGTGCCCTCCCTTGCATCTGGCATTCTGACATAACCCACTTCTAAAATCAGGAGGTTGCGCATACACATCATGGCTTGTACCCCATAAAGGATTTTTCCTCCAGAAACTTGTCCAATCCTCTTTTAAAGGCGTCTAGGCTAGACGCCAGCACCACATCCTGTGGCAAGGAGTTCCACAGACCGACCACACGCTGAGTAAAAAAATATTTTCTTTTGTCTGTCCTAACCCGCCCAACATTCAACTTTAGTGGATGTCCCCTGGTTCTGGTATTATGTGAGAGTGTAAAGAGCATCTCCCTATCCACTCTGTCCATCCCCTGCATAATTTTCTGTCTCAATCATGTCTCAATCATGTCCCCCCTCAGGCGTCTCTTTTCTAGGCTGAAGAGGCCCAAACACCATAGCCTTTCCTCATAAGGAAGGTGCCCCAGCCCCGTAATCATCTTAGTCGCTCTCTTTTGCACCTTTTCCATTTCCACTATGTCTTTTAAGAGATGCGGCGACCAGAACTGGACACAATACTCCAGGTGTGGCCTTACCATCGATTTGTACAACGGCATTATAATACTTGCCGTTTTGTTCTCAATACCCTTCCTAATGATCCCAAGCATAGAATTGGCCTTCTTCACTGCCGCCGCACATTGGGTCGACACTTTCATCGACCTGTCCACCACCACCCCAAGATCTCTCTCCTGATCTGTCACAGACAGCTCAGAACCCATCAGCCTATATCTAAAGTTTTGAGAAATCTAGATATTTTTACAGCACACGGAATATTCATCATGCATCTCTCATTATGTTTAGAAAAAGAGAAGCAGAGATACATGCTTAAAGGTGGGCAACATTAACATTTCTCTCCTGTATGTGGAATATTTTTAAAATGCAAAATCCCTTCTGGTTTGTATATGACCATCAATTTAGCTTTGGAAGAGATTTCAAGAAAGCTTATTCCAAAGAAGCTGGCAGCTGTGTTTGTTTGTTGTGAACAGATTTTTGCCACACTGCTTACGCTTTCTTAATCCTCTCCTTTTCTCAGTATGGTGCAGAATTAGGGACACCAAAGCGTCGTCGGAGGGAGGGTGAAAGTTACACAGTAAATTGGCACTTTCTACTATATACAGAATTGGCACAGAACTGAAAGAGAGTTAGGAACAACTTCCCTGTCTTGTTTGTTGCATCAAAATGCAAAATTTCAAACTCCTCCTATTTTCAAGTCATCTTTTGTATGAAACCCCTACTTCATCCCTGAGTCCAGCTCCAACTGCAATGAACTTTGAGTATTTGTAATCACATTTTCTCACATTCATTCCCTGTTGACACAGGCATCTCCCCTCCCTTCTCCTAACTGTCAACAGAAGTGGCTAAAGACATGATGGTGCCCGAGGCAGAAAATCCAAATGGCATCCTGAATAGTGTTTAAAATAGAAGGAAAACTTAAATAATTGTTTCCCTTTCATGGTAGTCCAAAAGTTGCCATCCGAGGCCATTTTATGCTGCTGAGCTGGAGAGCTGGCCCTAAATGGCACTTCTTTTATAAGACGGGTTAAGCCAAAAAGGTTTCCAGGGTGAAATTTTTGGCACAAATTTTGGGTTGTCAGATGCTCATTCCATTCGTCTTGGAATGATGCTATATTACCATGTGGTCTAGTTCCAGGGAAGTTGTGTGAAGAGAGGGAAATAGGGCAGCCACCACAACCACCAAGAAAGCACGGGTGCTGGTGAAGCCCCCCATTGGGCCCCTCTAAACAATCTGCCAACACCCCTTTGCCAACTTTCACTGATTCAAAATCAAAGTCCAAATTGGGAAAGCATTTCAGTTCACCCCAGAAACCCCTTGAGGCATACCTTGTCTGCTACTCTACAACGCATTTTGTATGTTGCGGGTGATTATAAACATATAAGACAAAGAAGAACTCTAGACATGGCTCCTCACACACCCATTTCTCTTTACTTGGAGCTCAGTATTTTCACAAGTGCTATTACTGCACCCCACACATCTCTGTGCTGAAAAACACAGAGGGATATGAGAAGGGCATATTCATCCATCAAGTATGGTAACTTGACTGAGAGCAGCTGAATCTCTAAAGGTAGAGTTCTAAAATATTAACATAGTGCTTCCCAAACTGTGGGTTGTGAACCATCAGTGGGTCATGAGCATATTTTTAGCGGGTCACGAAGGCCCGGGATTCACCACTGGCTGCTGCTCTTGTCACCACTGGAGCCTCTGCTTGGCTGCCTTCACCCGCCCTGGGCCTTGTCATATCACGTTTTTGTCAGTGACTCACCGCTGTCAGTGACTCACCCAGGACTCACCACTGTCTGCTGCTCTTGCTAACAGGAGCTTCAGATCTCTACAGACTCTCATTTCAGTAGGAACTAATATTGCTGTATACCACTTATTATTAAGTGAGTCCATTTTTGTAAGGGAATGTGTCTTATTTTACAACAGCAGTTCTGTAGAAAATCACTGATGTGCTTTTTTTCAACATCAGTTCTGGAAACAAGAGCAGTAGCCAGCGGTGAGTCCTGGGCCTTGCGCAGGCCGTGATAAGTGGGTTGCGATTGACCGTCGTTAAAAATTGGGTTTCTGTGCCAAAAAGTTTGGGAAGCACTATATTAACATTCCTGCTTTTCTAAAGACAGAATTAAACATGCTGAAATAGCACCCCACCTTGCTTATCTTAGCCATGAATAATAAACTTTCAGTTCAGCTTCAGAAACCGGTCAGTATTGAGGTCCATTGCAGCAAAAATTTTGTTACCCATCTAAATATCTGTTTATGTATACATTGTATTATGTGACAACTAACATAATTTGCATGGGTGTAGCAGAGACAAGCAAAGTTTGTCATGCTACATTTATTCTGATTTCCTTATTTTAGGTGAACATATGTTAAGTCCACTGCAATTGGGCATAAACAAAGCTCCTATTTAGGAACAAAACACACTAATTACAGACAAGGGAACACATTCCTCAGTCATTGTTTTATATTTGGTTAACAGGTAATTTACGTTGCTTTCATTGATCTCAGTGGGGGTTTTATTTAATAGACAGATTAAGGCTAAGGGAAAAATTAACTAAAATGAAAATAGAGGATTATTAAAACTGATTAAAGCATATTACTGAGACATTGTGATTCTAATGGCTTCTTATGCAGGACTGCTTCCAGTAACAGGAGTATATCAGGAATGCACATCAGGCCCTTTACTGAATGGTTTGAAGGTCTAGTAGCAAGTCAATTTCATGCATCTAAAATACTGAATGATTGAACACCCTGGTTATTATCAAATGATGATTCAACACTGATTTCCAGAATCCTACCTGAGTCTATAAAGGCAGCTAGGGGTAATCTATCAACACGGGGGGAGGGGGATCCCCTATTAAAAGTTAAGGATCTGTTGCCAATGGTCTCATTTTCCAAAATGAGCACAGTCTTTCTGAACTCCATCTTGGTTCATTAGTTGAGAGTCAGCCACGACTTTGCCCTGAAGGGGGTGAGGCAAGGTCCCTCTGATGAAGGTCATGCTGATACAGAGCTTCTAATTAGAGAAGAAACCTGTGGCACACCTGTTTATCACCCTCTCCCAACGCCATGAAAATATGGGCCTTCCACCATAATCTCATTTGCATGCACATATCTTCTTGAAAGACAAATTCAGTCTAACTGCCTGATGGTCAGGTCACCTGGACAGTCTTTTCCTGCCTCCTTCTCCAGGATGTCTCTCCCACAGCCTAAGCACACCCTGCCATAACTTTTGTCCCTTCAGGAACCTCTGCAACTGGGATGCAATTTAAGCCTATGTGGAATGACACATCTTAACCCCATCAAGCACAGAAAGCTCCTGACTGCACACCCAGAATATATTCCAGATACAATTATTGACCCAAGAATACCTTTGCATTCTTTATTCACACTCTTATTGTAACTATCTCTGTTCCGGAAGCACAATTTTGATGTTTTCTTCCCCACAGAAGGTGCCCATACTGTCTGCTTTGCTAGTCTCCAGCAGAGACTTCCACTGTGTCCGTTTTTGAGAGGTTTGGCTAACCACGACCAACTCCAGCCATGACTGTAGCCCTCATCTCCAGTGGAACTGCTTCTGCTGCCCACCAAAGGGCATCTTCTTGGCTACATTTTTTCCAGTTTTCCCTGGGATCTGAAGTTGTACAGCCTGGTCTCACTCTGCAGAGGGACACTGTACCTCAGTCTACACAGCAGAAAAGACATAGGTAATCTCTCTCTCAAACCCCCTCCCCTTCCCTCTTTTTAACCTATGTCCAAACTAAGCCATTTTCAAATACCATTTTGCCCACAACCAAGAAAGCCTCCACACAGTTGAACTGATAATTAAACATTAGCTTCTCCTTGTTTTTCAGTATCTTTCCGTAAAAGCTACAGTCTTTTGGAAAACTCCATCTGTGGTTATTCTTAGCCCAATTCACAACTTATAAAGGGGAATTTTCCTCCATTAGAAAGAAAGTACATAGAGGTTAATGTGGACCTTATGGACAGCCATGCCCTTCACTGGACTTAAATAGAATTTTATCCTATACGAAACAATAGGATAAGGTGCAGATAGAGGGTCTGTAGGGGGTGATATCAGTCCTGTGCATGTATAAACTAGTATACCCCTGCAGGCTCAGGCTGTCCATGACATAAGCTGAAAAATTCATGTCAGGCAGCAAATGAGCGAAGATGGTAAGTTGGCAGGGTGTACCAGGTGCCACCTTCCCCCCCCCCCCACCCTGCTGCTGTCTCCATGGAGTCCAGACTGCAGTTCTTGCACCTTAGCATATGAGAAGAGGGTAGGGACAGGGTGGCAAGATACACTGGAGGACAGAGTGCCTATATCTTTAACTATTGTATAGAAGAGGAAATTTTGGCAGGTGCAGCTCTACATGGAAGGGTTTAAAAAGCCACACTTGCCAAAATTTTATCTTCTATTTAATGGTTAAAGATATAGGCACTTTGTCCTCCATTGTATCTGGTCACCCTAGGTAAGGAGGGTTGACCTCTCTCCCTTGGCATTCAGAACCATTGCCACCTTCTTCGGAGTTCTTATTTAAAATCAAATTGCTGGAGCCCCTGCAAATAAGCAGAGATGTCTAGCCCCTGAATTACCGAAGAACAGGGGCTAGGCAGGCAAAGAGTCAAAATATAATCAGTTTACTTAAAACTCTAAAAGAATTCAGCAAAACAGGAAGGTGGAGAAAAGTATGAACAGGCTGGTAGACAATGGCTCAAATTGGCTGGGTGGACACAAAGAAATGTCTTCCTCATGAGAAAACTGCTTGAACCATTCACTAATGAGGCTATACGATATCTCCAAAACTAGACATGGTAGGGCAAAACAGATGCCATTTTTGGAATCGGCACCCCAAATTCATATCAAACCACCATAAAGTTTGGGAAAAACTTTTCCAACCCTCAATTTTGTAGGCCTGTGTTATCAGCTAGCATGCAAGGGAAGTTTGGAACAGAAAACTGTTGGAGTCAATGCTGCTTCTGTGTGCATTCCATTCAAATATTAAGACATATTGACTCCACGTTTGGTGAATAGTCAGACACATCCCGAGAATGGCCCCGGTTAGAATGAATAGTAGCTGATTTTGGCTACACCAAATATTCACAGTCCTTTTCAGAAGACAATACAAGCACATACAGTAGGTTGTATCCAAAGAACTTAATGGCAAATGGCAAAAGTCCATTAATTCAGTGGGATGAAGTCTGCAATCCTATACACACTCTCAAAGGAGTAAGCCCCACTGAGCACATATATCCTTCAGTCTTGGAAGACTATGGTATCACGCTCTGAATAGTGGTTCTGGAACAGAATGTCCTCTCCAGTGCGCAAAGCCTGGGTAAAGTAGATATGGAGGATAGACTTACCCATGCAGCAAATCCCCCCTCTCCATGTCGCTGAAATGGTCCAATGGAAAGGCAGAAGCCAATACGGTTGGTTCCAGCGGCATTGCAGCAGTTGCCAGAACGTGACTGTGTTCAGCCATGAACTGCCTCAGGGACTCCGGTGTTCCGGATTTTGCCTTGAGGTTGACTCCTGAAGCCTTTTCCATAACTGGATATAGCCACTAGGCAGTAGAGGTTTGGGATCAGAGTTTTCCTTCTCTCAGATGAGCTGCCTTCCCAGGCTAATGAGTCCCATCTACCCAGTGGCTGCTTAGTCACCTCTTATGACAAGTACAGCCAAACTGAGGGTCTATTCTTATCCCCAGCCCCCAGGGGTTGCACAATGGATCTTACTTACAACTAAGCACAATGGGTCTTACTTATGAATAGACATGGTTAGGACTATGCAACTAGTGATTCTAACTTGTCTCATTGATCTCAGTGTGTTTATTCATGAGTAGCTTTCTTTGAACACAACTCAGTGATTGTGTGGGAGGAGAAAGGCATGGGATCCCATTCCGAACCTTTGATTATTCCCTAACTAGTGATATTGAACATTTGAACAGAATTCCTAGAGGCTGCAATTACCCAACACGCCAGAAGATGTCACTCTAAAACAATTCTTCTAATAAATCGTTATTACTTTTGAGTTTGTTTTCTTAAATCACAATTTGTAACTTTGTCCTCCGATTGTGTAATAATATGGAATTTAAGAGAGTTCATTTACGGCTTTCTTAACTTGTGCAGCGTATTTTGGATCTCAGATAATTAAAATTTATACCGAGGGGAAAAGCTTGAACAAATATTACAGGATTGAGATGCTGAAAACATGTTCAAAGCATCATCACCATGACAAGGTAGCAACAGAAGAAGCTCTCAGCCCTCCTGAAAGATTACCTGACATGATGGAAAATTGTCTCATAATAAATAGTAGGATGCATGTGCTTGCACATGAAATAACGCCTAAGGGGAAAGATGGATTTCTTTCATCTCTCTCCTCTTCTCACTTCTCAAGATTCATATTCTATGAAGCTGATTGAAAGTATATATACAGATATTGCCTCCATCTGACATGTCAGGAGGGAATGATCCTGCAAGCAGTTCAGGACAGATTCTCATTTCCTTTGTTGTGCAATTGTGAATAGGGATGTGGTTCAGTGGTAGAGCATGTATTTTGGATGTAGAATGTGTCATGTTTAATCCCTGGAACCTGTAGGTAGGGCTGAAAACCACGGAAATGGTGGAGAGTCTCTGACAGTGTAGACACATATAATCTGTTTATCCTTACAGCAACCCTATAAGGCAAGGTTTCCAAACTGGGACGCTGCGATACCCCAGCCAGGGAAGCCCTGTCTCTGCCCCCTTGATGGGAAGGAAAGGCAGCAACATGATCACCAGGATTGCACTGGTGATGGGGACAGGGGGGTTTGGACTTACTTAACACAGTGCCGGTCCCCAGGAGGATGCAGGGAGCCCTGCAAACCCCTCTGCAGGGTTCCATGAGCCTCTGCAAGTCTAGTAATAACGATAATGACCCACTTCTGGTTTCGCGATCATAAACGGGGTGAGTGCCGCATCCTATCAGGGAATTTTGAGCCGCAAAGGCCTCCTCAATGCAAGTGAACATTTGTTCCCTTGCCCCAGGGTTATCACTCCCAACTATGCTAGATCTGCACTAGTTATAGAGCTGACAAGTCCCAGTGGACCAAGAAAAGGGGAGCGAGACTGGGAAAGGGAATAGGATTTTGGCAGCACCATTGCCACTGGCGTAGTTTCCTTCCCATCCCCATTCCTTCCCCATTCCTCCCACCCAACCCAAACTGACTTACATTTGCCGGGGCTTGTTGAGAGGCTGCTGGCACTCAGAACTAGCCACTCACATTTTGTGATAGCCATAAAGCACACTGTACTGCCAGAACATGAGTTCCATAGCAAGCAGAGACTCTTTAGACTTGGTATCATCGCCACGCTACAGCTAAGGTCAAAAAGAAGTGGCTTGCCTCAGACCACCTAGTGAATTCATGGCAGAGATGAGATTCATACCCCAGAAATCCTAATTCTTAACTCACAGCAGAATCCTAACTTGTGCCAGAACGGGGAGGCCAGTGTGAGTTTGGAGCTGAAAGTGGCTCAGCCTGGGGCAAGGGGAATTACTTCCCCTTAACCCAGGGAAAGTTGAAGCAGCCCCAATGGGGCTACTCGGATTGTGCCACCTCAAGAGGTAATACAAATCCAAGCAGCCCGGGACTGGGGTTAGGACTTGGCCCCCACCTCCTGCTCTCTCGCTGCTCGCCCATGGGTCCACCCACCACCCGCTTTCCCCTCTCCTGTGTTCTTGCCCATCACACAGTCAAAATACGTTCAAACTACGGATTATTTTAAACTACAGTGGCTTTTATTGTGTTCTCTTTTACTGCAATTATCAAGGATTTTTGGTTTGCTTATTCTGTGTTTGATTAATATTAATACTTAGCATTAGCATAGCACTTTCTGAGTGTGTAAAGCACTTCTTACATATCAGTTTGATGTCATCCTGACAGCCCTGTAAGGTATCATCTGCACATTGCTGCTGACAGAGGTGTAACTCACTGGTAACACCATTGAGTAACAGAGGTGTAACATCACTGGTGTCCAGGGCAGTGATGTCACAATGTCACCTGATATCATGACATCACTTCCGGATACTACCTGGAGGAGGGGGTGCTGGCAGCTTCACATCCCTGTTCCTTCTCCTGCAGAGATTCCCCTTGAGTGGCACTACTTCAAAGGGGCACCTCCATAGGAGAAGTAATGGGGGTCACAAAGCCATAAGCACCACCTCCTCCGGGGAGAACCTGGAAGTGATTGACTTGTGCTGCTTGCTTCTGGCTTCTTCACTTCCGGGCTCTCCCTGGAGGAGGGAGAACTTGCTGCGGTGAATTCTCACTCCCATTCCTTCTCCTGTGGAGGCTCCCTTTTGAAGAAGGAGCAGGGGGTGTGAAGACTCCAGCGCCACCTCCATAACTAGGGTAGAGCCTGAGGGGCAGTCATGTACCCCCCCCTTGACGTAGTGCCCGGTTAAGTGGCCCTCAGGCTTCACCCTAGTTATGCCTCTGGCTGCTGAGGCTGAGAGGGAAATGGCCTAAAGCCATTTAGTGAGTTCAAGGCAGGGCAAGACTCAGGCCCACACCAAACATGCAGTACATGTGTAGGAAAACATATCTGTGAGGGTCAACCCATATGGGATTTGCAACCACATATTCACTCCAAAAGCACTTCACCTACTTGTGGTGGGGAGCTCGTCTGTCACTGAACAAATTCTTTTGGCCAGTACACCGAGGCCTCTGGAGGGCAACTAAATGACCCTACTCCTGGAGGACCCAAGGAATCGGCCAAGGGGATATATGGAAGAAGGCCTGAGCCAACAACAAAAACAAAGACTAGAAAAAGTTATGTTACACACAGAGACTCACCAACACAGGAGAGACAGAAACCGTCACTAAACATGTAGTCAATTTGACAGTGCATTAGACAAAGCCAAAGAAAGATAGCGGGGATTTGGTGGGTCCTTGATGTGGCTGCACCATGGACCGAAGTTACAGTTCCTGTTCTGCAAAGTCTGAGAGCACAGTGGTGCAGTAGCAAGGAGCTGGCCACACAAATCTACCTAGACAAAGATGGGTCTCAAAGGCAGAAAGTGGGCTATGAAGCTAGCCCATGCAAGGGAGGCAGCAGCCTTGAAGAAAGCTGGGCAAGGGAGCCAAGCTGTCTTTCTTCACCGGGGGAGGGGGGGTGAGGAGAGAAGAGGTAGCAGCACTGGGGGGGGGCAGTTCAAAAGATGGTTAGCTGAGCAGCTTGAGCTGGCTTCAGCAATCTGGTTTCTGTCACACTTGGAGAGAAAGGAGAGAGAAGCTAGAAAAGAAAGATGGTTGTAGGGCGTTACTGCCCTGGCTGCTGACAGTTGGCATGGTGGCTCTCAGAAAGAGCCTGACTTGTGGCAGTACCAGTGGATTAATAATCCACATTCACCAAGGCAGAGTATGAATGTAACGAAGATAGATGCAGCGCCCAGCTGCACCCTACAAAACAGGAGGACTCATGTGAGAATATTCTAGTGGCTTCCTCGGCTCAGAGGCTGCTGGTGATGATGGTATCATCAGGCATCAGCAAGCCAATGGAGAACAAGAGGGGTGGTGTGACCACCTGATTGGAAAGGCCAGGTTCATAGCTCAGTCCCATAAGCACTACACTATTCTTGTTCTCTTGCTTGTGAGCTGCCTCAAATATATCTTACTACAGTGGTTCTCAAACTGAATGCAGGCCACAAAACCTCTTGAGAAGAATATCTCCCACCTCCAAGCTGAGAAGGAAAATGTATTGAGCCCTACAGAAAGTGAAACTGAGCCACACATATGTGTTTACTTGTGAACAGGCAAATGTGCCTCAGCTCCTATTGAAGGCCAGGCAAAGGGAAACACAAGGCCACCAGAATGGTCCTGATCTGATTATGGTGGAGGTCTACAAATGCTTCGGAAGGTGGTCATAGTATAGCACGCCAGCATAGTAAAAAGGAGAAAAACAGAGGCTTGAGAGGCTCATAAAATGACATTTTTTAAAAGTCTTGTAAAACTAGAGCAACAGAGTTCTATTGCTCCCAATAGAGCAAAGATCTTCAACCATTTTCATCTCACGACACAGAGAAGATGCCAAACTTGACAAGACACATCACCAGTTTTTTGACAATTGACAAGGCACACCGTACTACTGTTGGGGGGCTCACATCCCCCAATGGCCCTACTAATATATGACCCTTCCCCAAACTCCTGTGGCACACCTGTGAACCACTCGTGGCACACCAATGTGTCATGGCACAGTGATTGAAAATCACAATTGTGCTAAAACGTTTGGGAACCACTGTCTTAATATAAAAAGGTTGGATATATGTTAATTGAATAAATTCAAAATGTCTTCTCACAACTTCTTCTAGCTCCCTTATGCAGGAAAGATTTGAAATCTGAGAAACCTGAGTATATGCATAGGTATTCTAACAGAACGTTGAAAAGGCATCCGGAACATCTTCCCACAATGCAAGACAGGGGCTGATTTTTCCAGCGACAGGTAGTGGAAAATACAAACTGTCCCTGGTAGATAAGGGCAGTTGGAGCTGGTAACAGTCACAAGATATTCTCGAAACAAAGGGGAAGTTACACACCTGGATGTGCTATATTGAGTAACTGCTGAGTGGAGAAATCTTTTTCCCCCTAGTTCACACTGTGCTTGATTCATATGCAGCTTTTCTTACACCCGTAATCACAGAACAAATACGTCAGAGATTAGCAAGACAAATCCCTCTGCAGCAGGCTGAGGTTGGCTGTTGCTAGACAGTGTCTGCCTTCCAACAGCTTCCTAACAACCTTGAAAGAAGATTCTACAATGTCCTTGACTCTGCATTCTGTCCTCCACCAGCTCTTGCATTACAGAAGCATTTCCCTAATAATAATCTAAATGTTACCATCCTGACATTTCAACCAGGCTGTTTCGGAGAATTATGAACAGCTGTTCTCAAACTTCTTGGAGGCAAGTACAACATACTCGCCCTTAATTTGCTTGTTCTCTAGGCTAATTATGCCCAGGCAATTAACTGATTCATTGAATGCACTGAGGAATCTCCTCCCCACTTTAAAAAGTGAGTGAGGCAATGTGCATTTTAAAAAAAATTGTGTTTTCATGTCTTTTACAGGCTGATTGGTGGCCTGAGTATGTGCCCACATCTCTTCTTTTCATCCTTCTCTCTTCATCCAGGTTATCTTCTCTCTCTTCCCCTCAGCTCTATGGTGGCAGTTGGGGAACAAATGGCTTCTTCAACTGGAACCCTGTAAGATGACTGTTGGGCAGTTCATCAGGCAGTGGGAATACTAGCCACTGTGGTGCCTGGAGGTACACCTCCAGAGGTGCCACACTCCCCACTTGGAGCTGCCACCTCCCTGTGCTTGCTGCCTCCCTCCAGAGGCATTTTGAGGGCCGGAGAGGTCATGTGTGGTCTTTCCGACCCCCAGAAGGGCTTCTAAGGCCCTTGGAGGACCTTTAAACATCACTTCTGGTTTTTAGCAAAGGTTTCTGAGGGCCAGGGGGGGAGGCAGCAAGCACGGGGGGCAGCGAATGCCACCCCCACTGCTCTGTCACCTGGGAGCATGTATCCCGCTGGACTCCCAAGTACATCACTGTCAACAGGCTTATTTCTATGTTCTCTTCCCACCCCTCAGAACAAGATGGTTCTGTAACAGTTTTGCTTTCATCACTGTCAGGGTTCATAACTATGTTTAACATCCTAGTACTACGGGGCGGGGGGGGGTATATGCATAGTCTTCAGCTTTCAAGGAACATGTTCCAAAAATGCAGGCACCTACCTTACCTATGAGAGGGGGGCTCACTTCACTGGTCTACAGGTTGGCATGGATCCAGCAAGTTTGTTTTCCTGTACAATGTATGCAGTCAAACATTTACATGCCAACTCTCAACTTGAAAAATCCCCAGGATGGTTTAAGGGAGGATGAAGATGGATAGAGGCCTATCTGGGAAGAGGGGAGGGTGAAAAACCAGGGGCAGGAGCCCAGAGTGCTGTGGAAGAGACAGAGTCTGGGACCTAGGAGAGTTGAGGAGCTTGGGTTGAGGAGCTTGGGTTATACATACTATCTCAGAACATAAATAGTATCTATTTTCCACATTTATATACCACCCTTCTTCCAAAGAGCCCTGAGCAATGAAGATGACCTCTCCCCTTTTATATCCTCACAACAAATTTGTGAGGTAGGTTTGGCTGAGAGATAGTTACTGGTCGAGGAGGCTCAATGGCTAAATGGGAAATCAAACCCATGACACTTTAATCACTACACCCCATAAGAGGGGGAGCAGCTTTTTCTTTTTCCTAGGACTGATAACATGGTGACCCTGCTAACTATTCCACCTGTGGTTGAAACAGTTTATGTTACCAAGAAAAAAGGCAGAAGCAAACTTCTGTTTGGGGCCTGTGTATTTCTGGGCAATAGTGACAAGAGTTTTTGAAGACCTGGATCTCCCCTACCACAGGAGACTCAAGTGATCCAGTATCTATATGCAAAATACAGCTTTTCTCAGAGGTCCAATAGCTGATGCTTTTTTAAAATGAAAACGGGAAGCATGCTTACCCTTAATTACTCCAGTGTTTCATGTTGGGGGTATGGCTCCTCTATTCTGCAGCATCTCTGGATGGAATCCTTTTACACTCACTGCAGCAGAACAATGGCCATCTCAGTGGAGGTGGATGAGAAGGAGGAGCAGGGCAAAAGTCAGCAGTCTGCACTTTGGGCTTATAATTGATTCCTTTCTTAAAGTACCAGTACACCCTACCACACAGTTTGAGAATTATTGCAACTAATGGAAGTAGCTAAGGGCCCAATTCTATCCAACTTTCCAGCTCCGGTGCAGTTGCAATGCAGCCCCAAGGTAAGGGGACAAATGTCCCCTACTGCCTCCCCATCACAGGATACAGTGCATGCCCCATTGACATGGCAGCACTGGCACTGGAAAATTGGATAGGATTAGACCTAACTCAGCCACAGGACTCAGCACCAGCACATATAAATTCTGGGAAATAGAAACACCCATTTATAACGTGGTGCCATAGCACTGTGTGTGCATAACCATTGCAGTAAGTTGATCATCTGTGTCATCCTGTCAAAGAGTGAAGAAAGATAGTACCAAGCCCCTGTAACTGATCAGATGTCAAGGGAAGCAGAGGAAATAGTAAGATTCTCTTTAGGATCTGAAAGCCTGAAGGACAGCAATATATGGCTGGCTTCACAAGTGACTACATGCACTCAGCTAACATCCATCTTTATTCACTGTTTGTTTCCAGAATGACTGTTAGCTGCCTTCAGGTACTCAGGTTGGATTGCTTGTCAGTCTGTAATTCAATTTCCCACCAAGTCTCTAGATTGCCTCAACACATCTTCCATAGAGTACAATCTCCACCTCAGTGATCTACTTGCACTGGAAAAGCAATTCTGGCACAACTTAGAATATGTCCCAAATTCTTAGAGGCCTGAGATTGAGGAGAGCCCAGATGATTTTTTTTTTTAACTAAAAATTTATTAAAACCACAAAAACGTCTGTCTGGGTGTACATAATATACAGTAGCAAGCGAAGATGGTTAAAAATCTACCTTGGGACGTTTGTTTTTAGCATCTAAACAATTTCATTTGGTTCTATAGCTTTACACAGCAGGAACATTGACCTAAACAGGTCAGAGATCATGCTTATTAAAATACACTGGATCAAAACTTGTGGTGTTTTAGTGCTGTTTAAGCAGAAGCACACAGAAAGCCTTGATGACATGGCAACAGGCAAACCCCCCCCCTTGTTACAGCAAACCGATAAGGGTGCTAGTTCTCAGGCCAAAGTGTGACAATAGCTGATACAGCACTCTGTAAAGAAGCACCCATTGTTCTAAGCCCCTGTATGAGATTCTAATGTGGCACACTATCTAGGAACGGAATGTAACTGATGTTGCAATGTTCAATAAAAGGCAGTGAGAAAGCTCGTACAAGCAGCTAGCTAGCTTGCTTGCTTGCTTGTCTCTCTCTGCATTCTCAACCCTCAATCTGTCTGCTGTCTCTTGATTTTCTGTCTGACCATTCATTTGCTTCTGCTCTTGCACCTAAATCCAGCAACCTGACCCCTGGGTTCTGGTTGCTCCCAAAGAATCACTGCTACAAAACTGTCTAACTAGAAGGAACAACCAGTAATCCAAAACTAGGATTGAGCAATTTATGGAGGAAAAGTCCATCACAGGTTACAAAACATGACGACTATATTACAACCTCTGGATTTTAAGAGTAACCTATCTCTGAATGCCAGATGCAAGGGAACGGCAACATGATACAAATAGCCTGTTGTCTTATATACTCCCAGAGGCATCTGGTAGGTCACTTGAGATACAGGAAGCAGAACTAGATGGGCCCTTGGCCTGATCCAGGTGAGCTCTTCTTATGTTCTTATGCAGTGTCAAAAGGGAACAGCGTAAAAGGCCCAATATAGAATTGAAGGCACCGTTTGCGGACCTGACCCCAGTGCCACGCAGGGGCAGAGGACTGAAAAACACCGCCCCCCACCTGAAAAAAAAAAATCACTTGCAGTTTTCATAGAAAACCAGAAGTGCCATTTTTGTATTTCAAAGGCCTCCGAAGGCCTTCTGGGGGCTGGGGAGGGGGCTGTAGGCAGCCTCCTCGGCCCTTAAAAGGCCTCCCAAACAGGCCTGAAAAAATTGTAGTAGAGGGAAGGGTTGCAGGGCTGCTCCCCCCTACACACACAGATGCAGCTTGGGGCATTTGCCCCTCCCCTGATCCCCGCCAGCTACTCCAGTGGAAGGCATCAGCAGCAACTCTCTCCTATTTAGGCCAGACAGGGTATGGTCCCAGCAAAGATATTTTTTTTTTAAAAAGGGTCCTGACATGTTGTGAAGAACAATGATGTGTTCAATGACACTTTGAGCAATGTGACTACCTTGAGTCACCTGATGAGCATTTCTACATCAACTGATTACTTTGCATTGATCCTTCCAGGTTGGATAGAGGCCTATACTGTGACCCAAAGTGGTAGCATCATGTTGGTAAAACAGTAGTGGCTAATAGTGCCGTTGTTGTAAAAGTATAGGATTAAGTACCACTGTGCAAAATATTCGGTGAGCTTCCCCCATCCCCCATGTTTTGAAAAAGCTAAATAAGACCCAGCATAGTGTTTTAGCTTACATGCCACTTTTGGGCCATATTTTAATGAGCAGCTGGATGCCAAAAACCAGCTGAAGTTTAAACACTTCGGTGGAAAATTAGGATGAACTGCAGCTGCATAATGAAAAGTCCTCATTCTTTGCATATGCATACACTTTTGCTGAAGTGTCACCTCTCCTCGGACATAAATGTTATATTTTCTAGAGTCTCATGGAATGCTTTCCATCCTCTTGCCTCCAGGCACCTGGGAGATGCCAGTTCTCCACCTCCTAGGGAAGGAAGGTACTCTTAAGGTCAAGTTATATGTTTCCGCATTCCACTTACCATGATAAATAGCCCTTGTTTGAGTTGGGATAATAGGTCCTCCACACAACTGAATACTATCCTAAAGACAAAATTTATCCCAGGGCAAACATGATAAGTTGGTTAAAATAAGTGCAGGGCATCAGGCCAGAACCTTACTTGGTTTAGCTGTTTCAACATATTATGACTCTGACCAACCAGGACTAGTTCTTTATTTAGAGCTTAGGAGAGACTTAGTGCCCATTTAAAGTGCAGAGCTCAAAGAGATTTGAGAAAGATAGTCTATGTGAGGGTTAAGGGTTCCTCCCTTCTGGTCCAACGCCCTTGGGGCATTCAGGGGCTCCTCTCTCCATCCAGGTGGAGCAGGCAATCTGTAGTCCTCAGGGTCTTGCTCTCCTATGGGGCAATTAAGGGTGGCATGAGGATTCAGCCATCTTTCTCCTCCAGTACCTCAGGATGAATAACAGAGGTAGGAGACTGTGCTGCATCCACTTCCTCTTCCTCAACAGGACTGCCGCATTTGGCACCTGGTTCCTCTCTGCTGAGCCGGAGCCTCCAGCCTCACACCACTCATCACAGGGCCTAATCAAGGCTTTTAAATTTATGGGTGCCTGTTGTGCAGATCTGTCTTTCTTTCTGCTCCCACCTCTGTTGTCTTGATGCTCAATCAGGAAGCTCCACAAGAGGTCAGACCTGCTGGCTCTGCTTCCTGACTCAGTGGCTCTGCTCACTGCCTATTCCCTTTGCCATCTTTGAAGCAGGGCCCCTCCAGATCAGGCAATCCCCAAGCCATCAGTTCAGGTTGAAATAGCCCTGTGTGGGGCAGCAGAGGCAGCTGTGCTGGAAGTGGGTTTTCTGGCTGTGGGGACTATGATGGTCACACAAGTGATGGAGCAGGACATCTTAATTCAAATTTTTCAAGATGTTCAAACAGGAGATGTTCCTAAATCTGGATACTTAGATCAGCCTTTCATACAGAATTTAATTAAATTCTAGTTAAAAGTATGCCACCTCTACATCCCTGTCTTAAATCTTTACAGACCAAAATGGATTTTTAGAAGTGTGCCTTGTCCACCAGAGTCTTCCTGTTGACTTAAACCAGGGGTGCCCAAACCCTGGCCCTGGGGCCACTTGTGGTCTTTGAGGATTCCCAATCCAGCCTGCTGAGAGCTCCTAGTCTCCAATGAATTCTGGCCCTCTGGAGACTTGCTGGAGCCTGTGCTGGCCCAATGCAACTGCTCTCAGCATGACAGTCAACTGTTTGATCTCTTGTGTGAGCTGTGGGACAAGGGCTCCCTCCACTGCTTGCTGTTTCTCGTCTGCGATGCAATAGTGGCAGCAAAGGAAAGGCTGGCCTTGCTTTGTGCAAAGCCTTTTATAGGCAATGAGCTATTGCAGGACCTTCATTCATTCATATAAGTTCCATCTCTAATGTATTCATTTATGTAAATTTATTCAAATTTGAAATGTAAATTAACTTTTTTCCCCAGCCCCCAACACAGGGTCAGAGAGATGATGCCAAAAATTTTGGACACCCCTTACTTCAACTGCCAAGTTCACGTCACAAAGAGCAATGTCTCCAAAAGTTTTCTCATCAGGAAAATTAACAGCAGCAATTCCAAATTGCAGTGAGTTTCCCAATGGTGCTAAACAGAAAGGTTGTTCAGTGAAGAGCTTCCCTTGGGGGCATGGTATAGAACGACTAACTAGCAAGCAGGCATTTTTGCTTCAGACGTAAAACAAGGCCCAAAAGGTTAGTTAGGAAATGGAACTATTGGGAAGGGAGGAAACCTGAGATTTAGCTGAAAGGAAGGGAAAAGACATCTTTTTTCCTGTGTGTTTCCATAGCGTGTATGGGCTGAACAGTTTTTGACTGAAAGAAGGTTGTGTGAGAACAGGCCCTTAAATAGATCCCAAGGTATTAGGAAGCACTCGGAACTCTCTATGGTGTTGTGTAGGAGATTGACAGTCCATGGCATCTGACAGTCACTTCTAAGATAGGCATGGTATTAATAGCACCCTAGAGAGCCATTGGCTGTGAGGTGCCAAGAACAAAATACAGAGGAAACTTGACAACCTTGGAGTGTATCTTGGGACAGATAAACATAATCCTACACCTTGTGAGGAAATTAAAAAAAACAAACAAAAAACACTTTATGGGATCACACAAACGCTGTAGGCAAAATGAGCTCAAAAGTTAGCCTGAAATGGGGCTAATGAAGAAAGATGCAATTCAGAAGACAGCATCGTCTCATACCACCATGTTCCCATTACTGAAAGCCACCACTGCTGAAATTTTAGGGCCGATTCTCATTTACACCTTCATCACCCAATAACTAAACAGCTACGCCTATGTCTTACATGTGTGAATGTCTCTACAGATACAAAAGCATTAGACTTCCACCTCACCTCACTTCAAAGACAATCCTTCCTTCCAGCAGAATCAATTTGTGACACAAGAGATGTGCAATGCTATGCTTGGGATAATTAGAAAAGGTATTGAGAACAAAACAATATTATATATATTATAATATATAACAATAATATATATATATATATATATATATATATATATATATATATATATATATATATATATATATATAATATAATATAATAATATAACAATAATATTATAATGCTGTTGTAAAAATCGATGGTAAGGCCACACCTGGAGTACTGTGTCCAGTTCTGGTCGCCACATCTCAAAAAGGATATAGTGGAAATGGAAAAGGTGCAAAAGAGAGCGACTAAGATGATTACGGGGCTGGGGCACCTTCCTTATGAGGAAAGGCTACAGCGTTTGGGCCTCTTCAACCTAGAAAAGAGGCTCCTGAGGGGGGACATGACTGAGACATACAAAATTATGCATGGGAAGGATAAAGTGGATAGAGAGATGCTCTTTACACTCTCACATAACACCAGAACCAGGGGACATCCACTAAAATTGAGTGCTGGGAGAGTTAGGACAGACAAAAGAAAATATTTCTTTACTCAGCGTGTGGTTGGTCTGTGGAACTCCTTGCCGCAGGATGTGGTGATGGCATCTGGCCTGGATGCCTTTAAAAGAGGATTGGACAAGTTTCTGGAGGAAAAAATCCATTATGGGGTACAAGCCATGATGTGTATGTGCAACCTCCTGATTTTAGAAATGGGCTACGTCAGAATGCCAATGCAAGGGAGGGCACCAGGATGCAGGTCTCTTGTTATCTGGTGTGCTCCCTGGGGCATTTGGTGGGTCACTATGAGATAAAGGAAGCTGGACTAGATGGGCCTATGGCCTGATCCAATGGGGCTGTTCTTATGTTCTTATGCATGTATGCAACCAAGCCTTGGTGTTAGGGCAATTCTAATGGCAAGTCTGAACTGTGAGGACATCCACAAATGCTGCCATAATAGGGAATTTGTAACACCAGCAATAACTTGTCCTGTGAGTTCCATAGGTTTCTAGTATTTGCAGGTATTGCATCCATGGATCTGACTCACCGCCAATGCCAATGGATACTGGGGTTGGTTTATAAATCCCCTTAAATACACAAAAAGCACCAAAATCAGACTTCCTACCTTTTTACACCAGCAATAACTTGTCTTGTGAATTCCATGGGATTCTGGTATCTGCGGGTAGTGCATCCATGGATTTGACTCACCACCAACGCCAATGGATACTAGGGCTGGATTTTAAATCCCTTTAAACACACAAAAAGTACCAAAATCAGGCTTCTTACCTTTTTTTTTTACAGCCAAACCATGCCATTTCCAAGCCTCTACAGCTCATTTTAGCCCTGAAAGAGTTCTGGGTCATGTGGAGGTTCCTTCTCCTCCGAGCTTCACCCCAGAATACATCACATTAATAAGAGCCTCACTATTTACTTTGGCTACAAGTCTATCATCTTGAACGGTGCCTTGGCAACTTGCAAGTGCACATAGCAGCAATACATTTCTTGTTGCTGCTTCTCCAGTGGAACTACTTCCTGTCCAGCAGATTCTAAAACATTCTTCAGAAAGAGGATTAGCAGTCCTCAATAGGCTCATGCAGAAGGTCAGCTTCTGGACTGCCACAGCAGTTGAGCTGGGAAATACTCTCATTGTAAAATCCGGACTGTAGAAAATGGATAAAGTCTATGAATCTTGTGAATGCTGGGCCTTCACTGGCCCACAGGATGTCTGAAAGCCTGGATGCCAAGCTATGATAATTTGAATTCAGGCCTGGACACATTTCGATCCATGAAGTACGAGAACACAGCCCCAAAGCCTGCCAGGTGCTCAACAATCCCTTCTGCCCTCTTTTCAGTTTCAATCAGGCAGTGAAACCAGAAGGGTAGCAAGTTCCTCACAAATATGGCTTGCTTGGCGGGCTACAAGTTATTCAGGCCTATGTTAAAAACTTAATTCACGTGCATTTGGCTTGGTTAAGGCAGCAAGCATTTTAGCGTCCCAGAATATTGCTTCTGGCAAGAGACCATCACAAATTGTGAGGTGACATTTTATATTTATACAGGCTAATGAGGGCCACCATGAATTTAAACAAGGCTACAAAACAGTGCCTGCTTGCTACTAAATCTTGCCTTTTACTCACAGGCCCTACATTAGTTGACCATTTGGCCCATGTCCCTGAATCTACTTGACATTTTTGCTCCAGAACTCTTAATTTCACTGTATCATCAAATATTCAACATATGCCTACCTGATAACCATTTTTATCTGCCTAACCCCTTTCTCGTCCAAAGGACTTTTGCTTTGATCAAGTCAGGCTTGCAACCAATATGAGAAATGACTTCCATAATCATCCAAGTTCACAATGGGAGAGAAAAAAACCACTACTTCCCTGAATTTCTCATTGATACGATTTCTCTTCTCTAAAAAAAAGAAAAGAGAGGGGGGAAAAAAAAGAGTATTGGCTTTTAGAGGTCATCACAAGTCTAATGATTAAATCAATACAGGCATTTAGAGACTTAATAGAACTGAAAGTGAAACACACTCTACATTTTGAAACGTGCCTTCAATTATCCCCCATATTCTGTCTACATGTTGAACTTGTCTGTCTAAATCACGGGAATTCACTACCAAGTATCAGGGCTCTATGAAAAGAGTCCACACTCCTTGGAGCAAATACCCATAGCCTAGTCCTGAATCTCACATACCTTTGCATGACTGAGGAACAGCATGTCCCATATCTCTCATCACATAGATAATGCAACAACTGAGCTAACTCATTCAGAGCCTAATCCTGAGCTCTTTAGCACCAGCAGTATAAGTGTACTGATGGCGCTGGGTGTTGCAAATGTGAGAGGAGGGGCCACCAGCACTGGGCCAGTCGGTGCTGAGCCTTCAAGTCTCTCAGAGGGCCGGCTGGTGCTCTTGCAGTGCCGGCTGGCGGCAAGTAGTATCAGAGTAGGGGGAGGCAGGGAGTGGGCAGAATAGGGCAGGGGAAAGGCAGGGAGGGGAAGGAACCGGGACGGGAGGGGGGTGGAACCGGCAGACAGGGACCTATCCGAAGATAAGACAGATATGCAAGCAAACATTTAAAGTCAGATGAGGTATGACCCTGACAACCCCTCCAAAGAAGAACCAAGTTCAAAGAAGAACTAGAGTTCAAATGCTCTAGTACAGTGGTTCCCAAACTGTGGGTTGTGACCCATTGGTGGGTCACAATTTTATTTTTGGTGAATTGTGTAGCACTGAGCAGCGTCTCCAATGAAAATAGGGGTGATGGAAAGATCAGCTAATTGTCTCAAGCCCAAAGGCTATTCAAAAATCAGATCGCTAGTAATTGCCTTGTAAAGAGCTCAGCTCCTGCAGTTTGCAAGCATATGTAGCTATAGGGAGATAAATGTTGAACATATTCTTCAGGTTATTATTACTTGTAGATAAAATTTCTTTTTTAAAGGTCTCTTTAAACCTAAGTAGGTTCCAACAGAGTGTTTTAAAAAGTGAGTCCAGGTGCCAAGAGTTTGGGAACCACTGCTCTCGTATATAGCTTAGTTTGACTAGTAACAGCTGCCTTTCTGGATACTAACCTATCCACACTGCAGTTTAGCGTGGAAAGGAAAAATCTTTCATGCATTTCAAACCCTGTTGTTTACTAGGGTAAGCCTCTCAGGACAAAAGCTAGGAGAAATGTTTCATGCAGCATCTTACTTTTTAGACATGTTATGTTCCTCTTTAAAGCCTTTCATCTCTTTTTTTTCCCCAATGGGTCTTTGGAGAAATGTCATATTTAGATTTTCATTTTTATTCATGAAGAACCAAAGGCTGAAATATATTTGAGTCTTTTCTTCCCCATTTAACAAAAAGTCTAAACAGATTGAGGAGATGATCCCAATGCCCTTGGCAAGGGGGGGGGTCATTTTGACGGTGCAGCGAGGGCAAACATTAATGATCTCTCAACAGAAAGGAAGGGAGGGTAGAAAATGTGACACATTTAAAGAGAATAATTCAGCAGGGCAAAAAAAAAGGCTGAAAATATTTTTCTTTCAATTACACAATAGTGATCAAGGACTGGGGTATTACTTAGGGATTAATTTTTCTCTTAAAGAAGTTGCTTGACTGAGACACAGATGGAGATTTCAGACAGTTACTATGCCTGAGCATTAGTAAGGGGATATGTATTTGTCTTCTGGGTAATGAACTTTTACAAAATACTTACAGAATCAATTTGCATTCTGAAGATTAGCAAATAAGGGTGTGCACAATCCATTGGGCCCCTTCTGACATTTCATTATGGGAGCTCTGTTGCATATCTCCTTCTGGTGTTGCATTCCTCTAGGCCTACTCTTCTAGGCGGACCATGGCATGGTTGCCTACTCATGAGTAAACTCACACATGCAGCTCATTTTCACGTTCCATAGGGCTCAGGACGTTTACCTTGTCAGATATCAGCTTGGCAGTTTCATGACCCAGTAACCACCAGGTTGTGACCTACTGGTGGGTCACAACCCACTGTTTGGGAACCACCAGTTTAGAAGAATCAGTTCCTTCTGACAAAGAACACAGCTATTTATGCTGTAGTTTTATTCAAATAGAACAAGAGTTAAGGTTATACAGAACTTAAAACATACATGATAAAGCAGCAGACAAAAGCACATGCAGCAAGCATTAAAAAAAGCTAAGTTCCCAGTCTTACTATATCTCACCTGTAGAGTATAGCTCTTGCAATTTAACAAAACATATACCTTCCTTTCTGCAGTATCACCAGCAATCACAAAGCCAATGTCCCACATAGGAACACAGATGGACAAACCTTTATAGAGCTTAGCAATCCTAACCCACTTTCCAGCACCAACATAAGGGCAATGCAGCTCTGAAGTAAGGGAACAAACATTCCCTTACCTTGAGCAGGCCTCCTTGAATGCCACCCAACTGCAGGATGCAGCACATGCCTCATTGGCACCGCTATGCCAGTGCTGGAAAGTTGGTTTGGATTTGGGCCACAGTTGTATACTTGGAGGCTAGCTTGCTGCCCTGTCTTGGCCAACCTAGAGCTCAGGTTCCTGGAACCTTCCAGAACAATGATGTCACTGGCTGATGCAACCTTACTCACCCCCTCCCTACTGGAAAATCTCAGCTGTAGCTCATGTTCTAATTAGCAGTCAACTCTTCCCAAACTTGATGGGGGGGGGGGCGTGGGAGAGTATCAGTTCAGTTCAGTTAGCATGGTTGCCAGCATGGTACTCCAACTGATATGCCCTTCCTTGGTGCAGCATGACTCAGCATTTTTTTTAGCAGCTCAAAATGGTTGCTAGCTTGTCAACATGGAATTTGCCGCAAAATAAATTCCTAACTTTCTTTAAATGAGATATTCCAAATGAGGAGTTACTTAAGAAATCAGCCAACTTAGGGCCCAATCCTATCCAATTTTCCAGTGCTGGTGCAGTCATGCCAGGGGGGCATGCACTGCATCCTATGATGGAGAGGTAGTCACAGAGGCCTCCTTAAGGTATGGGAACATTTGTCCCCTTCTCTTGGGGTTGCATTGTAGCTGCATGCGTGCTGGAAAGTTGGATAGGATTGGGCCTTCATTCAAGTGTCCTGTAAGTATCAACACCTGCTAATGGCTGGACACCAAGCTCTTGTTAAAGACCCAGCTAAAGTAACTGACAGATTTTGGCAGACTTACATGGGCCACCTCACATACTACACCACAGATGGAAATTTCATTGGGTGGCCTAGTGCGCTGATAGGATAGTTAATGTTATGAAAAGTCACTACTTGGTGACTGTCCCCTACTGTTCTGTTACAATTAAAGTTTCCATATGATCAGGTATATTCAGCCACAACATGGAGGATAAGAGTTGATCATTCTTTAGAACAGGGGTGCTCAAACTTTCAACTTTCACAGCTGACAAGCTACACCTGCTGAAATTCTCTCTTCTATACACTTGTTAAAGGTCCAGCATCCCTAAAGTTGAAAGTTTGAGCACCCCTGCTTTAGAACATGGTTAAATATAAATCTGACTGCATGGGAATGAATTTGCAGGAAAACCTCATCACAGGAGAATGATCATATGAACCTACTCTTTGTGTAATAGCACCACTCTTCAATATTCTTCATGTGACTCCAGGAAAACTAGCAATGTCCTGATGAGGTGCTAAAAATGAATGGGAAATGCAAAAGGTTTCATGGCAAGGTACGATGTGCAAATGGAATTTAAGTGCCCCGAAAATAGAAAGACACTGAAGTACTTTTAGTCAAGCGTTAAGTATTTGGGCTGACATTCATCTCCTTGGAGAACACGCCATTTATTATAAGTTACAATGTGATGGTGTTATAACTTTTGCTTAAAGTAATAATGACAGCCAGTGGTCACCTCAGAATAATCATTCATCATAAAGAGAAACTGAAAATGCAAGCAGTAAGTTTGACACTCAGGAACTCAAATGTGAGCGATACATGCCCTGATCCACCCACAGAAAGCTATACTCAAAAAGTTGGGTCCATATATAGTTAAGGGCACATTCCTAGGTTGCCCTTGGGCCAGCGCAAGTCCCTTGTGCCAGCCCAGGAGGGTCGCAAATGTGCCGTAAGGCATGTTTGCACCTCCATGACAGTTGACTAGCCTGGCACGTGGAGCTGCACCAGTCCACAGAGGCTGAATTCAGCCTCCGTACCGACGGAGGGACTGAGTCTTGTGTTGACTGAGCTTGGCTGACGCAATGCTCTGGGGCGGGTGGGGAGAAGGCAGG